>NC_134353.1:413474284-413774284 GCF_048569485.1 Anomaloglossus baeobatrachus | reverse complement strand
CCTCGTCTATGCGTACGTCCTGATGCACATCATTGATCGGCGTCCATGCATTTGAAAAGTTAAATGGTGCTCCTTCCATTCTGAGTCCCCCAGGGGTTCAAGATGTTTACCAAACATCTAGATAAATTCCTTGAAGGGATTAGTTTTCAAAATGGGGTCACTTGTAGGGGAGCTCCATTGTTTAGGCACATCAGGGGCTCTCTAAACGCGACATGGCGTCTGCTAATGATTCCAGCCAATTTTGCAGTCAAATGGGGCTTTTTCCCTTCCAAGCCTTGTCATGCGCCCAAATGATTGATTTCCACCACATATGAGTTATCAGAATACTCAGGAGAAATTGCACAATAAATTTTATGATACATTTTTTCCTTAGACCCTTGTGAAAAAAAGATACCTGGTTGAAGTAACAATTTTGTGTTAAAAAATATTTTTTTTTATTTTCACGGCTCAACATTATAAACTTCTATGAAGCCCCCGGGGGTTCAGGGGTTCACCAAACAAATAAACTCCTTGAGGGGTCTAGTTTGCAAAATAGGGTGACTTGTTGGGTAACTCCATTGTTTAGGCACCTAAGGCGGTTTTCAAACGCAACATGGTGTCTGCTAATGATTCCAGCTAATTTTGCTTTCAAATACTGGAACGGTGCTCCTTTCCTTCCAAGCCCTGCCATGCGGCCAAACAATTGATTTCCACCACATAAGAGGTATTGGAGAGGAGTAATTGCAAAATACATTTTATAGTATTTTTTTCCTAATACTCTTGTGAAAATGCAAAGTTTTATGGCTAAAATAACATTTTTGTGTAGAAACGTATAATTTTCATTTTTTTCCTCCCACATTGCTTTGGTTCCTGTGAAGCACCTAAAGGGATAATAAACTTCTTGGATGTGGTTTTGAGCAGTGTGAGGTGTGCATTTTTCAGAATGGTGTCACTTTTAGAGGCCTAGGTGACAGCAAATACCTTAAAGTCATTTCAATAGTGATGTGGTCCCTGAAAAAAAATGGTTTTGTGAATTTTGTTGGAATAATGAGAAATTGCTGATGAACTTTGACCCCTTCTAACTTCCTAACAAAACAAAATTGTGTTTCAATAATTGCGCAGGTGTAAAGTAGACATGTGGGAAATGTTATTTAGTAATTATTTTGTGTGACATAACACTCAGAATTATGGGCATAAAATTTCAAAGTTTGAAAATTACGAAATGTTCGCTAAATTTCTGAAATTGTCACAAACAAATACAAAAAATATTTGCCTATATTTAAAACGATCATAAAAAACAATATGTCACAAAAACACAATCTCAGAATCACGGGATCCGTTGAAGCATTCAAGAGTTATAACCTGTCAAAATGACACTGGTCAGAATTGTACAACATTGCCCAGTCAGAAGGGTGTTTTGGTGGTCGGGGGTGAAGGGGTTAATATCATTTTTAACCCCATCACAAAAGTCTGTCGCATGTGCTCGGTATGGCCACATCGCCACTCAGACCCACCACTGTGACATCAGAGGTCTACCTGGACGGGCACAGTTCAAATATTCTTGGCATCACAAACCGGATTCGAAACTGTGCGGGGAAACATCATTGGATTTCAGGAATAGCTGAACTGTGCCACCCCGGTAGATCTCCAATGTCAAGTGGCAATGTGGCTGTACTAGGCGCATGCAACAGGCTTTTGTGATAGGGGTTAAAAATATTAAAAAGAGGGAGAGAAAAATTAAATAATAAAAGCGTTTGTGACGCTAGTTGGATAGTTCGGCTTTGGTATGACCGGTCACTGCCGAAGGGCCTCAGGAGTTAGGTGGTGATGCACAATGCCAGAGGGTAGCCCCCTCACCCCCCCCCCCCCCCCCCCCACCTAACTAGGGCTGATCCCTGAGGATGTTGAGATAGGGATGGTGCAGCAAAGAATAATTCAGCCAGAGACAGGACAGGGAGCTGTCACCTTTTACTGGAGTTCTGCAGAACATTCCAGAACATTTTTCTTAGCATTTACAATGATGGTAGTTCTTCCTACCCTAATGAGAGTTTGACTTCTCAGCTGTATGGTGGTAGTGTATTCTTCCTGCTACTACTTCCCTACATGGGATTAAGTGTCTTGAAATCCTAAGATTTTCAGGACAAGAGAACTCTGGATCTTTAGTCCCTTCTGGCGAGCAGGCGACTTAATTCCTGAAGGAAAACTCACTATTTCTTCCAGAAGTTTCCAGACTCAAATGTGTCACTGTGCTCCCAGGCTGCTTCTTATAAAAAGGTTAAAGGGAACCTGTCAGCAGCAGAAATTTCGCCCAAAACCTAAAAGATTTCCCCTCTGCAGCTCCTGTGCTGCATTCTAGCAAGGTTCCTGTTATTATTGTACCTCCTGTGAGACCAAAATAAAGACTTTAAAAAATGTCTTACCTTTTCGTATGGCAATCTTTTTTTATAGTCTTTCTGGCGTCCGTTATTCTCCGTCCTGGTCCTTATTGCCGTCCCCCATCGCTCCTTTGCATAGCTGATGACGCCGCCCGCTGGTGACGTGTGCGCAGGCAAGAGATTATGGGCGGCGCTGTGATTTTCATCAGCAAGTACCCGCCCATAATGTCGTGCCCACGCTTTCCCCTCTGCCTCCACCGTTCTGCGCAAGCGCTGGCCATATGGCCCCACGTCACCTCCCATCTATTTCCTGCTCCAGAGAAAGATGGGTAAGAGGTGACGTGGGGTCATATGGCCAGCACTTGCGCAGAACGGTGGGGGCAGAGGGGAAAGCGCGGGGACGACATTATGGGTGGGTACTTGCTGATGACAATCACAGCGCCGCCCATAATGTCGTGCCCGCGCACACGTCACCAGCGGTCACACTGTGCTCAGTCCCATGAGACTGGCACTGGGCATGCGCGGGGACCGCTGGAGCAGTGGGCGGCGTCATCAGCTATGCAAAGGAGCGATGGGGGACCGCAATAAGGACCAGGAGGGAGAATAACGGACGCCAGAAAGCCCGCTCCCGTGACTATAAAAAAAGATTGCCATACGAAAAGGTAAGACTTTATAAAGTCTTTATTTTGGTCTCACAGGGGGTACAATAATAACAGGAACCTTGCTAGAATGCAGCACAGGAGCTGCAGAGGGGGAATCTTTTAGGTTTTGGGCGAAAGTTCTGCTGACAGGTTCCCTTTAACAGCAGCCTCTCAGTTTGCCACTGATCTTGGAAGTTTGGTGGCCTAGAGACTGATACAGTCAGGGCCAGAAATATTTGGACAGTGACACAATTTTTGTTATTTTAGCTGTTTACAAAAACATGTTCAGAAATACAATTATATATATAATATGGGCTGAAAGTGCACACTCCCAGCTGCAATATGAGAGTTTTCACATCCAAATCGGAGAAAAGGTTTAGGAATCATAGCTCTGTAATGCATAGCCTCCTCTTTTTCAAGGGACCAAAAGTAATTGGACAAGGGACTCTAAGGGCTGCAATTAACTCTGAAGACGTCTCCCTCGTTAACCTGTAATCAATGAAGTAGTTAAAAGGTCTGGGGTTGATTACAGGTGTGTAATTTTGCATTTGGAAGCTGTTGCTGTGACCAGACAACATGCAGTCTAAGGAAGTCTCAATTGAGGTGAAGCAGAACATCCTGAGGCTGAAAAAAAAGAAAAAATCCATCAGAGAGATAGCAGACATGCTTGGAGTAGCAAAATCAACAGTCGGGTACATTCTGAGAAAAAAGGAATTGACTGGTGAGCTTGGGAACTCAAAAAGGCCTGGGCGTCCACGGATGACAACAGTGGTGGATGATCGCCGCATACTTTCTTTGGTGAAGAAGAACCCGTTCACAACATCAACTGAAGTCCAGAACACTCTCAGTGAAGTAGGTGTATCTGTCTCTAAGTCAACAGTAAAGAGAAGACTCCATGACAGTAAATACAAAGGGTTCACATCTAGATGCAAACCATTCATCAATTCCAAAAATAGACAGGCCAGAGTTAAATTTGCTGAAAAACACCTCATGAAGCCAGCTCAGTTCTGGAAAAGTATTCTATGGACAGATGAGACAAAGATCAACCTGTACCAGAATGATGGGAAGAAAAAAGTTTGGAGAAGAAAGGGAACGGCACATGATCCAAGGCACACCACATCCTCTGTAAAACATGGTGGAGGCAACGTGATGGCATGGGCATGCATGGCTTTCAATGGCACTGGGTCACTTGTGTTTATTGATGACATAACAGCAGACAAGAGTAGCCGGATGAATTCTGAAGTGTACCGGGATATACTTTCAGCCCAGATTCAGCCAAATGCCACAAAGTTGATCGGACGGCGCTTCATAGTACAGATGGACAATGACCCCAAGCATACAGCCAAAGCTACCCAGGAGTTCATCAGTGCAAAAAAGTGGAACATTCTGCAATGGTCAAGTCAATCACCAGATCTTAACCCAATTGAGCATGCATTTCACGTGCTCAAATCCAGACTTAAGACAGAAAGACCCACAAACAAGCAAGACCTGAAGGCTGCGGCTGTAAAGGCCTGGCAAAGCATTAAGAAGGAGGAAACCCAGCGTTTGGTGATGTCCATGGGTTCCAGACTTAAGGCAGTGATTGCCTCCAAAGGATTATCAACAAAATATTGAAAATAAAAATATTTTGTTTGGGTTTGGTTTATTTGTCCAATTACTTTTGACCTCCTAAAATGTGGAGTGTTTGTAAAGAAATGTGTACAATTCCTACAATTTCTATCAGATATTTTTGTTCAAACCTTCAAATTAAACGTTACAATCTGCACTTGAATTCTGTTGTAGAGGTTTCATTTCAAATCCAATGTGGTGGCATGCAGAGCCCAACTTGCGAAAATTGTGTCACTGTCCAAATATTTCTGGACCTAACTGTACCTTTCCATTGTGTAGCTGACCCCTCCAGAGGTTTTAACAGTTACCTCAGGAGGAATGTCACCGGTTTCCATGGTGACTGGGTCTTGGCCTCCTCTGCCGCAGACCCTTCCTGCGACTTTTTCCTCTCCTTGCTGGTCGGGTCAATGAGGGTCCTTTTGGCAAGGTTGTACTCTGGTAGTAGGCACAACTGGTGCAACTTATTTAGAGGCAAAGGTTTTGACTGCTGCCAATCCTGCAGTCTTGGTCCATTTATAGCAAACCATTATTGAGAACAGGTTAGAGGCAACATCAACATTTTAAACTGGAAACTTCAGGTAGTCTAGCAGGTTATAGCTACCAGGGAATTAGGAAGGGGCCATCTGGGTCGACTGTCCTCCTGGGATCAGCACTAATGGTCTGGGTACACTGGTCCCGTGCACCTCTACTGCCTTCTGGTGGCAGCTGGGAAACTGGTGCTGTTGTAGAAGCGGCCCCTGCTGGACATACTTCTACAGCCCCATTGCCCATAGTTGCGGGTGTAGACGACCACATCACCTGAGTGGAGATCATGACCGGGGGTGTCCTTTAGGTAGATGGGGTCTCACATCCTGACGAGAGACGAAGACTCCCTCCTTTAGACCGGATTCCGCAATGAAACCCCATCCCCTTTTCAGGATGAACAGCTCCACTACCCCGCGGTACAGCAGTCCCCATGCCCTGTAGCTGGCACATCGCAAGCGCTGCTTCTCCTAAAGGTCTCTAGCCTCCGTCTGCGCCCGCTGGGCCTCCCGCTGCTCCCGGGCCAACTTTGTAATCATGGCCTGACATGCCCCATGAGTGTCCTCCTCAACATGGGCGCGCTCCCAGGTGGTAATCGCTGCTCCCTCATTGCCTGGTGTAGAGGTTTCTAGCTCTGTAACTGGCAGCTTGCTGCTGGGCCCCCGACAGCAGCCTGGAACAGTACCTGGGTATCGTTGGCGGTGGCGACGTCCTCCTCTGCGGCTCCCGGTGAACGCATGGCCCGATCGGTCACAGCTGGGTCAGGAGACGGTGCGGCCATATCCTCTCAACCGGAAAAGGTGATGCGGCCTGGTCTGGTCTGGCCAGGAAAGGCAGTGCACCTGGGTCCCTCTTGACTGTAGAAGGTGCTGCGGCCCGGTCTGGTCGGGCCATGGAAGGTGGTGCAGCCTGGTCCTTCTCAGCTGGGGGAGAAGGTGCGGCCTGGTCTGGTCTGGCCAGGTCGGACGGTGGTGCGGTCCAGTCGGCAAAGGGTGTCAGCATCCAGGTTGCAGCGGCCTGAGAGTGTCCTGGTGCCATCTCTGCCATCGACACCCGTTGCTCATGGGCTCGTATGACTGCCACCTCCTTCATCATCTCCGTCCGCCATTCTGCAATCTGCCGGAGCTGTTGTGTCCGCATCATCCGGCACAGCCGCTGGACCTCTGCCATCCAGGTCCCGGAGCGACCTGGTTTGTTCTCCTGTTCATTTGGAGTCAACATTCTCCTGGTGAGTCTGGGAGCATTCTGCCGCAGGGCTTTTGGTCTCCCTGCTTCCAGTTTTATGTTATGTTGCACACTCCCAGGGGGCGGGGTTCGTGTTTGCTCGCATTTCTCCACATCGATGGCGCAGTTGCTTTTTCACACAAAATGGTGGCAGTTGCACAAGTCACCAAAACCGGGTGACGTGCGCCTTATGGACTGTTTTTAACAGGTCTAGTCCAATCCTGTTCGTGACGCCAAGAAAGCTAACTCGCCTCAGGGCTATGGGGTACTCTATCCCGGGACGTGTACTACTGAGATGTGTCACTGGGTGGCCGTTTTCCGGTTCCGTGACCCTGGGGGTCGCTTTATAAGGGGTTCAGTACAGGGAAATATTTAATAAAGTTTGTCGTGACGCCACTTGCGGGTTGTGGTTATGGAGATAGAACCGTCGCTGCACAGTCTTTCCGCTGGGGCTGATGTTGAAGGCATCCTGGATGTTAGGCCCTCTGCAAGTAGGGCCGGGGCTCCAGGGGGTAGGTGATGGAGTTAGGCACAGAAAGAAGGTAGGCCACACAAGGGATTGCAGTGTAACTGGTTCTCTTTACTCACAGCAGTTGGTAACTGGTTCCCTTAGTTCCAGTGCCAGGTTGGTGACCTTGTGGCTTCTTTCCCCTGCACCTTTCTCAAGTTGTTGGGTCCACGTGGCTTGGAGCATCTGGGGGCCCCTCCTGGTAGTCTCTCAGGCTCTGGTCCGTACGGCGGGCAGTCTGAACCCTGTAGGGTCGGTGTTACGTTACAGTCCCTGGTTCTCCAGTTACTGCTGGTGCCCCCGGACTTCTAAAGTCAGTGAGGTCCTGGATAGTCCCCTCACTGTGAAGATTTTATTAGGTCTGCTTGGAGCATTTGCCTGACCTAGGTCTCTGTATGGTTCCGGAAGTACTCCACTTCCACCGTACTCCCCCGGCAACCACACGCCTGGGCCCTCAGGTCACAGTTACATTCTCCTGTCAGCAGTTACGTCCTTCTCCTCCCACTTCCACTTACTGTCTGCCCCCTCCCACCTGGTTGTCGTCTAGCGGACTGGATCGGCTCCACCCCTGGGTGGCCATCCATTGGGTCCACTCTAGTCTGTCACCAGTCTGTGGATGGGGAAAAACTGGGATTTTAATGGAAAACCAGTGCCGGTAACTGCAAAACACATGTCCCTGAAGGTAGGCCTCGCATCTTTGACAGGATGCAGTACCTTGTAGTGCCCTGATGGGTTCTGGGGCGCTATAATAATCATAGTTGCCACTGGGAATTTCAGGGCCCCACACTGGCAGAATTTTTGGACCGCCTTGAGACTCCACCCAGGCACCCCCCAAGCTCCGCCTACTCCCCTCAAAAATTCCACAGTCACACCTCCACACTTGGAAAAATATGTGTGTGTACATATATACTAGTTGTAGGACCTGGTATTGCCCTGGATAGTAACTGAGTGTCTCTCTGTCTCTCTTCTACTCACCCATTCTTCCTCTCTCGCTCGCACTCCTTTCTCCATCATTCCCCCTCTGTCTCCCTTTCTGTCTGCATCTCTCTGTCCATCTCTGTCTCTCTCTGTCCGACTCTCCACTGAAATCATATTAACTCACACATTTGCTTTATACTAAGAATGTCTTAGGAGCTCTGATTCATTGCCTATAGCAACCAATTAATGACCTGTAGCAAAATAGAAACAGAGCTGTAATTTGCTGCTATAGACCACCTGATAAATATCCAGTTAACTGTGAAGACAGCCAAAAAGTTACCTCAAACATCCAAACCATTTCTGTATCTTTCTGTGTGTATGTATGTATGTCTGTAAATCCGATGGTATGGATTCCTTTAGCAATCACAAAGTTTTGCACAGCCACCTCATTTGAGCCAAGGAATGTCATAGACAATGTTTTGAGGGGAAAATTTAACCTTGCACTTTACAGTTTTTCACCAAAAAACCTACTTATATTAAAGTCAATGGAGCTGGGAGGTACAGGTCATTAATAGGAGCTGTGATTAGTCGCTATAGGTAACAAAGGACATTGTTTATATAAGCCAGCATGTGTGTCAGTTAATATGATTGTCTTTTTCTCCACTGAAGAGAGAGACAGACCGAGAAACACAGAGACAGATCGAGAGAGACAGATCGAGAGACACAGAACCTTTTACGCCATCAGAAAACAATTGTACCACCTGTGAGAGTCTGACTCAAGAGATTTGACAGCGTCATCACCCCTATACTGCTATATGGCAGCAAGATATGGGGCCCAGTGACCTACCCAGACTAGACAAAGTAGAATTCAGGCCCAACTGAACTCTTCTACCTGGAGTTCTGCAAATATCTTCTCCAAGTCCACAAGCACCTTAAACATACTTCAAAGTATGTAGAAAAACATCCAGCACCATAACAGGAATCTAGCCAGGAAGATGAATAAAAAATTGTTCTGTTGTATTTAGATCATAATGTTAAAAAATACATACAAAATTAAAACACATGACCAAAACTTGACATGTTTCAGACCATGGTTGAACATGGTCCAACTGTTTGTTGTTTTGTTGTTTGTTTGTTGTTTTTTGGTTTCACCTTAAACATAGCCTGCCGAGCAAGACCTTGGCTGATTCCCTTTATGGCTCACTATACACAAGAGGGTGCTATCACACCAGGCACACATACAGAGCAGCAACCCCAACTCCTATCATCATAAAGCCCTGCTGAGCCAGAGACCAGAACTTGTCAGGAATCCTGGCAGCCAGTACAGCCAAAGTCAGCAACACACCCTGACAAAAGCCCCAAAAAAGGAGATTTCTGAGAGCTGTAAGATGCAATACATAAAGGGATGGAAGAGTGAATTAGAGAACTCCCAGAAACTCAACATCTACCAGTCACTGCGGAGGGACTACACTCTGGCCCCATATCTGGAGAGGTTATGCCACCCCAAAGACAGGCAGACCCTGAGCCTGTACAGACTGAGTGCCCACTGAGTGACCACAGCCTAGAGGTAGAAATAGAGTCGCACCAACAGACATACAAGCTGCGGGAGAACAGACTGTGCCAGCACTGCCAGCAGGGAGACCTAGAGGATGAGGCGCACTTCCTATTGCACTGCAACAAATACTCAGGAGGAGGGCCTCCCACTTACGAAGACTCTCCACTCATCCATGGATGGGAAGTCCAGAATATGAGGAGAGGAAACTCTGCATCCTACTGGGGGAAGAGGAATCAATGGTGGAAATCGCTGCCCAATATGTGCCCACTTGTCATAATATGAGAGGAACATAAGACCCCCGAATGGACCATCAGAGCCCAAATTGTGCCCCCAACGCCCCATAACCCTGACCCCCTCCCACCACACTTATTTCTCTTCTTTTGGCAACACTAATTGTCAAATTCAAATATGCTTTATTGCCAGGTCCAAAATACAGAGAGAGAGAGACAGACAGACAGATGATATTGACAGTGCGCACCTCTGTAGCAAAGAAAGGCGGAAGTGATGTGTGACCAGCATCACACTGGACGGTCTGGTGGCTGCGCCTGCATACTGGGTGAAGCACACTCCTTGGATACAAATGGAATGCACAAAAACAAAATAAAAACAAAAAAGTGAGCCGGAGTATGAGATGGTATACATGGTACTTGTGAGACCATGTTCACACTGGCCATGAGACAAAGAGAAACCAAGGAAAAAATTGTGAAAAAATACCCTGCTGTAACTAAATAAAAGCATAGTGCATATAAACATAGGGTACTTAGTAAACACTGTTTTTGATCAAAAAAAGCATAAAGCTATCCCACCAACGCCAAGGTGTACCCAGTTGGGATAGTACCTACACTCTCTAATATTAAAACCTTACCATGGGTCTAAAATAGGCCTCAATGTGGCTAAGGGCTGAGAGCGACCGGGTCCCAACAGGACACACACAGTTTTTTTGTATTCAGTACAAACAGGGAGTGGCCCCCTTCTCAGCGAGCTGGACATTTCATTCTGTGAATCCCCCTGACTGTGTGTGTCCTGTTGGGACCCGGTCGCTCTCAGCCCTTAGCCACATTGAGGCCTATTTTAGACCCATGGTAAGGTTTTAATATTAGAGAGTGTAGGTACTATCCCAACTGGGTACACCTTGGCGTTGGTGGGATAGCTTTATGCTTTTTTTGATCAAAAACAGTGTTTACTAAGTACCCTATGTTTATATGCACTATGTTTTTATTTAGTTACAGCAGGGTATTTTTTCACAATTTTTTCCTTGGTTTCTCTTTACAAATGGAATGCACGCCTGTAGAGGAGAAAGCATGACGTGGACCGCATCATAAAAAGGATGGGCTGCTGGCTGCACTTGCATGTAGAGGGGTCTGGTGGCCGTGGTATGGTAGGCAGAGGTGAAAACTAAGTCTCAGTCTGTCAGAGTCCTGACATTGGAACTTTACAGCACAATGACTTCCTATGGTGTGCGCCGCACCTGTTACCATGGAAATCAATAATGTGGCCGGCACTTCCGGTTAGACACTATTTAGAGCGCACATTACAACTCACATACTAGATGCTGTATATCCACGCTTCTACATGGCGTCCAGGTTTTCTTGTTAGCCACTTGGAAAGCAGGTGCCGCTAACCTAAAGTGAAGCCTAAGGAATTTATACATCATATTGTGACATATCATGACCTGTCGTTTTACCTTTACAGCTTTTCTGTACACCTGGCATATGTGAGACAAACATACAAATCCCATTTTTCTTTATAGGTAAGCCTTTTATTTCCACTACTCATACATATTATATAACATGTCCCAACAGTGTGTTATTTCCTCTGAGTTCAGTTTTTGTCCCCTTTTTTGTCCAGTTTTGTCCTTTTTGTCTTTTTTTTCTTTTCATCCTGGTGCGTAGGTTTAGTGGTTCCAAACCTATCCTTATGCCATTCTGTTAAGTTATACATACCAGTTCATATTAAAGAAGTTGTCCAGTTACCAAAACTGATTTATTTTTTTTCTGATAAATCTTAATAGATGTGTTGAGGGGCACATATTAGCATGTTTTTTCAGCAAAATTACCTTTTATTGTGCACTAGCAGCACATGCTCATTGCTGGCTCCAGCTCTGATGGGGTTAATCTCTCCTCTGACTTCCTGTGTTCAGTTCCTACAAGTCCCAGAACTCTTTGTGGCTCTAGGGCGGTGTCTAGCTTATCTAACACACCCATTGTGTCTAATACACTGTGACGGGGTGTACATCAGAGCAAAGAGAGACAACAGGCCGAGGATGATCCAACAGGTTTACTAACAGGAATACAGGAACAGCACACGACAAGTCCAAATAAAACAGATTCGGGGGCACCTCCCGATAATCCAAAGTGCCAGATCACAACGTAATAGTCCTTTTCAGAGTCCCAGAAATCCCACACAATCCACTGGACGGCGAGGTCTGTCCGCAGATTCAGATCTCGCTCCCTTCCTCTTCAAAAACTCAACTCCCAACTGCATTTAGAAACAGGAGTGAATTGTTTGAGCTCGTGGGCCCGCCCCTCAAGGGTAGGGGTCTATGCAATGGTTGGGCCCACTAGAAGATTCTAGAAGGTTGGCTCCGAGATGTCTACAGGTTTGTGTAGTTGGCGTTATCCACTGCTTACGAAACAATGAGAAGTTCCCCTGGCTGTGTGGACAGGAGATAATTGCATTATGGGCCCAGAGACACAGGAGATGGGGGGAAGGTATGGTTACTTACTGAACACTTTGGTTGTACTTACATCCCAAGACATTTCAAAGGAAAGTGACATCACATCCTGACATAGTATTACAGCAAATACAGTGAGAAGGTAAAATACATCATGACATACACCCACTCTGCTCTCCGACCAAACCCTCCTCCCTGCCTCTTCCCAGTTGATGCCCAGAGAGAAATCACAGATACAGCAGCTCTACACAGCCAGGGGAAGAAAGTGTGTGTGTGCGTATATACAGTGTGTGTGTGTGTGTGTGTGTGTGTGTATGTGTACAGAAATTATGATTATTAGTCTGCGCAACATGTGAAAAAAATAATTGGGGAAAAAAAAAGTGACGGGGTGATGAGATTGCTTTTTTCCCTCTTGCCTAGTCTGTGTGTCGTCCGTATCATCCGCAAACCGCATATGACCGGATCCTGTGGATTAAATGTGCAGCGCATGCAACCGTTATTTTACCGGATCCTTCTGCAGAGGAACACAGAATTTATCGGCCGGCGCTGGAGTCAGCTGACTCCTGATCTCACAGCCCGCACACGCTGCAATGGCTGCAGGAGGGCTCATTCACACGACCGTTCCGTTTGTCCTGGTCAGTTCCTGTTTTTTTGCGGCCCCACAGACAGGAGCATCTTTTCAATGTCTTTTGTGTAGGATCGGATGGTACACGGTAGCACTTCCATGTGCATCCGATCCTACAAAAAAAACCACATCGGATGCCGTATGTCCGCTCCGTTATTATGGAACATGTCCTATTCTGTTCCGTAATAACGAACCGTGACTCAATACAAGTCAATGGGTCCGCAAAATTCCCGGAAGCAACACGGAAGCACTTCCATGTGACTTCCGTCGGGTGCCCGTGCAGTCAGTGTCACGCTCCAGCCCCAGCCCCGCGGCTGCTCGCTCAGCAGTGTCAGCAGCGGCCCGCACTGCAGTGTCAGCAGCTGCGGGGATGACCAGCGCTACCGTCAAGAGGTTAGTAATTTCATTACTTACGGTGATGAAGTCCTGCCCTCCTGACGTCAGCGGTTGTCACTGCCTTCTATGCCCGCCGCTTGTCACATCACCTCTCGCTGTCGACCCGATACTGTGACTAGTGGTGACGTCACGGGCCGCTTGCGATATTTGGTTTGTGAAGGCGGCGGTCATTGAACTCAGTGACAGCGCTGCTGTCAGGAGTTCAGCGATCATCGCAGGTAATATACCTAGCTAACCTCCTGATAGCAGCACTCGTCATGCCCTGCAGTGACCTGGGCTGACCTATTGATGTTAGCTCAGGTCACTGCACGGCTCTCCCAGCAAATAGGG
The DNA here is from genome assembly GCF_048569485.1 of Anomaloglossus baeobatrachus. Classification (NCBI taxonomy): domain Eukaryota; kingdom Metazoa; phylum Chordata; class Amphibia; order Anura; family Aromobatidae; genus Anomaloglossus; species Anomaloglossus baeobatrachus. The sequence continues at coordinate 413,760,929 of NC_134353.1, read as the reverse complement.
AACATTCTGTTCTTCATTGACTGGGACATTGACTATGGTATGGATCATCGTGGGACCCCCTTGGATTACACCAGACCTGGATTTGTTTTTCTTTCTAATAAATTGGTGAAAGAGGGAATGTGTTGGGGAGTGTTTTTTCAAATAAAAATGTGTTTGTTGTTTTTTTTTTTTTATTACTGCCTGGGTTGGTGTTGTCGGGTATCTGATACACGCCTGACATCACTAACTCCAGGGCTTGATGCCAGGTGACATTACACATCTGGTATTAACCCCATATATTACCCCGTTTGCCACCGCACCAGGGCAACGGGATGAGATGGCGCGAAGCACCAGGACTGGCACATTTAATGGATGCGCTAGTTCTGGGGCGGCTGCAGCCTGCTATTTTTAGGCTGGGGAGTGTCCAATAACTGTGAACCTCCCTAGTCTGAGAATACCAGACCACAGCTGTCCGCTTTACCTTGGCTGGTGATCCAATTTTGGGGGACCCCGTGTTTTTTGTTTTAAATTATTTATTTAATTTAAAATAACAGCGTGGGGTGCCCTCTGTTTTGGATTACCAGCCAAGGGGAAGCTGCCAGCTGTGGTTTGCAGGCTGCAGCCGTTTGCTTTACCCTAGCTGGCTACAAAAGATAGGGGGACCGCATGTCATTTTTTTTTATTATTTATTTATTTTTTGGCTAAATACAAGGCTAAGCACCCCTTAGTGCCACATGAAAGTCACAAAAGGGTGTCAGCTTAGAATATGCAGGGGGTAAGACATTATATATGTATTTCTTATCTATCTATCTATACATTCATTCATCCCTCTATCCCTCTGTCTCTATATCTATCTATTCATCTCTATATCTACTCATCTATTTATCTTTCTTGCTGCTTCCGTTTATTGCGGTCCGCAAAAAAAACGGAAGGCACGCAGATGTCACACGGATGCCACTAGGATGCATCCATGAAAAAAAGGACCATTTTTTGTGGCCCGCAAAAACGGAACGGTCATGTGAATGTAGCCTTAACAGCAGTCGCTGTCTGCTGCCGGTCACATGTGACCGTGTGCGGGCTGTGTGTACAGGACTTCAGCTGAGTTCAGATCAGCTGACTCAAGTGTCGGCCGATTAGGCTGGGGCCACACGGGGATTACTGCGATCCCCTCGCATTACACTCGGCTCACGCTCAGTACAGCAGAGCTGAGTGTCATGCGTGTGTCCCTGCGACTGAGGTCCGACTCTGCGAGCAGACCTCAGCTGCGGGGGCGGACCGGCACTCGAGGGGTGGGCCAGCACTGAGGAGGGGTGGGAGGGATTTCTCTCCCTCTCTCCTCCGTAGTCCACCGATGTACCGCAAGTGCAGTGCGATTTTTTTTCTCACCACATACACTTGAATGGGTAAAAGAGAGAGTCTTGCATTACAGTTGTAGCATGCTGCGATTGTTTTCTCGGTCCAATTAGGGCGGAGAAAATAATCGCTCATGTGTGCTGACACACAGGCTAATATTGGTCCGAGTGGAATGCGATGTTTGATCGCACTCCACTCGCACTGTTTTTCTCGCCGTGTGGCTTAGACCTTACTTGTTCTATGTCCAGCCTGCACACGCTGCGATGGATGCAGGGGGAGTTCAGCTGAGTTCAGATCAGCTGACTCCAGTGCTGGAGTGAACTCCGCTGACCTCACAGCCCGTACACGCTGCAATGGATGCAGGGGGACACAGAACAAGTAATTGGCAGACACTGCAGTCATCTGATTACTTGGGATGAATTGAGCAGTAAAATGCTCTGGTGCTCGATGGGCGAAGCCCATGTCGATTTTTTTTTTTAAAAAATTCATTAAAAATAAAAAAAAAAAAAAAAAAATCACATTGTTTGTGGGCTCCCGCTGCATTTTCTATTGTTAAGGGTAACCTGCCTGAAAACTTTTTTTAAAAAATGAAGTGGGCTTCGCCATATTTTTGTATGCTAGCCAGGTACAGCTGGCAGCTACGGGCTGCCCCCAACCCCCAGCTGCCTATTTGTACCCGGCTGGAAACCAAAAATATAGAGAAGCCCTTTTTTTTTTATTTCATGAATTTCATGAAATAATTAAAAAAAAAAAATGACATGGGCTTCGCCGAATTTTTGAGTCCAGCCAGGTACAACTATGCAGCTGGGGATTGGAATCCGCAGTGAAGGCTGCCCAAACTTTCTGGGCCCCCCGCTGCGAATTGCAGTCCACAGCCGCCCCAGAAAATGGCGCTTTCATAGAAGCGCCATCTTCTGGCGCTGTATCCAACTCTTCCAGTGGCCCTGGTGGCAGGTGGCACGCTGGGTAATAAGGGGTTAATACCAGCTATGTTTTACCAGCTGGTATAAAGCCCGAGATTCTTAAAGGCCAGGTCAAACTTGGCCTGACATTAAGAATCTCCAATAAAGGGTTTAAAAAAAAAAAAGACCACACAGAGAAAAAAACTTTATTAGAAATAAATACACAGACACAGTAGGGACTCCATGTTTATTACTCCCTCTCACCCCTCCACGATGGAGTGATTTCTGTACTGACCATGCCAGGAGAGAGCGAGGGAAAAGAGAGAGAGAGCGAGGGGGGGGGGAAGAGAGCGAGGGGGGGAGGAAAAGAGAGCGAGGGGGGAGGAAAAGAGAACGGGGGGAGGAAAAGAGAACGGGGGGAGGAAAAGAGAGCGAGGGGGGGGAGGAAAAGAGAGCGAGGGGGGGAGGAAAAGAGAGCGAGGGGGGGAGGAAAAGAGAGCGAGGGGGGGAGGAAAAGAGAGCGAGGGGGGGAGGAAAAGAGAGCAAGGGGGAGAAAAAGAGAGCGGGGGGAGGAAAAGAGAGTGAGGGGGGGAGGAAAAGAGAACGGGGGGAGGAAAAGAGAGCGGGGGGAGGAAAAGAGCGGGGGGGAGGAAAAGAGAGCGAGGGGGGGAGGAAAAGAGAGCGAGGGGGAGAAAAAGAGAGCGAGGGGGAGAAAAAGAGAGCGAGGGGGAGAAAAAGAGAGCGAGGGGGGAGGAAAAGAGAGCGAGGGGGGGGAAGAGAGCGAGGGGGGAGAGAGCGAGGGGGGGGAGAGAGCGAGGGGGGGAAGAGAGCGAGGGGGGAAGAGAGCGAGGGGGGGAAAGAGAGCGAGGGGGGGAGAGAGCGAGGGGGGGAAGAGAGCGAGGGGGGGGAAGAGAGCGAGGGGGGGAAGAGAGCGGGGGGGAGGAAGAGAGAGCGAGGGGGGAGGAAAAGAGCGGGGGGGAGGAAAAGAGAGCGAGGGGGCGAGGGGGGAGGAAAAGAGAGCGAGGGGGGGAGGAAAAGAGAGCGGGGGGAGGAAAAGAGTGTGTGGGGGGGAGGAAGAGAGAGCGAGGGGGGGAGGAAAAGAGAGCGAGGGGGGGAGGAAAAGAGTGGTGGGAGGAAAAGAGAGTCGGGGGGAGGAAAAGAGAGCGGGGGGAGGAAAAGAGAGTGAGGGGGGGTGAGAGCGAGGGGGGGTAAGAGAGCGAGGGGGGTAAGAGAGCGAGGGGGGGTAAGAGAGCGAGGGGGGGTAAGAGAGCGAGGGGGGGAGGAAAAGAGAGCGAGGGGGGAGGAAAAGAGCGAGGGGGGAGGAAAAGAGAGCGGGGGGAGGAAAAGAGAGCGAGGGGGGGAGGAAAAGAGAGCGAGGGGGGGAGGAAAAGAGAGCGAGGGGGGGAAGAGAGCGAGGGGGGGGAGAAAGCGAGGGGGGGAGAAAGCGAGGGGGGGAAGAGAGCGGGGGGGGAAGAGAGCGGGGGGAGAGAGTGAGGGGGGGAAGAGAGCGAGGGGGGGGAAGAGAGCGAGGGGGGGGAAGAGAGCGAGGGGGGGGAGAGAGCGAGGGGGGGAGAGCGAGGGGAGGGGGAAGAGAGCGAGGGGGGGTTAGAGAGCGAGGGAAGAGAGGGGAGAGGAGAGAGGGATAAGAGGGGGGCAGAGAAGAGTGGGGGGAGAGAAGAGAGTGGGGAAAGAAGGGGGGGGCAGAGGTGCTCTGTCACCTGCACCACAAGTCACAGAGTGGAGACAGTTGGTGACAGAGTGCAGACAGTTGGTCCCATGCAGCAGGACAGATGGCAGAGCACAGCGGTGACATGCCTGTCAGTGTCTTGCTGCTGGGAGGAGCAGATGATCACACTGCCCGACACCGGCCGCTCTCCTGACATCGCAGCAGAGCGGGCGGGTGGACAGTGTGATCACATACTTACGTGCAGGGGGGGATTCAGCTGAAGAACCCCCCCCCTGTACTGCACACTGGCGCCCCGTGCCTCACCATCTGCAGGACGCCGGCTCCACACTGACGTCCTCCGGATCCTCCCCTCGATACTGGGCTGTGATGTGCGGTAGTCACCGCCCACAGCCCTGTCACTCAATCTGAGTGGTGCCAGCCTCCTCTGACGTACCCGTCTTGTTTGAGAACCCGGAAATGCCGGGACGTCAGAGGATGCCGGCGGCCACAGCTCCAGGGGGTCATGTGACCGGCACTGAGCGTGCAGGATAGCGTCGCTCAGTGCCAGAACTGGAAACAGAAGACAATGGAGAAAACGCCTAGAAAGGTAAGTAGAACTCCTACAGAAAATAAAAAAAATGGATGAACCACCCCTTTAACACATGGATTCACTTTTCCATTTATCCATATATCTGTAGCGCCCCTGAAGCTCTAGTCGCTACAGGGTACTGCAACTGAATTAAGGAGCAGTATCTATCTGGGGTAAGTGACAGGAGGTTTGCTGGTGCTCACACCATAGACACACATTTCACATGCAGTTAGGTGCCTTCCCCACAGGGGGGAGTTGACTGGGGTGGGCAGGGAGAGTCAGTCATCCAGTAGCATGGGACTTCCCGGTCACCAGGACAACCACAGGGGGTGGGTGCCACATGGGGCATAGTTAGCCATTATACATAGAGAGCTTTCTACAGGGACGTCCCTTGAGATCAGACTGGGTGCAGGAGAGCACCAGTGCTGAAGGGACGAGACCAGTGGCGTAGCCACTGCTTTTGCCGCCCGGGGCGGTCGTCAAATTTGACGCCCCCCTCCGTTGGCCGTTGGTTTTCCAAATGTTTGAAAATTTCTGGATTATCATCAAAATATTTATTTTTCATGGAACTACAATCAAAGATCTAATTGTAGACTGCTGCTATTAGTCCTAGACTTTCACCTTTTTACACACATGTAGGCCTATTATACACACACACACAGCTCTGCTGCATACAGACAGACACACAACTCTGCTACATACAGACAGACACACACAGCTCTACTGCATTTATACAGAGTTGTGTCTGTATGCATGTATGCAGCAGCTACAGAGTTGTGTGTGTCTGTAGCTGCTGCATACAAACAGACAACTCTGTAGCTGCTGCATACATGCATACATACAGAGTTGTGTGTGCCTGTATGTATGTGTATATATAATGTATGCAGCAGCTGCAGAGTTTTGTGTCTGTCTGTATGCAGTAGAGCTGTGTCTGTATAAATGCAGTAGAGCTGTGTGTGTCTGTATGTATGCTGCAGACACACAGCTCTACTGCATACAGACAGACACAAAACTCTGCAGCTGCTGCATACATTATATATACACATACATACAGGCACACACAACTCTGTATGTATGCATGTATGCAGCAGCTACAGAGTTGTCTGTTTGTATGTATGCATGTATGCAGCAGCTAGAGTTGTGTGTGTCTGTAGCTGCTGCATACAGAGTTGTGTGTGCCTGTATGTATGTGTATATATAATGTATGCAGCAGCTGCAGAGTTTTGTGTCTGTCTGTATGCAGTAGAGCTGTGTCTGTATAAATGCAGAATGTATAAATGTATAAAACTTGTGTCCAGCAACCTCCTGGCTTTCCTAGCTGCTCTAGCTGTTGAGCCACTAGGATTGATGATGTTAGAGGGAGGATTTCACATAAATGAACCTACAATGCAGCCTCTTACACAGCAGATTACACAGGACACAGCTACATTGTACAGAGCAGCATCTCTATGTCCTGTATTCTAGAGGGAGAGGAAAAGAGGATTTTTTTTCTTCTAATAAAGTTACTAAAAATAATACAAAAAAAATAGAATAATGTAATTTTATTGCACTTTTTTATAAAATAATAAACATCACAAACCAGCAAATAACATGGACATATTTGGTGTCCCTGTAATCGTAATGACCTGAACAACACAGCGATCAGATTATTTATGGGGATCGGTAAATGGCGGGAAAAAAAAGGCGCAATTTATTATTTTTTTTATATAAAAATGGATCACTGAGGACGTGTTCACACATAGCGTAAATGCTGCATTTTTTCTGCAGGTGTCCGCGCCACGAGTGCAATAACAATATTCTCTGATTATTGCGTGTTTGCGGTATTTTTTATACATTGTCCCCCTTATTTGATACGTTTGTTGCTGATGTGAATCCTGAAGCTTATAAAGAAAGAAACACCAAATCCGCACAGTTCAGCGGCGTCTTTCCACGCACCAGGGGTGGAGATTTCAGGACGTCTCATCCACTTTGCTTGGACAATTAGTCCATATTCACATGTAGTGTAAATGCTGCATTTTTTTCTGCTGTTTCTTTGCACATTTATTCTGCTGTGTTTAATTGTCCAAGTAAAGTGTATGTGGTTCCATGAAAAGACGCCGCTGAATTCTGCGGTTTTCGGGGGGGGGGGGGGGGGGTTCTCTGGAGGTTTCTATGTGGAGCTTAAAAAATGCAGGAAAAAGCTTCTCTGTACAATAAAAACACTTAAAAACGCAGATTCACATCTGAACCAAAAACGCATTAAATAATGGAAAAAAGGCAGAAAAAAAAACAGAGAAGATTGTTATTGTGTAGTTTGGTGCAGACAGAAACCAAAAGAAACAGAATTTATGCAACGTGTGAACACGGATTGATAGGCACAAATAAGCAACATGTCATATAGTGACACAGAAATATAAAAAAATTCTGACTGTTATGAATATGAATGAACAGTCCACGGCATCTGCTGAATGACCCTTACTGCCAAATGGGTGTGGCTAGGGGTGTGGCTAGGGGCGTGGTCAAAATTTGCCGCGGCGCGCATACTTTGTCCCTCTTTCCTTTCTTGAAAAGTTGGGAGGTATGTTTATACTGAGGCTCCTCCTGTACTATCATCACATATAGAGGCTCCCCTTAAGAGTAATTACATATAGCCTAAGATAATAACACTGACACTGAGGGTACAGGATAATGACACCGACACTGGGGGTGCAGGATAATGACACTGACACTGGGGGTGCAGGATAATGACACTGACACTGAGGGTACAGGATAATGACACCGACATTGGGGGTGCAGGATAATGACACTGACATTGAAGGTACAGGATAATGACATTGACACTAGGGTTACAGGATAATGACACTCACACAGGGGGTGCAGGATAATGACACTGGTGGTACAGGATAATGACACTGGGGGTACTGGATAATGACATTGACACTAGGGTTACAGGATAATGACACTCACACAGGGGGTGCAGGATAATGACACTGGGGGTACAGGATAATGACACCGACACTGGGGGTGCAGGATAATGACACTGACACTGGGGGTGCAAGATAATGACACTGACACTCGGGGTACAGGATAATGACACCGACATTGGGGGTGCAGGATAATGACACTGACATTGAAGGTACAGGATAATGACATTGACACTAGGGGTACAGGATAATGACACTGACACTGGGGGTGCAGGATAATGACACTGGGGGTACTGGATAATGACACTGACATTGGGGGTACAGGATAATGACACCAACACTGGGGGTGCAGGATAATGACACTGACATTGGGGGTACAGGATAATGATACTGGGGGTACAGGATAATGACACTGGGGTACAGGATAATGACACTAACACTCAGTGTACAGGATAATGACACTGACATTGGTGGTACAGGATAATGACACCGACACTGGGGGTACGAGATAATGACACTGGGGGTACAGGATAATGATACTGGGGTACAGGATAATAACACTAACACTGGGGGTACTGGATAATGACACTGACATTGGGGGTACAGGATAATGACACTGACATTGGGGGTACAGGATAATGACACTGACACTGGGGGTACGAGATAATGACACTGGGGGTACAGGATAATGATACTGGGGTACAGGATAATAACACTAACACTGGGGGTACTGGATAATGACACTGACATTGGGGGTACAGGATAATGACACTAACACTGGGGGTACTGGATAATGACACTGACATTGTGTCAGGTTTCCAGGTTTTCCAGTTCTCTTTTGAATGAGCTTGCCCTCAGTTAACATGGAGTTTAAGGTTCTGTTGCCCTACTTCCTGTCCAGCTGCTTAAAAGGCCGCCTCTCAGCCCATTCCAGTGCCTGAGTATACTGCTTGCTGTGTGCTCCTGCTTTGCTGTTTCTACTTCCTGATTGCCTTGGATTCTCCTGAAACTCTACCGACCGACTCTGGACCATACCCGGTTTTCTTCAAGCTGTGCCCGGACTCCGTCTGCCGTCTTGATCAGCACTCTGCCCGGTTCGTAACCACTCTGGACAATCATCCCGTACGGACACTCCTGGACTATACCACTTGCCCCTTGTGTACCGGCTGCCGCACATTTAGGCCTTCCGGGGTTGATTGCCGGACAGTCCCTGTACAGGAGTTCGCTCTGGTGGTCTCCCTGGGGGAGTCCGGTGCGTGGCCCCGGGAATCCCCTTCGCTCCGTTTTGTGTGTTGTTTTACTGTGTTTATTCCCGTTGTGTATCTACTGTGGTGACATATTATATAACATCTTGTACCAAGAACTCGTCTCTGTTGTCATTGCCCTAACGCAATCGAAATCCTCAGAACATACAGTAGTATTACACATTGGGGGTACAGGATAATGACACTGACAATGGGGGTACGAGATAATGACACTGACACTGGGGATACGAGATAATGATACTGGGGGTACAGGATAATGACACTGGGGGTACAGGATAATGACACCAACACTGGGGGTGCAGGATAATGACACTGGGGGTACAGGATAATGACACCGACACTGGGCGTGCAGGATAATGACACTGACACTGGGGGTGCAAGATAATGACACTGACACTCGGGGTACAGGATAATGACACCGACATTGGGGGTGCAGGATAATGACACTGACATTGAAGGTACAGGATAATGACATTGACACTGGGGGTGCAGGATAATGACACTGGGGGTACTGGATAATGACACTGACACTGGGGGTACAGGATAATGACACTGACACTGGGGGTACAGGATAATGACACTGGGGATACTGGATAATGACACTGACATTGGGGGTACAGGATAATGACACCAACACTGGGGGTGCAGTGGTAATTAACCCGATGTGTGCTGTACTAGGAGAGCAGGGAGCCAGCGCTCAGTGTGCGCTGCTCCCTGCTCTCTGCACGTGTAGCTGCGTGAGCTGGTAACCAAGGTAAATATCGGGTTGGTTACCCGATATTTACCTTAGTTACCAAGCGCAGCATCTTCCACGCGGCGCTGGGGGCTGGTCACTGGTTGCTGGTGAGCTCACCAGCAACTCGTGTAGCGACGCTCCAGCGATCCCTGCCAGGTCAGGTTGCTGGTGGGATCGCTGGAGCGTTGCAATGTGACATCTCACCAGCAACCTCCTAGCAACTTACCAGCGATCCCTATCGTTGTTGGGATCGCTGGTAAGTTGCTTAGTGTGACTGGACCTTTAGACTGGATCCATCAGCATCCATCAACAACCTGGTGGCTTAAAGAAGTCCCTTTTTATAGCCACAGCCTTCCACTTAGATACACTGCGTCATCATCGATTGGTTGGACAAGATTGCTTCTCCCATTGGAGGAATTTCAAGCTGCATGGATAATGTTCATTTAAATGATGTGGGTAGAAAGACTGAGGATATCTACATGGAGCCTGCAAGTCTCCGACTAGACAATGGCTACTAAGGTAATCACATTAGCAATACACAACTACAATACAATGATTACTGGAAGAGACTGGAGATACAATAGCTAAGCAAACATGACTTAGCACACATAAGAAACTTTAACCCATGAGACTATTGTTCTTAACATTCAGCCAGGGTCCATGTCGTCACACCCCCAGTGTCAGTACCCTTATTGTCAGTGACACTGGGGATACGAGATAATGACACTGACACTGGGGGTACGGGATAATGACACTGGGGGTACGGGATAATGACACTGACACTATGGGTACAGGATAATAACACTGGGGTACAGGATAATAACACTGACACTGGGAGTACAGGATAATGACACTGACACTGGGGATACGGGATAATGACACTGACACTGGGGGTACGAGATAATGACACTGACACTGGGGATACGGGATAATGACACTGACACTGGGGGTATAGGATAATGACACTGGGGGTACAGGATAATGACACTGACATTAAGGGTACAGGATAATAACACTGACACTGGGGGTACTGGATAATGACACTGGGGTACAGGATAATAACACTGACACTGGGGGTACGAGATAATGACACTATCCTGTACCCCCAGTGTCAGTGTTATTATCCTGTACCCCAGTGTCATTAGCCTGTACCCCCAATGTCAGTGTCATTATCCTCTACCCCGACACTATGGATTTACGATAATGACACTGACACTGGGGGTACAGGATAATGACACTGACACTGGGGGTACTGGATAATGACATGGACATTGGGGGTGCAGGATAATGACACTGAAGGTACAGGATAATGACACTGACAATAAGGGTACAGGATAATGACACTGACACTGGGGATACGGGATAATGACACTGACATTGGGGGTACAGGATAATGACACTGGGGGTACAGGATAATGACACTGACAATGGGGGTACGAGATAATGACACTGACACTGGGGATACGAGATAATGATACTGGGGGTACAGGATAATGACACTGGGGGTACAGGATAATGACACCAACACTGGGGGTGCAGGATAATGACACTGGGGGTACAGGATAATGACACCGACACTGGGCGTGCAGGATAATGACACTGACACTGGGGGTGCAAGATAATGACACTGACACTCGGGGTACAGGATAATGACACCGACATTGGGGGTGCAGGATAATGACACTGACATTGAAGGTACAGGATAATGACATTGACACTGGGGGTGCAGGATAATGACACTGGGGGTACTGGATAATGACACTGACACTGGGGGTACAGGATAATGACACTGACACTGGGGGTACAGGATAATGACACTGGGGATACTGGATAATGACACTGACATTGGGGGTACAGGATAATGACACCAACACTGGGGGTGCAGTGGTAATTAACCCGATGTGTGCTGTACTAGGAGAGCAGGGAGCCAGCGCTCAGTGTGCGCTGCTCCCTGCTCTCTGCACGTGTAGCTGCGTGAGCTGGTAACCAAGGTAAATATCGGGTTGGTTACCCGATATTTACCTTAGTTACCAAGCGCAGCATCTTCCACGCGGCGCTGGGGGCTGGTCACTGGTTGCTGGTGAGCTCACCAGCAACTCGTGTAGCGACGCTCCAGCGATCCCTGCCAGGTCAGGTTGCTGGTGGGATCGCTGGAGCGTTGCAATGTGACATCTCACCAGCAACCTCCTAGCAACTTACCAGCGATCCCTATCGTTGTTGGGATCGCTGGTAAGTTGCTTAGTGTGACTGGACCTTTAGACTGGATCCATCAGCATCCATCAACAACCTGGTGGCTTAAAGAAGTCCCTTTTTATAGCCACAGCCTTCCACTTAGATACACTGCGTCATCATCGATTGGTTGGACAAGATTGCTTCTCCCATTGGAGGAATTTCAAGCTGCATGGATAATGTTCATTTAAATGATGTGGGTAGAAAGACTGAGGATATCTACATGGAGCCTGCAAGTCTCCGACTAGACAATGGCTACTAAGGTAATCACATTAGCAATACACAACTACAATACAATGATTACTGGAAGAGACTGGAGATACAATAGCTAAGCAAACATGACTTAGCACACATAAGAAACTTTAACCCATGAGACTATTGTTCTTAACATTCAGCCAGGGTCCATGTCGTCACACCCCCAGTGTCAGTACCCTTATTGTCAGTGACACTGGGGATACGAGATAATGACACTGACACTGGGGGTACGGGATAATGACACTGGGGGTACGGGATAATGACACTGACACTATGGGTACAGGATAATAACACTGGGGTACAGGATAATAACACTGACACTGGGAGTACAGGATAATGACACTGACACTGGGGATACGGGATAATGACACTGACACTGGGGGTACGAGATAATGACACTGACACTGGGGATACGGGATAATGACACTGACACTGGGGGTATAGGATAATGACACTGGGGGTACAGGATAATGACACTGACATTAAGGGTACAGGATAATAACACTGACACTGGGGGTACTGGATAATGACACTGGGGTACAGGATAATAACACTGACACTGGGGGTACGAGATAATGACACTATCCTGTACCCCCAGTGTCAGTGTTATTATCCTGTACCCCAGTGTCATTAGCCTGTACCCCCAATGTCAGTGTCATTATCCTCTACCCCGACACTATGGATTTACGATAATGACACTGACACTGGGGGTACAGGATAATGACACTGACACTGGGGGTACTGGATAATGACATGGACATTGGGGGTGCAGGATAATGACACTGAAGGTACAGGATAATGACACTGACAATAAGGGTACAGGATAATGACACTGACACTGGGGATACGGGATAATGACACTGACATTGGGGGTACAGGATAATGACACTGGGGGTACAGGATAATGACACTGGGGGTATTGGATACTGACACTGGGGGTACAAGATAATGACACTGACACTGGGGGTACAGGATAATGACACTGACATTGGGGGTACAGGATAATGACACTGACACTGGGGGTACAGGATAATGACACTGACATTGGGGGTACAGGATAATGACACTGACACTGGGGGTACAGGATAATGACACTGGGGGTACAGGATAATGACACTGGGGGTACAGGATAATGACACTGACACTGGGGGTACAGGATAATGACACTGACAATAAGGGTACAGGATAATGACACTGACACTGGGGGTACGGGATAATTACACTGGGGTATAGGATAATGACACTGACACTGGGGGTACAGGATAATGACACTGACACTAGGGGTACAGGATAATAACACTGGGGTACAGGATAATAACACTGACACTGGGGGTACAGGATAATGACACTGGGGGTATTGGATACTGACACTGACACTGGGGGTACAAGATAATGACACTGACACTGGGGGTATGGGATAATGACACTGACACTAGGGGTACAGGATAATAACACTGACACTGGGGGTACAGGATAATGACACTGGGGGTACAGGATAATGACACTGGGGGTATTGGATACTGACACTGACACTGGGGGTACAAGATAATGACACTGGGGGTACTGGATAATGACACTGACATTGGGGGTACAGGATAATGACACTGACACTGGGGGTACAGGATAATGACACTGGGGGTACTAGATACTGACACTGACAGTGGGGGTACTGGATACTGACACTGGGGGTACTGGATACTGTCATTATCCTGTACCCCCAGTGTCAGTGACACTGGGGGTATTGGATACTGACATTGACACTGGGGGTACAAGATAATGACACTGACACTGGGGGTACAGGATAATGACACTGACAATAGGGGTACAGGATAATAACACTGACATTGGGGATACGAGATAATGACACTGGGGGTACAAGATAATGACACTGACACTGGGGGTATGGGATAATGACACTGACACTAGGGGTACAGGATAATGACACTGGGGTACAGGATAATAACACTGACACTGGGGGTACAGGATAATGACACTGGGGTACAGGATAATAACACTGACACTGGGGGTACGAGATAATGACACTATCCTGTACCCCCAGTGTCAGTGTTATTATCCTGTACCCCAGTGTCATTAGCCTGTACCCCCAATGTCAGTGTCATTATCCTCTACCCCGACACTATGGATTTACGATAATGACACTGACACTGAGGGTACAGGATAATGACACTGACACTGGGGGTACTGGATAATGACACTGACATTGGTGGTACAGGATAATGACACCGAGACTGGGGGTACAGGATAATGACACTGACACTGGGGGTACTGGATAATGACACTGACACTAGGGGTACAGGATAATGACACTGGGGTACAGGATAATAACAGTGTCATTATCTCGTACCCCCAGTGTCAGTGTCATTATCCCGTACCCCCAGTGTCAGTGTCATTATCCTGTACCCCCAGTGTCATTATCTCATACCCCCAGTGTCTGGGGTTACAGGATAATGACACTGACACTGGGGGTACGGGATAATGACACTGACACTAGGGGTACAGGATAATGACACTGGGGTACAGGATAATAACAGTGTCATTATCTCGTACCCCCAGTGTCAGTGTCATTATCCCGTACCCCCAGTGTCAGTGTCATTATCCTGTACCCCCAGTGTCATTATCTCATACCCCCAGTGTCAGTGTCATTATCCTGTAACCCCAGTGTCAGTGTCATTATCTCATACCCCCAGTCTCAGTGACACTGGGGTTACAGGATAATGACACTGACACTGGGGGTACGGGATAATGACACTGACACTTGGGGTACAGGATAATAACACTGACACTGGGGGTACTGGATAATGACACTGACATTGGTGGTACAGGATAATGACACCGACACTGGGGATACAAGATAATGACACTGACACTGGGGGTACTGGATAATCACACTGGGGTACAGGATAATGACACTGACATTGGGGTTACAGGATAATGACACTGACACTGGGGGTACGGGATAATGACACTATCCCGTACCCCCAGTGTCAGTGTCATTATCCCGTACCCCCAGTGTCAATGACACTGACACTTGGGGTACAGGATAATAACACTGACACTGGGGGTACTGGATAATGACACTGACATTGGTGGTACAGGATAATGACACCGACACTGGGGGTACAGGATAATGACACTGACACTGGGGATACAAGATAATGACACTGACACTGGGGGTACTGGATAATCACACTGGGGTACAGGATAATGACACTGACACTTGGGGTTACAGGATAATGGCACTGACACTTAGTGTCATTATCCTTTACCCCAACACTAGGGGTACAGGATAATGACACTGGGGTACTGGATAATGACACTGACATTGGGGGTACAGGATAATGACAGTGTCATTATCCTGTACCCTGAGTGTCAGTGTCATTATCCTGTACCCCAATGTCACTGGCACTATGGATTTAGAATTTGATGTTTTTCTGCCTGTTGTCCTGAAGAAGGGAGCTGCGACTCCTGAAACGCGTAGACCTGTGCATCATATTAAAAGAAGCATTAATCTCTTCTTGGATCCATTGAGTCCTTGGCGCGGATATTAGACCCTTCCTCTATTACTCTCTGTTATCAGCTTTCCTTGGGGCTGCTGCCTGGACCCGGATTCTTACATGCCTATATAGTGGTTGTGACTGGCACAACCATCAGAGGTGCGTGTGATACTCCTTTTTACCCCCTTCCATTGTTGGGGTAAGACCCTATTGTGCTTTGTTTTTCCACAGTTTCCTATCCATAAAAGGTTGAAGGAAGACCCAACATGGATCCATGCAAGCCACTGCAAAAAGATGCCAGAGATTAGAGCCAGGAGATGGCTGTCCCCCCTCTTCTACCTGATAGGTATCTTTTTTCTGATACCTGAGCTTGTTGGTCTTGTTTGTCTTGTTGGTTAAGGTGCTATAACTAAGAAAGATGGTTTTAATAGCTTAGGTCAGGGGTGGGGAACCTTTTTACTGCAAGGCCATTTAGAATTTTTTACCAACCTTCGGGAGCAGCACCAAATTATCAACTTGAAAACTACCCTGCTATATTTGGTCAAACAATTAATTAACTCAGCCCTAATGTGGTGGCTGGAGCTACTTCTCTTTGGTGTGGCTATGATGTTCGGTGATATTGATCATGTTGTTTCTCACAACTACTTTTCCAGGTTTGTCTCGGTCTGGAGAGGCTGGGGGAATACATATCACAGGAGACGTTGGGCATATACATCACAGGAGAGGCTGGGGCATATACATTCCAGGAGAGGCTTGGGGCATACACATCACAGGAGATGCTGGGGCATATACATCCAAGGAGACACTGGGGGTACACATCCCAGGAGGGGCTGGGGCAAATACATCCCAGGAGAAGCTTGGGCATATACATCCCAGGAGGGGCTGGGGCAAATACATCCCAGGAGAAGCTTGGGCATATACATCACAGGAGAGGCTGGGGCATATACATAGCAGGAGGAGCTAGGGCATACACATCACAGGAGGAGCTGGGGCATATACATTCCAGGAGAGGCTGGGGCATATACATCCCAGGAGAAGCTGGGGCATATACATCACAGGAGGGGCTGGGGCATACACATCACAAGAGGAGCTGGGGCATACACATCCCAGGAGAAGCTGGGGCATATACATCCCAGGAGAGGCTGGCGCATATACATCCCAGGAGGGGCTGCAGCATATACATCCCAGGAGGGGCTGGGGCATATACATCGTAGAAGAGGCTGGGGCATACCCATCATTGGAGAGGCTGGGGCATGTACATCACAGGAGAGAATGGTGGCATGTACATCAGAGGAGAGGCTGGTACATGTATATTACAGGAGAGGCTGGAGCGTATACATCACAGGAGGGACTGGGGGTGTGTATATCACAGGAGGGGCGTATACATCACAGGAGATGCTGGGGCACAGACAGGACTGGTGGTGGCACTGACAGCACTAGGTGGCACAATGGACAGCACTAACGAACAGCACTAGGAGGCAGCACAGAAATCAGTAGGTGGCAGCACTGACAGAACTAGGAGGCAGCACGGAGAGCACTAGGTGGCAGCACGGACAGCACTAGGTGGCAGCACGGACAGCAGTGGGGGTTACACAAAATTGAGGGGGTACCCGCAGTACTAGGGGATACACAGCACTGGACGGGGGCAGCGATGGGTTGCGGACTCACAGTACTGGGGGGGAGGAGGAGTCACACAGCACAGGTCCGTGAGGCAGGTGTGGAGACACGGGGCTCAGTGGGTGCTCTTGTCCGCTGGCCCGGCCGCCTTTAGAAAGACAGCGTGGCTCAGGGCTCATCCCAACTGAACGCACAACCTCCTTTACCGTGGGCGGAACACTACTCAGACAACACAGGGTGAGGGAATCACAATAGTAACACTTTATTGGATCCCCAAAATATTAACGGCACATAACACATAACCAGCAAAACACACAAATGTAACAGGCAACAGAGTCTCACCCTTCCGCTGGCTCACCAGGGATTTAGAATGTCCATGCCTCAGAGGTTCCAGGGCTATTTACTCCAATCCAGCAGCACCCCGCTTTTGGCGGGCACCCACCGAGAATGGAATAACGCCAGATTTAGGAAGCTGGCTGAGGTCTGCAAAGTCTGTACCAGGTGACTGAGTTATCCCAACCTGGGTTTCCTTCTTAAGTAGTCTCTGGTTTGAAGTCATGTAGCCAAGTGTTCCTCTAGTCGGAGCCAAAGTCCCTAGACCGAGTCCACAAGGTATCCTGATCCTCTAGCCAGCTTCTAAGAGCTTAGACTGGATCATGCAAAATCCATCAACCACTGGGGACTTAAAGAAATCCCTTTTATAGCCATAACCTTCCCTTAGTATAAACTGTGCCCTTATCGGATTGGTTGTACAAGGCTGCTTCTCTTATTGGATGAATTTCAAGCTGCATGGATAATGTTCATTTAAATGATGTGGATAGAAAGACTGAGGATTTTTACATGAAGTCTTCAAGTCACAGACTCGACAATGGCTACTAAGGTAATTTACATTAGATTAGCAATACACAACTACATTACAATGATTGCTCCAAAGGGTCTGGTCCCAAACGATAGTTTAGCAAGCATGAGTTAACACACAGAAGAACAATACGTCTGGCTGAATTTTAAGAAACTTTAACCCATGCTAGGCACTGAGTGTCCATGTCGTCACAGCATGTACAGCAGGGAGGCTGGTAGATCTGCTGCTTCTCTTCTTCTGTGACAGGAGCGCAGCGCGCTGCTTACACCGCCCACAAGGTAAGCCCTGAGCATGCTAGCACACCGCACAGGCCAGGGTTGAGCCTAGAATGTGCGGACTTCAGTTAGGTCCCAGAAGGAGCCCATATTTTCTAGCATTTTCAGTAGTGAGTCTGTTACAATATACGGGCTACAATCAGGAACTGGAAGGAGCCTGTACGTTCTAGCCTCTACCCACAGGCCAGAGTGCGTGCGTTTCCTCGCATCACGCAGTTGGATTTAAAGGGCCGGCAGCTGCCAAAAGCATGGCTGCCGCTCAAGCACTATTGTTCCTGGGAATGTGCCCGGGGGATGCAGAAAAAGTCATCACGGGCCGCAAACGGTCCATGGTCCAGAGGTTTTCCACCCCTGGCTTATGTACACTGCAACCAGTAACAATAGGTCTTCAAATATTGTTTGTGCGGCAGCTAGACCTCCCCTCTACTGTTCCCCATAGATCCTAGAACAGAGGTTTTAACTACATACTTGCAGGGCACTGCGGCTGATGCCGCTGACCACGACTGCTGAACCCCTGCTACGGCCTCCCATGTTCACCTCTCCCTCTCCCCGCTGTGCAATGCCCCCCGCTGCCCCCCTTCCCTGTCCTGGGACCTCCTCCAGGCCTAATAAGCAGCGTCCGGAGTCCATCCTTCCTCTTACTACAATCTGCCCTCAGGGTGAGAATCGCCTGGAAGCAGCGGTAAGAGAAAGGATCTGACGGGAGGGAGCCGAATGGCTTGCCTCCCTTGTGGGCACCAGCTCCCTCCTGCCGGTTCCCAGCAGCGGTGGGCGCAGGTCTTCCAGACCCTCCGTCCACCGCAGCGTTTGAGCCCCAATTCAGACCCCAGGCGCAGGGCGGCCCGGTCCAGAAGAACCGGTCTGCTCTCACCTCCAGCTTGTGAGCCCCCGGGTTCCCCGAACGCGCGGTCCTCACAACTATGCTGTGCATCTCCCCCTTCAATCTTGCAGCATGGTGCATCCCACAGGATGAGGCAGCCCCCATGTGACTCGCCTTCATATCCGGTATCCATGGCCGCAGCATCACTTCCTGTGATGTGGCGCCCATGTGACCACACGTCCTGTCTGGTTTCCAGATCCCGGACCGGAAGTGATGTCACGGCCGGGGGAAGCGCCAAATTTAAAGGGAAACAACATTTTCCCACACCAAAAAGCCAAGCCCCACATGTTCCAGCGTCACTTCCGGCCCGGCGTTCAAGCACATTTCAACTCAAACGCACTGGCCACCAGCAGCCTCCCACGCATCCCCAAGCAACAGAGTCCACTGCCCCATTAACCCCCAGCAGCCAGGTCACACCATGGGAGCCTCTGAAAGCAGAAGCTCATCAGCAGAGGAGCCAACATATACAGACTCGCACTAGCAATGCGGGGACCATTATGGGCACCACAACCAGGCGGCTTCTACCAAGGGCATGGAGTACCACGGAGCGGAGGACCCATCATTACCTATAACACCACCATGCTCCCTCCTACCACCAGGACAGCGAGAAACACAAAGTACTCCCCAGCCGCTAGCTTTAACCCCCTGTACTCCCTGCCGATCTTCGCAAGACCACCCACTGCCCATCCTGCCAGCATCCCCAGCACAAGTCGAAACAATGCAGCCCTTGTCTTCGCGCATGGGGTCAGCCGAGCAGTGCACGGCTGCTCCCCGTCGGGGGCTCCTTAGGGGTCATGAGCCCAGAAGATCAACATCCACCTCCAGCAGCAGGAGCCGAGGGAGCCACGAACGCCATTCCCGGTGCTCACGGCGGAATCGCCACTCTCAGTCCTCCAAGCGCAGCGAGAGGGCATCGCGCAGGAGATATCGCGCACCATCCAGCACTACTTCATCCGACTCACACCGCAGCTGCTCGCTAAGTGGCCCTCCAGGGGAAAGGTCTTCTATCCACCGCTCAAATGTCGAACCAGCATCTGAACAACGATACCAGAATGCGTCGCCAGTGGACCAACCTACGGCCGGTGAGTACAGTTTTACCAGCGCATGGGCAGGAGGGGCCCATTCAGGGGGAGAGAGGGAAGCGGGTCGTACTCCATCGGGTATAGTTCTGGTCAACCCCGCGTTTGTGCAACGCCCAGAGGTAACACAGCGACCTGACTTACACCGCAGTAGAACATGTCCCTGTG
Source organism: Anomaloglossus baeobatrachus (assembly GCF_048569485.1). Taxonomy (NCBI): domain Eukaryota; kingdom Metazoa; phylum Chordata; class Amphibia; order Anura; family Aromobatidae; genus Anomaloglossus; species Anomaloglossus baeobatrachus. The sequence continues at coordinate 413,740,659 of NC_134353.1, read as the reverse complement.
TATCACTGCTAGGAGCACACCTAACCCCAGATACTATACAAAAAATTTGGGCAAACGAATATGTAGACATCTGGTCATTAGTATCAGTGGACCAGAACACTATAAAGGCAAGGCAATGATCGTCCACTCGCAAGAAAACCTACCGTAGCCGAGACCATAAATAATTGTTTACAGGCTTTCTGCGTTCTGGGGTGTGTGATGGGTCAAAACCACCACGAACGCTGCTCAGAACTCTTCACATACTGCAACACCATTTACAACTCCTATAAAACCCATGGGGGTTCTGCGTGGTGGAAGTACGATGGGAAATTCAGGAGACGTTTGGCACTCCAACCCCAATTGGGCTGGGGTGTCGCGGGCGGAGGAGGGGACGCCACGCTCTCCCACTGCTGCTCGGGTCCGGCAGCTGCGGCCTGCTGCTGCTCGGTGGCTCGAGCGATGAGCCGGATCCCGGGGACTCTAGCGGCGCTCCTCGCCCGTGAGTGAAAGGGGGTTGTTGGGTGTGGGGATGGTTTATTGTCCGTGACGCCACCCACGGTTGTGGTGATTTATTGGCACCACCGCTGCTCTGTATGGGGATCCCGGGAAGGGTGGTATGGAGCAGCCAGTTGTTGTGTTGCCCCTCCGTGGGTAGGGGTTGGTGCTCCCGGGGCCCAGTGATGAGATGGGAGATGCAGGGCTTGGTGGGCGCAGGGACGCGGGGGCAGCGCGGTGCCTTGCGGCACTGTGGTACTCACTCAGCCTGAGACGTGGACACAGTTTTTCGGTAAACCACACGGCTGGAAAGACGGTTCCCACGGACGGCTGCACTTGCTCTCTCAGTAGGTAACGGTGATGTCCCTTTGACCTGCACCTAGTGTTTCTGTGTTGGTAGCGATGGGTTCCCACCGGTAACCCGCTCCCCGGCTTGGATATGGGCCGGAGGAGCCCTACTTTGCCCGCAGACGCTGGCCCCGAGGAACTGGTGCCCTGGCGGTGGCGGTGTTCCTCCTTAATGGTTGGACTTTTGCCTTCAGTCGGGACTTAGTGGGGGATCGACGTCCCCTTCAACAACCGACGGATTCGGCAAATTATGGTGACTCCTAGCCTTGCCGGGGTCCGAGAGGCCCCTGCCCTGGTGCTGACTGTCCTTCGTATACTGCTCCAGACCGCCGGGCCACTACCCGTCCGCGGTCCTTCCAGCAACCTCCGAGCAGTCCCCCTCCAGACAATCACCGCTGTTGTTGACCTTGCTGACACTGTCCTGCACTTAGCCGGACCAACTTCAGGGCTTTCTACGCTCACTTTTACTCCTTTTCTTCTTTGCTCCACTACCACTTCACTTTCACTTAGCTCCTCTACCACTTCCTTCTACTTCACTCCTCATTCTAGCTCTTCCCTGAGCTCCCTCCACTCTAGCCCTCAGCTAGACTTCAACTCTTGGTTCTTCCTGCCTCCAGAGCTGAGAACTCCTCGGTGGGTGGAGCCAACTGCCTGGCCCACCCCCTGGTGTGAACATCAGCCTCTGGAGGAAGGCAACAAGGATTTTAGTAGCTTTGGTGTTCCTGACTGGGATGTAGGGTGTGGTGGTGTGATGACCTGTGACCCCTGGCTTGCCCAGGGTGTCACATTCCCCCTTAGCAAAATGCAGACCGTCCGCGGGCTGCCTGCCCAACACCGGTTTTATTTTCTGTAAATGTATAAAAGTAAACGGTAACATATATATCATAACATCATCCCACAACGGGAGGCACATTTCTTAAACGTTACTAAACGGTTTTACGGGTACGGTTTCCGCTCTCTCCCACCCAAGCAACCTGGCCTTGATGCTGCCCCTAAAGCCCAGGCAGCACCCCTTGACCCAAGTCCAGCACCAGTTACCCAAGCGGGATCTGTCCTTCCCCTCCAGAGGGTAGCCACCGGTTCCTGTGGTGGCTGGGCCCCAGCCTGCTCTGCTGAGGGCCCTCCCTCCAACCTGCCTCTCCGGAGGCGGCAACTGCGGAAAACGGTACGGTAAAACAACTCTTTTACAAGCCACTTAACGTTTGTGGTTGCCCTGCAAGTTCACGGGCTTGTCCATGGATAGTTCCCATGCTAACTTTTTAAACGGTCCCCACGGGGACAACGGTGCCGGCTCCGGCCGGTTCAATCACTGTTAATCAGGTGAAGTACACGGTAATCATTTTGCTTATCATCACTTTAAACTTTCAAACACTTTTAAACATGAACTCAGGGGTGGCCCCAACGGGGGCTGGACAATGGTGCTCCGGTGCCCTACTCCGGACCTTCAGCTTCATCCGAGGGAGGGGGTGCAGGACTCACTCTGCTCTCCTGGCTGCCCCACAGTTTGGCATCTAGGGCAAACCACCCCCTCTCTCCACAGTGCCGGGTATACTGCACAATATCCCCCGGCATCAGATTACGGCCGGGGTGCTCTTCAGGCAGGTGGGCATTCACATCCCGCCGGGCTACAAACACTTCGGCCTCTAGGCCCGGTTCATAAATAAACCCGTAGCCCCGGCGGACATCAAACCGCCTCACCTGCCACTCGTACAGCGGGCCCCGGACACGGAACGTGGCCTGGCGGAGATTTTCTTTCTCCCTTATAGCTCGGGCCACCAGCTCGGCCTTCTTCCTCTCCCGCTCACCGATCTCCAGGCCCAGCGGTACCAGCTCCCTGTCCCAATACGGTGCTGCTGCGAGCTCCGGCGCACGGATCAGGCCCCGCGGGACATCCTGGACGTTGCCCACTGTCAGTGCTCTGGGCGGCAGGTCCCGCGGTGTCTTGGCCTTGGGCGCCGCCTTACAGCGACAACCCGGCGCCACCTCGGCCGAGGTGTGGGGGATGGGCACAGGGGCTTTCCGCGGCTGGGCCTTCGGCTCGGAACGGGTCACCAGCTCCGGCTCGGGGAACTTCTCAAGGACTGCCTCCGGTGCAGACTTCGGGGCCTTGCATGGCAGCACCTCCGACTTGCCACGGGCTCTGACTGCAGGTCGGTCCGCGAGGGCGGACGGGCTGGGTATCGCTACCGGTTGCGGTGGTAGCGGGCCTAGTGGCGGGGTCACGGCCTCCGGGACGGGTGGCGAAGGAGGCAGCGGAGGGAGAGGGTTTGGACCGGGTCCCTCAGCCGCAGCGACTGGTCCCTCGGGGACATAGGGGCGTGGGTCACTCACCCTCCCTTCCTCCGCCTCCTCCTCGCGTCTCCGCACGGTGGCTATAACGTCCGCCATGTCGGTCTCCCACTCCTCCAGGGGAAGCTGCATCTTGACCTGCAGCCTCAGGTAGAGCTGCGCGGTACGGATTTCCACCCACGCCGCGGTTCCCGGCGCGGGGGCTACAGTGCTTCGGGACGGCATCCACATTCTGCTGGCAACTCCTTCCAGGAACAGGGTGACTGCAGAGTCCTGGCGTCCCTGCTTTATAGCTGCGCTCACATGCATCCAGCCGCCATCGCGTTACCCTTAGCTTCTTTTCGGCCCCTCCTTTATTGGGGCGGAGTTTTGGCCTTCGCGCCTCTGCTACTCGAGAAGACGCTCGAGTGGGAACTTTTCGCGCCAAAGATGGCGACTTCTGGAAATTTTCAGCCGGATACCTCCGGCGGTTACAAGGCGCACCTCTACCCAACGGCAGAGCGGTAAGATCCTGTTCGTGACGCCAAGTTGTCGCGGGCGGAGGAGGGGACGCCGCGCTCTCCCACTGCTGCTCGGGTCCGGCTGCCGCGGCTGCTGCGGCCTGCTGCTGCTCGGTGGCTCGAGCGATGAGCCGGATCCCGGGGACTCTAGCGGCGCTCCTCGCCCGTGAGTGAAAGGGGGTTGTTGGGTGTGGGGATGGTTTATTGTCCGTGACGCCACCCACGGTTGTGGTGATTTATTGGCACCACCGCTGCTCTGTATGGGGATCCCGGGAAGGGTGGTATGGAGCAGCCAGTTGTTGTGTTGACCCTCCGTGGGTAGGGGTTGGTGCTCCCGGGGCCCAGTGATGAGATGGGAGATGCAGGGCTTGGTGGGCGCAGGGACGCGGGGGCAGCGCGGTGCCTTGCGGCACTGTGGTACTCACTCAGCCTGAGACGTGGACACAGTTTTCCAGTAAACCACACGGCTGGAAAGACGGTTCCCACGGACGGCTGCACTTGCTCTCCCAGTAGGTAACGGTGATGTCCCTTTGACCTGCACCTAGTGTTTCTGTGTTGGTAGCGATGGGTTCCCACCGGTAACCCGCTCCCCGGCTTGGATATGGGCCGGAGGAGCCCTACTTTGCCAGCAGACACTGGCCCCGAGGAACTGGTGCCCTGGCGGTGGCGGTGTTCCTCCTTAATGGTTGGACTTTTGCCTTCAGTCGGGACTTGGTTGTTGAGCATCGACGTCCCCTTCACTGACGGATTCGGCAAATTATGGCGACTCCTAGCCTTGCCGGGGTCCGAGAGGCCCCTGCCCTGGTGCTGACTGTCCTTCGTATACTGCTCCAGACCGCCGGGCCACTACCCGTCCGCGGTCCTTCCAGCAACCTCCGAGCAGTCCCCCTCCAGACAATCACCGCTGTTGCTGACCTTGCTGACACTGTCCTGCACTTAGGCGGACCAACTTCAGGGCTTTCTACGCTCACTTTTACTCCTTTTCTTCTTTGCTCCAATACCACTTCACTTTCACTTAGCTCCTCTACCACTTCCTTCTACTTCACTCCTCACTCTAGCTCTTCCCTGAGCTCCCTCCACTCTAGCCCTCAGCTAGACTTCAACTCTTGGTTCTTCCCGCCTCCAGAGCTGAGAACTCCTCGGTGGGCAGAGCCAACCGCCTGGCCCACCCCCTGGTGTGAACATCAGCCTCTGGAGGAAGGCAACAAGGATTTTAGTAGCTTTGGTGTTCCTGACTGGGATGTAGGGTGTGGTGGTGTGATGACCTGTGACCCCTGGCTTGCCCAGGGCGTCACAGGGGCGTGAAAGCCACCGATTCGTGGCTCATATTTATGATGGCGCAAAAGGCCCAATAACCCTTTCCTGGGTCACCATCCTTACTATCCCACCACGTTACATCGGGAGCTGCTAATGTGCCGCCCCCATGCCAGCAGCCGGGGCTGCTTGGATCCGGATCTACAGTACGGGTCGAGGGGTTCTCCAGACCCGGGGGTCGTGCGGACACTCCGAATAAAAGGGGACGTATTTATACGGGGTTGGTTGTACAATGTCTGTGACGCCACCCACAGTGTGTGGTGAGATGTAGCACCACGGCTGCCGTTGCGGGGCTCCCGGGGACGTTGGGCTGGCAGCTGGATGTTAACCCCCTCCGTGGGTAGGGAGGGATGTGGGTATGTGGGTGACTAGGGTTTCAGGTTGGCTGATTTAACCCTTTGTGGGATAGGTGTTCTACGGGGGCCTATGTGTACATCTACCTGGTTTTCCAGGGCGTTATATTCCCACTTGGTTGAATACAGACCGTCTGCGGGCTGTCCGACCACCACCATTTATTTTAACCGGAACTAGAAAATAAAAAAAAAGGCATAAATACAAGCATAATAACAGTGGAACAATTTCTTCCCTTACGGGAGGCACATATCTTAAACGTTGCACATTGAAACGGAACGGGACGGACCGGGCCACCTTCTTGCTGCTCCCACCCAAACAACCTATTCCCTGGTGCCACCGCTAAACACTGGTGCACACCCTTTTACCCAAGCCCAGGAACAGGTCCGGGTGACGCCCACACGGGCCAGGTAAAAAGTTCCTTACCCGGCAGTCCTTGTCACGGGTTCCCAAGTCCGGGGACCCCTGGCCTGGAGGTTAGTCACTGGTTTTGGTAGTGACTGGGCCTCGGACGACTCTACCACAGGCCCTTCCTCCAATCAGCCTCTCCAGTGGCTGCCGTAAACAATAAGGGTAGCCTTGAATTATTTACAAGGCCCAAAAGTTTTTGGGTTGGCTTTCCAGTCCAAAGCCATGGTCCATAAAACTGTAAACGGTAACGGGATTCAACTTAAGGTAGCGGTTCCCGGCTACCCCAGTTTAACAATCTTCCTTCCTTGAAGATGGCAGAGGGGGATGGAGGCACACTTTTTCATCCATCTTTCCCCACTTCTTTACGTCGAAGGCGAACCACCCCCTCTCTCCACAGTGCTGGGTATAGGAGACCAGCTCTCCTGGCTCCAGGTCACGATCCGGGTGGCCCGTAGGCAAATGAGGGGCCACATCCCTCCGGGATACAAAACTCTCGGCCTCCAGGCCCGGTTCATAAATAAAGCCCCATCCCTTCTGGGGGTTAAAGCATACCTCCCAACATTTAAAGATGAGAAAGAGGGACAAAGTATGCGGCGCGCTTAGCGCAACGCGGCAATTTTAAGCCACGCCCCCTAACCGCACCCATTTTGCAATCCGTCACGCCCACATCCAATCCTTTTCAGCACTGCTGATCACATTGTTTAAGGCTGCGTGCCCACGATCAGTATTTGCAGCATTTTGGATGTAGCGTGTTTTTGCTGTGTCTAAAACGCCGCATTGTACAGTACAAGCACAGTGGAGGGTTTCTAGAAATCCTGTGCTCACTGTGCTTGTTTTTTCTGCAGCAAACACTGACCTGCGGAGCGTCTTTCCAGACTGCAGCATATCAATTGTTTGCTGCAGTTGCATGTGTCCTCCGTAGGGAGAACACAGCAGCAGACCGCAGCGCACTGAACCCTGATCGTGGGCACAGGCAGCTGTGTTCTCCTGCGGAGGAGACGTGCAGCCCCGAAGGTCAGGACCCGCTGCCTCCAGGACACAGCGAGTCCTGATTGTGGGCACAGGCAGCTGTGGTCTCCTGCGGAGGAGACGTGCAGCCCTGCAGGTCAGGACCCGCTGCCTCAAGGGCACAGTGAGTCCTGATCGTGGGCACAGGCATACGCACATATACGATACATATTTGAAGACAAATTCCCTAAAATACATATAAACAGACAAATCTATACACAGTCTTCTGCACTGACATACATAGATATATACATCATACATATACACACATTGGAGGTAATAATATGGGGAAGCCGGCAGCAGCCGCACTCACCTACCCCGCTTGTCTCTATCCAGCTCCTCCTCGCATGTGATCACTTGGCAACACTTTAACAGACCTAGCAACGCACAGTGCACACTGACACCGCTGTGTATGTATCACAAGGGAGGATGGGGGTTTTATATACTAATATATATATATATATATATATATATATACACACACACACACTGTATATATGCAGTATATACAGCACAGGAGGGGCTGGGGGCTACAGTATATGCAGCACAGGAGGGGCTGGGGGCTACAGTATATACAGCACAGGAGGGGCTGGGGGCTACAGTATAGGGGGCTACAGTATATACAGCACAGGAGGGGCTGGGGCTACAATATATACAGCACAGGAGGGGCTGGGGGCTACAGTATATACAGCACAGGAGGGGCTGGGGGCATAGACAGTACTTGAGGGTCTGGGGGCTACAGTATATACAGCACAGGAGGGGCTGGGGGCTACAGTATATACAGCACAGGAGGGGCTGGGGATATAGTATATACAGCACAGGAGGGTCTTGAAGCATAGACAGTACTTGAGGGGCATACATATTAGGCCTGTTTCAGATGTCAGTGATTCTGTTATGTATGTGCTAATTTTTATACGTACCAGAATCACTGACATACGCAGACCCATTATAATCAATGGATCTGCACACACATCAGTGATTTTTCACTGACCGTGCCTCCGTGCGGCGTACATGCGTATCCGTGATTGCCGCACAGAAACATGTCTGTTTTTTTTCTGGCATCACTGATGTCCCACACACCACACTATGGTGTGATCCGTGAAACACGTATCAGAAAAACACGGACATTTAAAATAAAAATCTTTTTCAACTCCCCTTCTCCAGCGATGCTGAGTTCGGCAGCTGCTCTCTGCTTCTTCCTGGCCGGTTCATTATGGCATGCATATTCACTTATGCAGCCAGAGCCGACCCGGAAGTAGCTGCAGAGGTGAGAGAGCGGTGGCTGGATGCTGAATCGCGGGACTCTTCAGCACCACGGAGAGCAGGAGCAGGGGCAGGTGAGTATATGTCCATGTGCAATAACGGAGTACGGATCACGTATCATGGATTGCACATGGACAACCACTGTGTGCCGTGAATCACGGAGTATGAAGGGACATATGCGTGTTTAACATGTCAGTGAAGAACGTCTGTGTTTTTCACTGAGGGGCATACACGTTACTAAGGGGTACACACATTACTGGGGGAAATACACTTTACTGTGGGGCATACAAATTACTGGTAGCATAGATATTACTAAGGGGCATATAGCTCTGGTGTTGGGGCTTATACAGCTCTGGGGGCACATACAGCTCCGATGGGGGGGCTGGGGGCATACAAATCTGGTGTTGGGGCTGGGGGGGCACACAGATCTGGTGAGGGGGGGTGGCTGTAGGCATATAGCTCTGGTGAGGAGAGGGCTGCTGGGGCATACATATCTGGTAAGGGGGGGGCTGGGATACATATCTGGTGGGAGGGGGCTGGAGGCATACAGAGCTGGGGAGTGCTGGGGGGTAGGCTAGTTTCACACTTGCGTTGAATGGCATCCGTCACATTGCGTTGTGTAACGCATGTGACTGATGCCTTGCAAAAAGTGTGATAATAAAGGCCACGGATTCCAGTGAAATAACGCATTGCGTTAAGTTTTCTTTGGGATGAGAGAGAGAGAGAGCACCCATCATCCCTGCACACAGCCCGACATCCCCGCACACAGCCCGACATCCCCGCACACAGCCCGACATCCCCGCACACAGCCCGACATCCCCGCACACAGCCCGACATCCCCGCACACAGCCCGACATCCCCGCACACATCACCGCACACAGCCCGACATCCCCGCACACATCCCGACATCACCGCACACATCACCGCACACAGCCCGGTATCCCCGCACACAGCCCGACATCCCCGCACACATCACCGCACACAGCCCGACATCCCCGCACACATCACCGCACACAGCCCGACATCCCCGCACACAGCCCGACATCCCCGCACACAGCCCGACATCCCCGCACACAGCCCGACATCCCCGCACACAGCCCGACATCCCCGCACACAGCCCGACATCCCCGCACACAGCCCGACATCCCCGCACACAGCCCGACATCCCCGCACACAGCCCGACATCCCCGCACACAGCCCGACATCCCCGCACACACCCCCGCACACAGCCCGACATCCCCGCACACAGCCCGACATCCCCGCACACATCACCGCACACAGCCCGACATCCCCGCACACATCCCGACATCACCGCACACATCACCGCACACAGCCCGACATCCCCGCACACAGCCCGACATCCCCGCACACAGCCCAACATCCCCGCACACAGCCCGACATCCCCGCACACAGCCCGACATCCCCGCACACAGCCCGACATCCCCGCACACAGCCCGACATCCCCGCACACAGCCCGACATCCCCGCACACAGCCCGACATCCCCGCACACAGCCCGACATCCCCGCACACACCCCCGCACACAGCCCGACATCCCCGCACACAGCCCGACATCCCCGCACACATCACCGCACACAGCCCGACATCCCCGCACACATCCCGACATCACCGCACACATCACCGCACACAGCCCGGTATCCCCGCACACAGCCCGACATCCCCGCACACATCCCGACATCACCGCACACATCACCGCACACAGCCCGACATCACCGCACACATCACCGCACACAGCCCGACATCCCCGCACACAGCCCGACATCCCCGCACACAGCCCAACATCCCCGCACACAGCCCGACATCCCCGCACACAGCCCGACATCCCCGCACACACCCCCGCACACAGCCCGACATCCCCGCACACAGCCCGACATCCCCGCACACACCCCCGCACACAGCCCGACATCCCCGCACACAGCCCGACATCCCCGCACACATCACCGCACACAGCCCGACATCCCCGCACACATCCCGACATCACCGCACACATCACCGCACACAGCCCGACATCCCCGCACACAGCCCGACATCCCCGCACACAGCCCAACATCCCCGCACACATCACCGCACACAGCCCGACATCCCCGCACACATCCCCGCACACAGCCCAACATCCCCGCACACAGCCCGACATCCCCGCACACAGCCCAACATCCCCGCACACAGCCCGACATCCCCGCACACAGCCCGACATCCCCGCACACACCCCCGCACACAGCCCGACATCCCCGCACACAGCCCGACATCCCCGCACACACCCCCGCACACAGCCCGACATCCCCGCACACAGCCCGACATCCCCGCACACATCACCGCACACAGCCCGACATCACCGCACACATCACCGCACACAGCCCGGTATCCCCGCACACAGCCCGACATCCCCGCACACATCACCGCACACAGCCCGACATCCCCGCACACATCCCGACATCACCGCACACATCACCGCACACAGCCCGGTATCCCCGCACACAGCCCGACATCCCCGCACACAGCCCAACATCCCCGCACACAGCCCGACATCCCCGCACACAGCCCAACATCCCCGCACACAGCCCGACATCCCCGCACACAGCCCAACATCCCCGCACACAGCCCGACATCCCCGCACACAGCCCGACATCCCCGCACACAGCCCGACATCCCCGCACACATCACCGCACACAGCCCGACATCCCCGCACACATCCCCGCACACAGCCCAACATCCCCGCACACAGCCCAACATCCCCGCACACAGCCCGACATCCCCGCACACAGCCCAACATCCCCGCACACAGCCCGACATCCCCGCACACAGCCCAACATCCCCGCACACAGCCCGACATCCCCGCACACAGCCCGGCATCCCCGCACACAGCCCGACATCCCCGCACACAGCCCAACATCCCCGCACACAGCCCGACATCCCCGCACACAGCCCAACATCCCCGCACACAGCCCGACATCCCCGCACACATCACCGCACACAGCCCGACATCCCCGCACACATCACCGCACACAGCCCGACATCCCCGCACACATCCCCGCACACATCCCCGCACACAGCCCAACATCCCCGCACACAGCCCGACATCCCCGCACACAGCCCAACATCCCCGCACACAGCCCGACATCCCCGCACACAGCCCAACATCCCCGCACACAGCCCGACATCCCCGCACACAGCCCGACATCCCCGCACACAGCCCGACATCCCCGCACACAGCCCGACATCCCCGCACACATCACCGCACACAGCCCGACATCCCCGCACACATCCCCGCACACAGCCCAACATCCCCGCACACAGCCCGACATCCCCGCACACAGCCCAACATCCCCGCACACAGCCCGACATCCCCGCACACAGCCCAACATCCCCGCACACAGCCCGACATCCCCGCACACATCACCGCACACAGCCCGACATCCCCGCACACATCACCGCACACAGCCCGACATCCCCGCACACATCCCCGCACACATCCCCGCACACAGCCCAACATCCCCGCACACAGCCCGACATCCCCGCACACAGCCCAACATCCCCGCACACAGCCCGACATCCCCGCACACAGCCCAACATCCCCGCACACAGCCCGACATCCCCGCACACAGCCCGACATCCCCGCACACAGCCCGACATCCCCGCACACAGCCCGACATCCCCGCACACATCACCGCACACAGCCCGACATCCCCGCACACATCCCCGCACACAGCCCAACATCCCCGCACACAGCCCGACATCCCCGCACACAGCCCGACATCCCCGCACACAGCCCAACATCCCCGCACACAGCCCGACATCCCCGCACACAGCCCGACATCCCCGCACACATCACCGCACACAGCCCGACATCCCCGCACACAGCCCGACATCCCCGCACACAGCCCGACATCCCCGCACACAGCCCGACATCCCCACACACAGCCCGACATCCCCGCACACAGCCCGACATCCCCACACACAGCCCGACATCCCCGCACACAGCCCGGCATCCCCGCACACACCCCCGCACACACCCCCGCACACAGCCCGGCATCCCCGCACACACCCCCGCACACAGCCCGACATCCCCGCACACAGCCCGACATCCCCGCACACATCACCGCACACAGCCCGACATCCCCGCACACAGCCCGACATCCCCGCACACAGCCCGACATCCCCGCACACAGCCCGACATCCCCACACACAGCCCGACATCCCCGCACACAGCCCGGCATCCCCGCACACACCCCCGCACACACCCCCGCACACAGCCCGACATCCCCGCACACAGCCCGACATCCCCGCACACATCACCGCACACAGCCCGACATCCCCGCACACATCCCGACATCACCGCACACATCACCGCACACAGCCCGACATCCCCGCACACATCCCGACATCACCGCACACATCACCGCACACAGCCCGGTATCCCCGCACACAGCCCGGTATCCCCGCACACTGCCCGGTATCCCCGCACACAGCCCGACATCCCCGCACACACCCCCGCACACAGCCCGAAATCCCCGCACACAGCCCGACATCCCCGCACACAGCCCGACATCCCCGCACACAGCCCGGCATCCCCGCACACAGCCCGACATCCCCGCACACAGCCCGACATCCCCGCACACAGCCCGGCATCCCCGCACACAGCCCGACATCCCCACACACAGCCCGAAATCCCCGCACACAGCCCGACATCCCCGCACACAGCCCGACATCCCCGCACACAGCCCGACATCCCCGCACACAGCCCGGCATCCCCGCACACAGCCCGACATCCCCGCACACAGCCCGACATCCCCGCACACATCACCGCACACAGCCCGACATCCCCGCACACAGCCCGACATCCCCGCACACAGCCCGACATCCCCGCACACAGCCCGACATCCCCGCACACAGCCCGACATCCCCACACACAGCCCGACATCCCCGCACACAGCCCGGCATCCCCGCACACACCCCCGCACACAGCCCGACATCCCCGCACACACCCCCGCACACAGCCCGACATCCCCGCACACACCCCCGCACACACCCCCGCACACAGCCCGACATCCCCGCACACAGCCCGACATCCCCGCACACAGCCCGACATCCCCACACACAGCCCGACATCCCCGCACACAGCCCGGCATCCCCGCACACACCCCCGCACACAGCCCGACATCCCCGCACACACCCCCGCACACAGCCCGACATCCCCGCACACAGCCCGACATCCCCGCACACATCACCGCACACAGCCCGACATCCCCGCACACAGCCCGACATCCCCGCACACAGCCCGACATCCCCGCACACAGCCCGACATCCCCGCACACAGCCCGACATCCCCACACACAGCCCGACATCCCCGCACACAGCCCGGCATCCCCGCACACACCCCCGCACACACCCCCGCACACAGCCCGGCATCCCCGCACACACCCCCGCACACAGCCCGACATCCCCGCACACAGCCCGACATCCCCGCACACATCACCGCACACAGCCCGACATCCCCGCACACAGCCCGACATCCCCGCACACAGCCCGACATCCCCGCACACAGCCCGACATCCCCACACACAGCCCGACATCCCCGCACACAGCCCGGCATCCCCGCACACACCCCCGCACACACCCCCGCACACAGCCCGACATCCCCGCACACAGCCCGACATCCCCGCACACACCCCCGCACACAGCCCGACATCCCCGCACACATCCCGACATCACCGCACACATCACCGCACACAGCCCGACATCCCCGCACACATCCCGACATCACCGCACACATCACCGCACACAGCCCGGTATCCCCGCACACAGCCCGGTATCCCCGCACACTGCCCGGTATCCCCGCACACAGCCCGACATCCCCGCACACACCCCCGCACACAGCCCGAAATCCCCGCACACAGCCCGACATCCCCGCACACAGCCCGACATCCCCGCACACAGCCCGGCATCCCCGCACACAGCCCGACATCCCCGCACACAGCCCGACATCCCCGCACACAGCCCGGCATCCCCGCACACAGCCCGACATCCCCGCACACAGCCCGGCATCCCCGCACACAGCCCGGCATCCCCGCACACACCCCCGCACACAGCCCGACATCCCCGCACACAGCCCGACATCCCCGCACACATCACCGCACACAGCCCGACATCCCCGCACACAGCCCGACATCCCCGCACACAGCCCGACATCCCCGCACACAGCCCGGCATCCCCGCACACAGCCCGGCATCCCCGCACACACCCCCGCACACAGCCCGACATCCCCGCACACAGCCCGACATCCCCGCACACATCACCGCACACAGCCCGACATCCCCGCACACAGCCCGACATCCCCGCACACAGCCCGACATCCCCGCACACAGCCCGGCATCCCCGCACACACCCCCGCACACAGCCCGACATCCCCGCACACAGCCCGACATCCCCGCACACAGCCCGACATCCCCGCACACAGCCCGACATCCCCGCACACAGCCCGGCATCCCCACACACAGCCCGACATCCCCGCACACAGCCCGGCATCCCCGCACACACCCCCGCACACAGCCCGACATCCCCGCACACAGCCCGACATCCCCGCACACAGCCCGACATCCCCGCACACAGCCCGACATCCCCGCACACAGCCCGGCATCCCCGCACACAGCCCGGCATCCCCGCACACACCCCCGCACACAGCCCGACATCCCCGCACACATCACCGCACACAGCCCGACATCCCCGCACACAGCCCGACATCCCCGCACACAGCCCGACATCCCCGCACACAGCCCGACATCCCCGCACACAGCCCGACATCCCCACACACAGCCCGACATCCCCGCACACACCCCCGCACACATCCCGACATCACCGCACACATCACCGCACACAGCCCGACATCCCCGCACACATCACCGCACACAGCCCGACATCCCCGCACACATCCCGACATCACCGCACACATCACCGCACACAGCCCGACATCCCCACACACATCCCGACATCACCGCACACATCACCGCACACAGCCCGGTATCCCCGCACACAGCCCGACATCCCCGCACACATCACCGCACACAGCCCGGCATCCCCGCACACAGCCCGACATCCCCGCACACAGCCCGACATCCCCGCACACAGCCCGACATCCCCGCACACATCACCGCACACAGCCCGGCATCCCCGCACACAGCCCGACATCCCCGCACACATCCCGACACTACAGCCCTCATCATTCCTGCACACATCCAGACACTACCGCACCCATCATCACCGCACACACACACCGGCATTACCTCAGTGACGTCCCCGCTGACAGCGCCATTCTCTTCAGTTGCTGCGTGGAGCTGACAGGAGCGGTGGTGTTCTACTGCCACTCCTGTCAGCTTCATACAGCAGAGCTGGATGTGTTGCGGGACCTCTGGATTACGTCGGACCTGGAGGGGTATTTGGGGATTTTAATAAAGTGGTAAAAGAGGGTGTTTTTTTGTCTTTTATTCCAAATAAAGGATTTTTTCTGGTGTGTGTGTTTATTTTCTTTAACTTACAGATTAATCATGGAGGGTATCTCGGGGAGACGCCTGACATGATTAATCTAGGACTTATTGGCAGCTATGGGCTGCCAATAACTCCTTATTACCCCGATTTGCCAACGCACCAGGGCATATCGGGAAGAGTCGGGTACAGTCCCAGAACTGTCGCATCTAATGGATGCGACTATTCTGGGCGGCTGCTGGCTGATATTGTTAGGCTGGGGGGCTCTCCATAATGTGGGGCTCCCCATCCTGAGAATACCAGCCTTCAGCCGTATGGCTTTATCTGGCTGGTATTAAAATTGGGGGGGACCGCACGCCGTTTTTTTTTAATTAATTATTTATTTATTGTACTGCACGATATAGACACGCCCACCGGCAGCTGTGATTGGTTGCAGTGAGACAGCTGTCAGTCAGCGTGGGGGCGGGTCTGGCTGCAACCAATCATAGGCGCCGGTGGGCGGGGAAAGCAGGGAATACTAGATTGAATAATGGGCAGCCGGCTTTTTCAAAAGAGGAAAAGCCGCCGGAGCAGTGTGAACGCCGTGCAGCGCCGCGCCGGGGATCGGTGAGTATGAGAGAGGAGGGGAGAGACCAGGAGTGATTTTAAACAATTTCTGAGCATGTGCAGTAGAACGTGACGAAATCCGTCAGCGGATTCCGCCGCTTAGCGCATAGCGGCGGAAACCGCCACCATAGACAATCATTAGACACTGTGGCGGATTCCAAAGGAATCCGTCATGGTGCACTATTTTAACGCTCAAAAAAACGTTACATGCTGCGTTCAATCCGCTAGACGCAGCGTCAAAATAACGCCGCTGCGTCGTCCAGCGGATGCAACGCAGACACTTGCGTTACAGTGCGTCATCCATACAACTCTATGGAGAATAGCGCGGTCCGTTAACGGACTGCGCTATTCTCCATAGTGATGGAATGCGCTGAACGCAAGTGTGAAACTAGCCGTATATAGATCTGGTGGGGTGGCTGAGGGGTATACAAATCTGGTGTGGGGGCTGGGGGACATACAAATCTGGTGAGGGGGGTGGCTGGAGGCATATAGCTCTGGTGAGGTGAGGGCTGCTGGGGCATACATATCTGGTGGGAGGGGGCTGGAGGCATACAGAGCTGGGGTGTGCTGGGGGGCATATAGATCTGGTGGGGGGTATACAAATTTGGTGAGGGGGCCATACAGATGTGGTGAGGGGGGTGACTGGAGGCATATAGCTCTGGTGAGGAGGGGGTTGGGGCATACAGCTTTGGGTAGGTGGAAGGGGGGGTCACATATAGCGTTCCTTGGTGTTCAGCTGCTCTTCCTGCAGTCTCTTTATCTGTGGACAGAGCTCAGCATGTTGCTCGGTAGCTCCGCCCACAGATGCACTTCCGTACACAAACAGCCCAGCAGTGAGCAGTGAGTGCACGCTCAGCTGCAGATTTAAAGTGCCGGCAGCCAGAGTGCTGCTGCCGCCCACCCATAACAGCGGCAGCACAGAGCCAAGCAGTGAAGCAGCGCTCGGCTCTGCTCTGTTCATGTGGAGAAAGTCAGACGGGGAGAGAGTGGGTGGACGGAGCCACGGGCGGAACAAAAAGCCTCACGATCGTGACACCGGGACACCCGCTGAAATCCGGTACAGTCCCGCTGTATCCGGGACGGTTGGGAGGTATGGTTAAAGTGCCGGACCTGTTCTTGGAACCTCGGGCCCCGCACCCGGAAAGTTGCCTGCTGGAGGTTTTCCTTCTCCCGGTATGTTCTGTTCAGTACTTTGGCCTTCCCCTTTTCCTGTGCCGCGATCTCCGTCTTCAGCTGCTGCCGCTGCCGCTCACAATATGGAGTACGGGTTCCGCACTCTGCTTCCTCCTGCTCAGGGGCTTAGACCATCAAGACGCCCTCACCGCCGGCTACGACCGGACTCACATGAAGTGGAAGAGGGCTCCGTTGATCCGCGACATGCTCTGCTGCCCTGCAGGTGCTTCCCAGCTGCACCTCAGCCGGGAACGGGTACTGGTGAGCGGTCGGCGTCTTTGCTGACTTCCGGTCGGGCATCGCCTCTGCTGCAGCCGGGCGGATTGCCGGGGCCGACGTCTTCGAGTGCGCTGCCTTCTCCGGGATCGAGGGTGATGTCATCTCTGGTGTGGCCGGGTTCGAGGCTGGAGGGGATGTCTTCCGGGCTTTGGTCTTTCGTAGGACTGCTACGGGTGCCGGAGCGGTGGCGTGCTCATGGCCTGAGGACTCCATTGCCGAGTCCTCGCAGGCAGATGGAACGGGTACCGCTGCTGTTGCTTGTGTAAGCGGACTGAGCGGGGCGCCAGCTACAGGTACGGGCAGCGAGGGAGGTGGCGTGGCGGACAGGGTCAGACCGAGCTCCTCAGCCTGTTGGGCCGGTCCCGATGGGACATAGGGGCGTGGGTCACTTACCCGCTCCTCCGAGGTCATCTCCACTTCGCGGGCCCGGACAGCTGCAACCAGTTCCTGCATCTCGGCCGTCCATCTCTTTAGAAGAAAGTTGGCCTAGGCCTGGATTGTTCGGCACATCCGTTCTGTCTACCGCTGACAGTCCAGAACAAGGCGCACTTTCACCGGGTAAGTGAATGGGTAAGAATCCTGTTCATGACGCCAAGTATCGGGGTGTGCCGCCCCCGTGCCAGCAGCCGTGGCTGCTCAGATCCGGATCTACGGTATGGCTCGAGGGGTTTTCCGGACCCGGGGGTCGCGTGGACACTCCGAATAAAAGGGGACATATTTATACGGGGTTGGTTGTACAATGTCTGTTACGCCACCCACGGTGTGTGGTGAGATTTAGCACCACCACTGCCGTTGTGGAGCTCCCGGGGACGTTGGGCTGGCATCTGGATGTTAACCCCTCCGTGGGTAGGGATGGATGTGCCGGGGCCCAGTGTCTCTATGTTGAGGATGGTGATTGCAGGGGCCGGTGCACCCGGCCAGGCCGAGGATGTTACTCAAGGTCGAATAAAGCACACAAGTCCTGTGGTAAACCAAGGTGATGGTGGCCGCCTGCCGCAGACGGATGTATCTGATCCCACGTCCGGGTTGGTAGTCAAAGTCTCTCTCCTCTGCACTCGGTGTGTTGTAGGTAGGACTTCACGGTTTGAAACACAGGAGTCCGCTCCCGGTCCTCTGGTTGGGAGCCGTGCCCGTCTGACGCTGACCCTTGAGATCTCCGGGCCCTGGCGGTTGCCCTATCCCTCTCGGTGCGTGGTTGTCTACTTTTCGGGACTTGGGTTGGGACAGGACCTAAATCATGCCCTCAATTGGTTAATTAGCTAGGCCGTCGGTGCCGGTCCTGGCTTCAGGGTCCAAGTACCCCCTCTGTACACACGGTTTCTGGGTCGGTTCTCCGGTGTCGGTACCGGCAGGCTACAACCCTGTCCCAGTCCACCTCGGATCTCCGGCAGCCGTCTTCCCGTCTCCTGCAGACTCTGGCTACCGTCTGCCACCTAGCCAGTACGTTAGGGCTCTGACCTCGACGCCTGTCAGTTTACATTCAAGTTCAAGTGTGGAGTGGATGAAAAGACTAACTGTTTTCCCGCCCCGGGTTCTCTAGACCCCTAGGTGGGCGTTCCCTAACAACCTGGTCCCGCCCACTGGTTTGTCTGTCCTACCCTGAGGGGGGTGACTAGGGTTTCAGGTCGGCTGATTTAACCCTTTGTGGGATAGGTGTTCTGCGGGGGCCTATGTGTATATCTACCTGGTTTTCCAGGGCGTTACACTAACGTAAGCAAACCTGGATGCTGCTGACTCTTCAACGAAGGCCACTGCAGGTTTGAGGGACTCTGCAAATACAAACACGAGTGCTCATCGTGCGAGGGCAACCACACCTCCTCCAAATGCGAAAAACAACCAGCCAGGCACCACACCAAAACTGCACCACCAGGTCCCAAAGACTCCAGTGAACGTGCACGAGATGGAGCCATGGCTAGAACGATACCCCAATAAGGCAGCGGGCGACACCATCAGGGACGGTTTCACCCAGGGTTTCTTTATCTCCTTTGTTTTCTCCTCAGAACCAACTTTTTCCCCCAACCTCAAATCTGCCTGGGACCTCCCACAGGTCCTGGAGAGCAAACTACTGAAGGAAGTGGTGCTAGGCCGCGTAGCAGGCCCATTTGTAGATATACCTTTTTCAAACCTTCGCGTCTCACCCCTAGGAGTAGTGCCCAAGAAAGAAAAGGGTAAATTTCGCCTCATACACCACTTGCCCTTCCCAGCTGGGAAGTCAGTGAATGACGGCATCTCCGCGGAGGACTAAGCAGTTTCCTACGTATCTTTTGACAAAGCGGTCTCCCTTGTCCGGAAAGCGGGGCAGGGAGCACTCATGGCGAAATCAGACATAGCGTCCGCCTTTCGCCTGCTACCAGTGCACCCCAATTGCTACCACTTATTAGGGTGCCACCTGAACGAGAAATTCTTTTACGACATGTGCCTTCCCATGGGTTGCTCCATATCCTGCATACACTTCGAGCTCTTCAGCTCTTTCCTGGAATGGGTGGTTAAGGACATAGCAAAAATCTAATCTATCACCCATTATCTGGATGATTTCCTGTTCGTTGGTCCTGCCAACTCTGGAGCATGCTCAACCGCGTTAGAGGCGTTCCAGGTCACAGCGGACAAGTTTGGGGTTCCGCTGTCAGCTGAAAAAACAGTTGGTCCTGTGACCTGCCTGTCATCTTTGGGAATCAAAATCGACTCAACTAACATGATGTTTCGGTTACCTCTAGAAAAGGTAAAAAAAACACATCACTCATTGACGGATTCTGCACCGTTCGCAAGGTAACCCTGGGGCAAATGCAATCTCTCTGCATGCGAAGGCAAGCAAGCCTAAGAGTCATGCCTATGGGAAGGGTCTTTTCCCGGAGGCTATGTTTGGCCACTAGGGGCATAGCTGACCCCCATCACAGGATTCACATCATCAGAGCTCTACGTGAGGACCTGAGTGTATGGAGGTCCTTTCTAGCTACTTACAATGGACGCACGTGTTTCCAGGAATAGGAAGTTTCCAGCTCTGATATATCTCTATTTTCGAATGCTGCCGGTCGACCGGTTTTGGAGTTTTCCTAGGTTCCAATTGGTGCGCTAGTCACTGGCCCGACACATGGCACCTGTCAGGTTGGTCAAAAAACATCACTCTACTTGAGCTGTTCACCATAATAGTAGCTACGGCTCTTTGGGCCGAACAGCTGGCGAACAAACGGATCCGCTTCTTGACTGACAACATAAGTGTTGTCCACGCTGTTAACCACCTCACATCTCCCTCCCCGCCGGTGATCAGCTTGCTGCGATACTTAGTTCTCTTGTTCTTTGAACTTAATATCTGGTTCAGGGCCAGCCATGTACCGGGGATTGATAACAGTATTGCTGATGCCTTATCACGTTTTGATTTTCAGACGTTTCGAGCATTGCACCCAGAATCGGACAACAATGGCCAGAAGTGTCCACAGTTCCTCTGCACGGTCCCCGAGAACAGCTGATGTCGTTGGTTCAGGCATCTCTTGCTCCAATATATGTTCAATATAGCTCAACCGCTGCCTAGCCAGGTGTCCGCGGTCTTTCTCAGCAATTCCGTTGCTCAAAACATAATGCATCTACATACCAGTGGCGTGCCGGGCACAGTAGCGCAGCAGCGGCTCACAGGTATAGCCTTTCACTTTCGGGTTCGCGGATGGCCCGATTTCACCAAGGCCTTTCTGTTCACGCAGGCCGTTAAAGGCTGGAAGCGTAAGCGTTGGTGCATGGAAAGCAGGAGGCACATTTCGTTTGCTATCCTTTTTCGGTATGATAAACCACGTGATAAAGACGTCTGCACGAGGTCCTCTTGTTCCCGGCCTCCTTCTCGCTCGCATTCTTCAGAGCCTTGAGGGTCAGCAAATTAGTTAGCAGGTCCTTAGGTCGCCCCGGTGGTCTGCTCCGTGACGATGTTATAATTTGCAATGGTGGAGTATAAGTTCACATAAGGCGCACCAAAACAGATCAGCTCGGTAGAGGAGGTTGGTTCCCTATTTTCCCGTTTTCCGGGCCCCTGTGTCCCATCCTTACCTTGCAGCGATACTTAGAAGAATTTGTTGGGAACACAACACTCTTAGAGCATGCAGATGGATCCCCACTCACGGCATTGCTCAAAATATCAATTTCCAGCCTGGGCCTACAACCAGGAGATTATGGCACACACTCCTTCCGCATCGGCGTGGCAACTAAGGCAGCAAGGGCCGGCTTCACGAGAGATACAGTGTATAGGGCGATGGCGATCAGACTGTTTCTTCCGCTATATCAGGCCAGACCTAATTTGACCCCCCGATCCCTGCCAACCACTAACTTTATCCTCCTGCCAACCGTGGTCGTTACTACTCCTTTTCCCCATCCTTTAGATACCTAGTCATACCTCTCCGTGCAGTCCTGTAGTTTCCTGCCACCAGGTGTCCACTGTTTAGCATGTTTATATTAAACACACACAAAAAAAAAATATATATATATATATATAATTTTCGGTTAGCTAAGCACCTTCAAACCTAAGAAAACATTAATACAATGATGTTCACTGACACTATGATGGAAAACGTTTTGCATACAGTAGCTAACAGTTTTTCTTTTAGATCCGTCGAGACCTAGCATCTGGATCTTGGGTCACTCCCACATATTCTGGGCAGCACGGCGGGCCGGGTTGAGACTGGGTGGAAGCGTGCTAGGATTTCGTGACCTCAAGTTTCACTTGAGAGGAGTTCGGGGCCTGGCCTGGGCCCAGGTCCTGCCCGAGGCAGTGAGCATATTCAGAATAGCCACAGGCCCAGCAGTGCTGATCATCCACATGGGTGGAAACAAACTGGTAAATGTGAGGATCCAGGAACTGCTTGCGGTCATGCAAGCAGTCCTGGATAGGTTCAGCAGTTTCTTTAACAACGTGGTTATAGTATGGTCCAGTATAGTGCCGAGATTGAGTTGGACAGGGACAAGGAATATAGCAGTCGTGGAACGGTCAAGGCGGCATGTTAACATGTAGATCGCAAAATTTGTAGCAGCAAGAAGGGGTATCGTGGTGGGGCACGAGCTATTGGAGTCAGACATCAGCAGATTGGTTTAAGAGGATGGTTTTAGCGTCAATGATATAGGCCTAGATACAGGGCTGTATTTTGCCTTCGTGCTGCCCTAGGCACTTTAAGTGGTCACGCCCCTTAGTGACAACGTAACACTATGAGTTTTCGCACACGACATCTGTTTAAGGCTGATCTACTCTGTAAAACACTTGAAAAAGTATCAATGAGAAACGAAGGGCACTAACCACCCCAATGAGGATCACCACAGGCACATCAAAATATAGCATAAGTATAAAATATTCCCACCACACCATCCCCACTTATATACTGTGACTGTCACACTGCCCCTAATAAACTACACACTGCCCTCCCTTATAAATTATACCCACCACACCTTCCTCAATTATGAAATATGATCTGCACATTGACCTCACATCATGTTGCCCCCTCCTCACAATGTCCCATGCATGCTGCCCCCTCCTCATAGTGTCCCATGCATGCTGCTCCCTCCTCACAATGTCCCATGCATGCTGCCCTCCCCTCACAATGTCCCATGCATGCTTCCCCCTCCTCACAATGTCCCATGCATGCTGCCCCCTCCTCACAGTGTCCCATGGATGCTGCCCCCTCCTCACAGTGTCCCATGTATGCTGCCCCCTCCTCAAAATGTCCCATGCATGCTGCCCCCTCCTCACAGTGTCCCATGCATGCTGCCCCCTCCTCACAATGTCCCATGCATGCTGCCCCTCTCCATGAGCTCCTAATGCTGCCTTCCTCTTTTCCATAATGACACCTCCATGCTGCCCCATTCATCATACTAAGACCACCACACTAACGCTTATGCTGAGACACCCCCCCCACACACACACACTACCCCACTCTTGATATTGACTCCCCTACATTGCTCCACTCCATACTGAGCCCACACATGCTGCCCCTTCTCCATAATGAGCTCCCAATGCTGCCCCCCTCTCATTCTGAGTCCTTACACTTCCCCCATCGATTTTGTCATTGCACTATCCCTCAACCCTTGTGCTCTGTCTCTAGCATTGGCCCCTCTCTCCCATTCCCCCAGCAGCAGCCTCTCCCCCAGCATCAGCCTCTCTTCCCCAGCCCCCTCAGCATCAACCTCTCTCCCCCCAACGTCCCCCAGCATCAGCCTCTCTCCTCCCAGCCTCCCCCAGTTTCAGCCTCTCTCCCCCAGCTTTCCCCAGCATCAGCCTCTCTCCCCCAGCTTCCCCCAGCATCAGCCTCCCCCAGCATCAGCCTCTCTCCTCCCAGCCTCCCCCAGCATCAGCCTCCCTCCTCCCAGCCTCCCCCAGCATCAGCCTCCCCCCTCCTAGCCTCCCCCAGCATCAGCCTCTCTCCTCCAAGCCTCCCCCAGCATCAGCCTCCCTCAGCATCAGCCTCTCTCCTCCGAGCCTCCCGCAGCATCAGCCTCTCCCAGCATCAGCCTCCCTCAGCATCTGCCTCTTTCCTCCCAGCCTCCCCCAGCATCAGCCTCTCTCCTCCCAGCCTCTCCCAGCATCAGCCTCTCTCCTCCCAGCCTCCCCCAGCATCAGCCTCCCTCAGCATCGGCCTCCCAGCCTCCCCCAGCATCAACCTCTCTCCTCCCAGCCTCCCCCAGCATCAGCCTCTTTCCTCCCAGCCTCCCCCAGCATCAGCCTCTCTCCTCCCAGCCTCCCCCAGCATCAGCCTCTCTCCCCCAGCCTCCCCCAGTATCAGCCTCTCTCCTCCCAGCCTCTCCCAGCATCAGCCTCCCCCAGCATCAGCCTCCCTCCTCCCAGCCTCCCCCAGCATCAGCCTCCCTCCTCCCAGCCTCCCCCAGCATCAGCCTCCCTCGTCCCAACCTCCCCCAGCATCAGCCTCCCCCAGCATTAGCCTCTTTCCTCCCAGCCTCCCCCAGCATCAGCCTCCCTGAGCATCAGCCTCCCAGCCTCCCCCAGCATCAGCCTCCCTCCTCCCAGCCTCCCCCAGCATCAGCCTCCTCCAGCATCAGCCTCTCTCCTCCCAGCCTCCCCCAGCATCAGCCTCAGCCTCCCTGCTCCCAGCCTCCCCCAGCGTCAGCCTCCCCCAGCATCAGCCTCCCCCCTCCTAGCCTCCCCCAGCATCAGCCTCCCCCCTCCTAGCCTCCCCCAGCATCAGCTTCTCTTCCCCCAAGTCTCCCCCAATATCAGCCTCTCTCCCCCACCACATGCGCAGATCTCCAGTCTGCATTAGAGACACCCCCACGCTCCTTATGAATCTTCAGCTCTGCGAGCACTTACCTGCTCCAGGGCCCGCTGTCATCTTCCTGGCTCACGTGAGTATCCTCTTCTGACACCGGCTTCCATCGCGGCGTCTTCTGCGGCGTCCTGCTGCGAGCTCTGCATGTGAAATCCACACAGCATTGGACGCAGCACAGAGGAAGGAGCTGATTGGCGCGTCTGTGACCCCGGAAGTGCAGGCGCCGGCAGTTCCGGGGTCAATCAGCTCTCTGTGCCCGGCCGCTGCAGTTTGTCTGCATTTGCGTCTTAATTGATGCGGATACAAATAAATGGAGGTGCGCCTCTCCCCCCACCCCCCTCCGAAAATACAGCGGATTTAATGGATATGTAAAAAAAAAATTATTTTTTTTTACTGCTAGAAGGCGCCATCCCCCCGCATCCGGGACCACGGGTGCCTAATGGTAAATACGGCCCTGCCTAGATATATTCCTGTCAGACATTCAGGACGGGGTCGAACAGGCGGTAAGAGCCCTGTGTGGGGGTCGCAGCTCAGCCTTAGGCCTTCGCCACTCCGTGGCCGGTGGAAGAGGAATTTGGTGACAGCCAACCTGCCACGGACGGCCGTAGGCATCGGGCCTCCTCCCTCAGGTTTAAGGCGGATTTGTGCCGGTGGATAGAGCTGTGGACAAAAATAACAAGCAACCCCCTTTTTGATATCAATATTTAATGGTGTTACGTGGATACTGTGGAGACACGGGAGTCAGTGGGTGCTCTCGTCCGCTGGCCTGGCCACATTTAGAAAGACAGCATGGTCCAGGGCTCATCCCAACTGAACGCCCAACCTCCGTAACCGTGGGCAGAACACTACTCAGACAACACAGGGTGAGGGAATCACAATATTAAGACTTTATTGGATGCCCAAACAATTAACGGCACATAGCACATAACCATCAAAACACACAAAATGTAATTGGCAACAATTTCTCACCCTTCCGCTGGCTCACCAGGGATTTAGAATGTCCGTGCCTCAGAGCTTCCAGGGCTACTTATTCCATTCTTGGTGGGTGCCTGCCGAACACGGGGTGCTGCTGGATTGGAGTAACGCCAGATTTAGGAAGCTGGCTGAGGTCTGCAAAGTCTGTAGCCAGGTGACCAAATTGTCCCAAGCTGAGTTTCTTCCTTAAGTAGTTTCTGGTATGATGAAATGATATAATCCTGGCAGCCGCAGTCAAAATCCCTAGACTGTGGTATGGTCTCCAATCGGAATCGGAGTCCCTAGATTGAAGCCATGTAGCCAAATGATCCTCTAGTCGGAGCCAAAGTCCCTGGACCGAGTCCACAAGGCATCCTGGTTCTGATCCCCTAGCCAACTCCTAAGAGCTTAGACTGGATCATGCAACATCCATCAACCACCTGATGACTCCAAGAAGTCCCCTTTTATAGCCATAACCTTCCCTTAGGATATACTGTGCCCTTATCGAATTGGTTGTACAAGGTTGCTTCTCTTATTGGATGAATTTCAAGCTGCATGGATAATGTTCATTTAAATGATGTGGATAGAAAGACTGAGGATATTTACATGTAGTCTGCAATGCACAGACTAGGCAATTGCCACTGAGGTAATTTACATTAGATTAGCAATGCAATGAGTGTCTGGCCTTCAGTGGCCAAAACAATTACATGAGTCAACAAAAACTTCAATACTAAACTCCCAAGAGTCTTGTAGAATAATGAGGGATTATCCCCCATCTATAAACAAACTGTCCTCATGTCTGGCTGAATTTTAAGAAAGTTAACCCATGCTAGGAGTCCATGGCGTCACAGATACCTTCAATAAAGTACAAAAAGAAAAGATAATCCATGTGTGGTCTCATTCATTGCACGGCGGGGAGGGGAAGTGGTGGTTGGGTAGTCATCCCTTTACTCTAACCAGACAACCCTCACAAAAAGATGCCAATCTCTATCCCACTTGTACCCACTATTTATAATAGGGAGGATATATTGCTAACCCAACTTTTGTAATAGCAACATTAAACTACCAGAAAATAGCCCATATAGTCAGGGCCGGCTCCAGGTTTTTGTTTTTGGCTCAGGCGGAAGAGTCCCAGTGGGCCCCATCCACACGTAGACACACACATACACAGATACGTACATGTACATATACATATACATATACATATTTAAAGACAAACTCCCAAAATACATATAAACAGACAAATCTATACAGTCATATACACTGACATACATACCCATCATACATGCATACAGACACACACACACACACACACACACACTGTCTATATGTATCCAGCAGAACTGACACAGCTATGCTGCATACATGCAGACAGACACACTGCTCTGCATACATACATACATACAGACAGACACACACACGCGGCTCTGGGGTCCAACACACGCGGCTCTGGGGGGCCCACACATGCGGGTCTGCGGGGCCCACACACGCGGCTCTGCGGGGCCCAAACACACAGCTTCGGGGTCCAGCACATACGGCTCCGGGGGGGCCCCATACAGCTCACCGGGGCCCATAAATCAGAGGGCGGGGAGAGCACATACAGATCGAGGGGGGTGTGTGTGTGTAGCACTTACTGCTCAGGTCAGCTTACCGCTGGCTGGCACTGCGTCTCCTTCATCTGTGGGACTGAGTAAGACGCCACGTGGTAGCTCCGCCCACAGATGAAGTTCAAACCACATTGTTCGCTGTGGTCTGCGCGCCTTAAAGGGACAGCAGCCGCAGATTCCTGCCGAGGACTGCGGTCCCCGGAAATCAGCCCGGGGGCAGCAGAACTGATGAGGCCGAGTGGGCCCCACTGGCTCTCCGGGGCTCCAGCATTTGCCCGGGTGTGCCGGGTGCTGACGCCGGCCCTGCCTATAGTGATTTCCTGTTAACCAGTAAAAAAATAGACAATTGCTCAATGTCTACATAGATTTAATAGGTGTCACTAGAGGAAACCCTGACAAATTTAAAGCCAGAAATCAGGTAGCAACCGGTTTTGAATCAATCCTCCCCATAATAACGGTAAACAAAAACGTAGACTGGATAACCTACTTATATTACAACCAACAACGCTTTGTAAATTACACTAGAGACACCCTAAAAGGAACTGTTGAACAACTAGGATACACTTCAGTAATGGCCTTTCAAAATAGGATGGCTCTCGATATGATCCTGGCAGAAAAAGGGGTTCTGTAAAATGATAGGATCTAACCGCTTTACCTACATACCCTATAATACTGGCCCCAATGGAAGCATAACTAAATCCCTAAAAGGTGTCACTGATTTGTCTGAAGAACTGG
The DNA here is from genome assembly GCF_048569485.1 of Anomaloglossus baeobatrachus. Taxonomy (NCBI): domain Eukaryota; kingdom Metazoa; phylum Chordata; class Amphibia; order Anura; family Aromobatidae; genus Anomaloglossus; species Anomaloglossus baeobatrachus. Next base: position 413,712,605 of record NC_134353.1, on the reverse strand, counting down.
CCTCAAACTCTGGTACACAACAATGGGACACTTGTTTGGGTTGGTGGAGAAGGTGGCAACATGCGCTTATTAATTAAGGAATTATTAATATCGGTGTTCTCATGGTATTGGCCTTAACTATGTGCTGTGTAACTCCATGTGTCAAGAAGATGGCATCCAATCTTGCAGACCAGACGATGACTATGCATGCTGCCACCACCACCGCTGCCTGAGGAATATGAGGCTCTGAGTGCAACCAATCCTGATAAATATGAACTGATGAGAGGACTACCGCCACCTCCTTCCCCCTGAATAGTGTAGGTCAGCGTGGAACATAACCATGTAGAAAACCAAGGGGGATAGATCCTGTCCCTGACTTCCTTCTGCCACTCCATTGGGCGAGGGAGCTCATTCACAAGGGATGAGTGGTCTCGTAGGTGGTCAAGATGCACTAGGACAGATCGATAGCGAAAAATCTTTCCCTACTTTTGTCGAGTCTATCTCCAAAGGGGGAACTGTTATGGATTGGACAGTATTATATGAAGATATCCGAAACAGAACTCAAAATGGCATTTCAACTGTGTACCATACCCATTGTCTGTACTCAGACTAAGTCAGCACGAATCACGAGTGTCTTATAATGTCTAATATATACGGCTGAGTGTATGTATGTATGTATGTATGTATGTTTCTGCTAAAGGAATTTGCACTGTCTCATGTGCAATCATGAAATTTTGTACAGACACCCCCACAATTTTGACTCGGGGAATGTCACAGACTATGTTTTGAGAGGAAATTTTAACCCCGCGCTTTAAAGTTATTCGCCAAAAAACCTGTCTCCATTAAAGGAGCTAGGAGCCACAGTGCAGCCAGACCTTCAGAAGAATGCGCAGCCACGTCCTTGAATGTAATGTTGGCGTGTCACAATGCTACCAGGGAAAGAGACAGACAGAGACAAAGAGACAGACAAATAGTAACTGTCTCTCTATCTATTTGTCTATCTGTCTCCCTCTCTGGCTGTCTCTCTCTGTTTCTCACCCAGTCTCTATCTCAGGCAATTACTACACATAATTTAATATATTTCATCATTTTATATGTATTTCAGTGTAAGCTCTTTTTGCTGTTTGACCAATAGAAGAAGTGTATACATTCTTGGTTCCTATCCAACTGGCTTCTTTATATGAAGAAGTGCAGAAAATAATGTAAGGGGTCACATTTCTACTTAGACTTGTTTTCATCTAGTCTATGTAGTTTAAAATCTAATGCATGCCTGACATTTGACTCTTGTTTTGAACTGCAGACGGTTTAAGACATGAATGCCTATTTGGATGGCATTACCCCCAAATTCCCCTTATCAAAGCTAGTGCTATACTGGCGCTAGGATGCTGAATCTAAGCTTACTTTTTGTACTGAGATTGGGTGTTTTATTTCAGAAATATATGCAATAAAGTTTCAGCAATGCACTGCTATTTGATTGACAGGTGCAACATGAAAGAATTATCTATTCCCGCCCTGTTTGCCTGCTTGGCCTTCCTTCCCCTGTTGCCATCATAGACGTCAATTCCGGCGCAGGCAGACAGACAGGGCGGGACTTTACTTGAATATATTGCTGGGACTTTACTTGAATATATTGCTGGGACTCTACTTGAACATATTTCTGAAATAAGATATCCAATCTCAGAACAAAAGATAAGCTTAGATTCATCACCCTAGTGCCAGTATCCTGTACAGGGCCACCACTAGGAATTTTAGGGCCCCATACTGGCAAACTTTATGGGTCCCCTCGAGATTCCATCAAAGCTCCACCTCCGCTCTGCTTCCACCCCTCAAATCTTCCACAGTCCCACCGCCACTCTTAGATAGATAGATATCCAAGTTTTCCCATCCCCACAGTCATTGCCGAAAGTGTTAGCTCCCTTGAAGTCGTTCCATAAAATGAAGTATTTCCCTCTCCATATTACACTGTCTGCACCGCTTCTCTCCAGAATACACATACTATGTAGAGGGGCGGTATAGAATCTCTCCCACACTGCCCCTATATATAATATCCTCCACACACTCTGCCTCTCTCTGTATCTCTCATACACACACTACACACTGCCCCTTTGTATAATATCCCTCACATGCGCTGCTTCTCTGTATACTATCCCTCCCACACACACTGCCCCTCTGTATAATATCCTCTTGGTATATATGTCCTCCTCCTGCTATATACAGTTGAATCCAGAAGTTTACAAACACTATCTAAAAAGACACACATTATGTTTTTCTCACTCTTTTACATGAAATCAGAGTAAACCTTTCCTGTTTTAGGTCAATTAGGATTACCAAAATTATTTATATTAGCCAAATGTCAGAATAATGAGAGAATGTTTTAAGGCATTTTTATTATTTCTGCAAAGACTAAAGTTTACATACATTTCATTATTATTTGGTACCATTGACCCAAGGCATACATTTTAATGGCAAATGTTTTGAATATCCTTCCACAGGCGTTTTACAATAGATAGTAGGAATTTGGGCCCATTCCACCTGACAGAAATGGTGTAAATGAGCCATGTTTGTAGGTCGCCTTGCTCGCACCTTCCTTTTCAGCTTTGCCCATAAGTTTTCGATAGCATTGAGATCAGAGCTTTGTGATGGCCACTCAGATATAGCCTTTGTTAATTCACTGCAGCGTTTCTGGTTCCTTGCCCTTGTACTATTGCTGTGTTTTGACCTCTGCCTGATTTCTGACTATTCACTTACCTGCCGTTTTTGTATCTCGCTGCCATCTCCAGATTTTGACTCTAGTGTGATTATTCTTTTGCCTGCCAATTTTGCCCCCTTTGTACCTCCTGGTGTTGACCCTGCCTGACCACCATTCTTCACTGCCTATGGAAAGGCTGCAATCCAAAGATCTCCTGGACCTTGTTTCAATTTTAGATCCCTGTACAGGTGTTAAAGGCTTTCAGGATCCTGCTGAGTGGGCGACTTGCCTCTAGTCTGTCCAGGACCACAGACACAGGGTGATTGTCATGGACAGACGTCACAACAGCACAGCAGCACACGGCCTGGACAGGACAGGACAGCAGCACTCGTCCAAGGAAAGGACAGGACAGCAGCACTCGGCCAGGAAAGGACAGGACAGCAGCACTCGGCCAGGAAAAGACAGGACACCAGCACTCGGCCAAGCGGGACATGTAGCTGTTCTGCTCTGACCCAAAAATCAGATTACGGGATCACTAGTGAGGTCTAAATTGAATTAGGCCTTTTAAATAACGAGCGCTTGGAGAAAAGGAAAATGCACGCTTGTTCTGAGCAAAATCAGTTCTGTTTATTCACCTATGCAAGCATAACTTATAGCATTAACAAACCAATGCAACACTGCATGTAATGTTTCCATTGGAAGTTCACCAGTCACAACCCTCCCCCCTTCCCCACAAATACATCAAGGTAACTTTTATTTTGATAGAAGACTACGTCATATTTCTAGTTTTAAGACTCAGAGACTTGCATATGAGATAAGAAAATATTAAATAAAAAATTAAACCTTGAATATAATGAGACTAGTATATACTAAACAAACTGTACCATTGTACTAATACAGTATTAAAAATATAGAAAACAACCTTTCTATATCAGTTTCCCCTTTTTGGCAAATGTATAACCTCTACCACAGGGTCAGTAGATATCCACATAGGAGCTTCTGGCTCATGGGCCTAGTACCCATAAGGGGACTTCCTACCACTTCACCCATCCACCCTCAGTGTGGACACCTACTCCCTATCAGCATAGGCTTTTTCAGGTCTATAATAAACTGCAGATGTTTCAGTTCTGAAACTCTTGACACATACATTTTTCAGTAGCTTAGGTAATACATATAGCAATGCTTTTACAGCTATATAGAGCAATAAACAAAATAATAATTGCATACAGGTCTGTACAATGCCAGAAACACAACCTGCTAGGCCCTCAAACCAGTTGGCTGGATTCAAAAAGGAGAATATTTTCCCCGATCAGGAGTCTTTGGTTACAAGAATACGATTCTAACATTTATTCCTAAAGTCACATGTTTTCTGTATATCTGCTCTAACCTGGAGATTGCCTGCAGGGTCAATGGTAACAGGCAGGACCAATTATTTGACACATTCCCCCCTCTTTTGCGGTCACATAGTCTAATGCTGGTTAGTGACTACAATTAATTGTCTCTGTATAAAATTAGTTGCATTAATAATCTCAAGAACCTGGAAAATGTTATTCTGGTGTTTGCATTATGAAAGGGTATATGAAAATAGCACTTAATACTTTATTTGCTTTCTCCATTTTTACTACATGAGACCTACCATTTCGCAGGGGTGTATTATCTGCTGCCCATTTATACAAGATGTGAATAAGGACAGCCGCTACATCTACTTTACTATGAAAGTGGCTGGTGTTAGTCTCGCAAGTGTGCAAACCCCTCTTACTGTATGTCTGGTAGATCAAGACTTACAGTTTTCAATACCCTTTCACTTGCACTGTCTCATTATCCTGAGTTTAATAATGCGTGTATATATTATATATACACACATACATACAAAAATTTTATATAATATATATATACATACACACATACACTGTATATATGCAATTTTTGTCTTTCCCAGAATTACCAACACCAGTGTATTGAAGACTGAACAATAATCCATCATAATGGGTGGGGCCTGAATGAGGATCTTAGTCCATTCTTTAGCGACTATACCCTCTTTGTCCGGATCATTTTCTACCCACACCGACTGTCCCTTAGGCCGTGTTACGTTTGACTGTAGCTGGATGGCTTGCTAATCCCTGGTTCCAGATAATGTGGCAGATACATCACGAGGTATATCTTTTCACTAAACCTAGATTGAGTCCAGGTTTCATGGTGTATGCAGTATGGTATTAATACCTTCTGTGGTTCCAAAGTTAAAGCTAAATACGACATAGTCTTTGAAGATATTGGACTGCGTGTGCAAATCCAACAGTCCTTTGGCTTTTCTCCTTCCAGATCTTCAGAAAGAAAAATATGGTGGCAAAAAGTTTATTATCCCAGTGCATATTAAAAATTTTGTTTAGTGTCTTTGTTGGGTTCAGCAACCCTGCTATTCCCAGCAGGTTGATTAGCAAAACTGTCATTCTGCCGATTCAGTGACCTTTCTATAGTGACTGGTGTGGATCCAGGTGAGCTTTCCCTCAAGTTTCACTGAGGTGGATGTGGTCAGCTGGATTTGAAATAGACCATCAAAGCGTGGATATAGGCTCCTTCTCACGTGTCTGTGCACGACCACCCAATCGCCTGGATTCAGCTGATGCAAGTCTGCACTTACATTGGGATCTGGAATGGATGAAAAGACATGTTTATGTACCACATTAAGGCTATGTGCGCACGTTGCGTATTTGCACGCAGTTACGCTGCGTATTGCACTGCAGCGTAACTGCATGCGTCCTGCGTCCCCAGCACAATCTATGAAGATTGTGCATGAGACGTGCGCACGTGGCGTATTAGAACGCAGCGATTCGGCTGCTACCCGAAGCGTGCGTTCTAAGAAGTGACATGTCACTTCTTTCATGCGCTTTGCATGCTGTCTATAGGGAGAGGCAGCATGCAGAGCGCACAAATTCTGCAGGTACCAGGCGCTTCAGAACGGAGCTTTTCAGCTGCGCTCTGAAGCGAACCTTTTGTGTGCGGTGCAGAGCGCACACCTGCGCACATAGCCTTAGTCTTTCCTGCAAAGCCTGCACATAGGCTGTCAAAGTGCCGTGTTGCATCTGTAGCACTTGAGGGAAGTACAGTCCTGTCTTTGGGGCATTACCAAAAAATATTTCATATAGAAAGACAAGCATGTCTCCTTTTGGAGTATGACTGACTGAAAAGAGTGCCAGGGATAAGCATTCTACCCAATTCTTTCCTGTCTCTGCCATCGACTTTAGAATTTTTTGTTTAAGTGTCCCGTTTCTCTCTCTACTTTTCCACTGCTCTGCGGATGATAAGGGGTATGGAATGCCTGCTCTATTCCCAGGGCCTGCATAATGTCCCTCATTATTTCTCCAGTGAAGTGTGTACCCCTGTCACTTTCTATAGCTACCTACAGACTAGTTCCTTCATCAGTTTATCTGCAGTTGTTTTAGCATTTGCACATTTTACTGGATAGGCCTCAATCATCCTGAGAAGAGATCTACACATATCAGGACATATTCATACACTCCTACCTTGGGTAGTTGTATGTAGTCCATCTGCAGTTGCTGAAATGGGTAGAGCGGTCTGGGTGTTGCTTTCTTAGGGACTTTTACTGTTTTACCTGGGTTGTGTTGTGCGCAGATAATGCAGCATTGTAGGTGTTTGGAGGCTAAGTAACTGAAACCAGGAGCAATCCAGAAGGTATATACCAGGTTACACATGTGACTTTTTGAGGCATGAGTGGGGGCATGCGTTGCTTGTGCCATCAATGGGAACAGGCACCTTGGTAAACACAACTTATCCTTATTTTCCCATACTTCATTTGACTTCAGCCTAGCTCCCATTTTCCCCCAATATTCCTTCTCTGTTTGGGTAGCCTGATGATGAAGGTATTTTAGGACATCCAGACTCCATTTGGCTGAGACTTGCTGACTCCCTCCATGCCACCAACCTCTGATCCCCAGGCTGCCTTGCCGCTGCTTTCACAGCTGCATTCGCCTTTCTATTGCCCGCTACCTCCAATGAGTCCCTTTGTGTGTACTTTCATCTTAATTATGCCAACCTAGACTGGCATCAGTGCCTCCATTAACTGTTTTACCAACTCTGCATTTTTAATAGGCTAACCAGCTGATGTAAGAAAAGGTCTACTTCTGCAGATAGGGCCAAAATCATGACAAATCCCAAATCCGTAATTTCAGTCTGAATACACATTACGTTTTTTACCTGATGCTGCTCTACACGCATCAGTGAGCGCTGTTAGCTCCGCCTCCTGCGTGGACATGTGCGGCGGGACTGGTTCAGTTCGGATTACATCATGTGAGGATACTACTGCATATCCGGTGTAGAATCTCCCATCCAGGTAGTATCTGGAGCCATCTACAAAAAAACTCAAAATCTGCATTAGGAATAAGTTTATCATAGAAATTTGAGAAACCTGGTGTTTCCTGACTCATTAGCTCTATGCAGTCATGTTCGTGTGTAATGTCAAAGAATTCCTCCTCACTTGCTATCACGGTCACCAATTCCCCTTATTCTGAATCTACCAGCTAATAGGTGGCTGGATTCAGAACATTACATCTTTTGAGGGAGACATACTCAGGAATCACAAGGGCACATTCAAGTCTGAGCTGTCTGGCCATAGACAGGTGTTTCGGTTGGACTTGCACAAGTATACCATGGATGTCATGTTGGGAGTAAGTTGTTAAGGGAAATGTCAATGTGATCTCGCAAGCTTTCCCTAGCAGTACTGCAGCAGCCTTTACAGCACAAACACACGTGGGAGACCTTCTGATAACCGGGTCTAATCGCCCTGACCAGTAAGCTATTGGTCTTTGTTTGTCACCATGTTGCTGTTTTAGGACTGCGGTTACATGATCTCATTGTTCTGCACAGAACAAGAAAAATGGTTGATCGTAATTTGGAATACCTAGGGCTGGATCTGATACAATCAGCAGTTTGAGAGAATGGAAGGAATCAATAACTTCCTGTATGTGATTAAAGGCGTCTGATGACATTCATGAAGAGGTTGCATCATTTGTGAAGCAGATCTTATTCAAGGCTTGTGTGACGCCCTGGGCAAGCCAGGGGTCACAGGTCACAACACCACCACACACCCCACATTCCCTGCAGGCACACCAAAGTCAAAACACAAATCCTTGTTGCCCTCCTCCAGGGGTTGATGTCCACACCAGGGGGTGGCCCAGGCGGTTGGCTCCGCCCACCGAGGAGTTCACAGTCCTGGAGGCGGGAAAACCAGGCAGTTGAGTGGAGTTGAGTTGGAGAGTTCAGAGTGAGAGGAAGGAGAAGGAGGACAGTGAGAGTAGTGACAGAGAAAGTGACAGCTGAAAAGCCTGAAGTTAGTCCGGGTGTGTGCCCCGGACTGAGACAGCAAGGTTGGCAGACAGTGGTGACCGTCTGCAGGAGAGGCTGATCGGAGGTTGCCGAAAGGACCGTGGACGGGTGGTGGCCCGGCGGTACCGGAGCGGTATACAAAGAGAAGCCAGCAGCAGTGGCAGGGGCCTTTCGGATCCCGGCAAGGCTAGGAGTCGCCATAATTTGCCAAATCCGTCAGTGAAGGGGACCTCCGGGTCTCCCAGCAGCAAAGTCCCGATTGAAGGCAACAGTCCAACCGTGAAGGGGAGACACCGCCACCGCCAAGGCACCAGTTTGCCAGCGCATGCGGGCAAGAGAGGGGCTCCCCCGGCTCATATCCAAGCTGGGGAGCGGGTTACCGGTGGGAATCCATCGCTACCAAAGAACCGTACTTAGGTGCAGGGAAGTGACCGTCACCGCTAACTGCAGGGAACATCAGCACCGTAGCCATCCAAGGGACCCGTCCAACCAGCCGTTTGTTTACCGTGAACTGTGTCGTCATCCTTGGGCTGAGTGAGTACCTCCGTGCCATGCGGCACAGCGCTACCCCTGCGTCCCTGCACCTCCACAGGCCCCATAACCCGCCTGTCCACCATCCTGACCTCCCCATCATCGGCCCCCGGGATTACCAAAACCCCTACCCACGGAGGGGCAAACCAACATCTAGCTGCTCCATACCATCGCTCCCGGGATCCCCAGACAGAGCAGCGGTGGTGTCCACACAATCACCACAACCGTGGGTGGCGTCACGAACATTAATCAAATCCCCCACCAACAAAACACCCCTTTCACTCACGGGCGAGGAGCGCCGCTCGAGTCCCCGGGATCCGGCCTATCGCTCGAGCCACCGAGCAGCAGTAGCCACAGAGCGGCGGCCGGAACCGAGCAGTGGGAGAGCGCAGCGTTGACACCCTCCTCCCCGCCCGCGACACTTGCAGTATGACACTAAGCCCAAAAAGGTGCCCAGTTGCTGATGTGACCTGGGTAAGGGGAGATTTTGGACTGCTTGTTTTCTCTCCTCAGTCAGGTGTCTGTATCTCTGAAGGTACAAGTGACCCAAAAATGTCACCTTTTGCTTACAGGACTGTAATTGTTCATGTGAAGCTTTGCAAACATTCTCTGCTGGGAAACACAGCAAAGAAATTGTGGCTGGTCTTGACAGCAAAGCAGAGCAAAAGCTTCTCCACATACTGCAAGAGTGTAACCTGTGGATGAGGTGGTTGTCACTGTTCCACGATTCCTGCCATTGCTGTAGAATAAATGAAAAGGGAGTTCATTCCTGCTTGCTGGAGGACTGACCACACGTACTGCTTCCCTTCATTTGTAAAGGCAAAAAGATACTGACAGAGAAAAATACATTTGCCAAATCAATTACTGTCAAATATTTGGAGGTTCCTGTGATTTGTGAAAGTAGGGTATGTGGGTTTGGAACAATTGAGGTCACACTGTGACTGTTCTGTCCTCACTTAGAAGCGATTGAAGGCAGGTAGTTGGGTAGAGGTGTGAGGAGTCTTACCTTCGTTTCCACTAGATGAGGCAAACATGACCAGAGCGCTCCAGGGTGGATGGATTCAAATGTACACATGCTGAGGTGAAGCAACGGTGGTTTATTTTTTCCTCCATGAACGAAAACGTGCAGCAATACAGTGGTTCAGGTGGCTGTGGCTGTGGTAGTCTTGTGGTGATTGTCGCAGAGCTGCTAGTATGGTCAAAAACTTTTCCTTTCTGAAGCCCAAAGGACAGAGATATGCTCCTCATGATGCATTGACTAAAAGTGAAAGTAATTTAGAGTCAGGATGTGAGGTCACATGTAGGGATGAAAACACTCCCACAGGCTGGACTAAAAAGAACCAGGGGAACAGAATGGTCTGACCAGTAGATGGCAGCAAAAGGACAAGCATGAACGTATATACATTGAAAAACAATTAAATAACAGTAGATATGTCATTAAAGGTTTTAAATAAAACAGGTAGGAACAGCACAGTGACCGCATTAAACAGCCATCAAATCATGCAACATTCTGTTTGTATCAGGGGAACCTTTGGGCCCTTTTTTCTTAATTGGATACAAGGGAGGGTAACAGGGAGAGGACCTTTGTACTAGAGCCCATGCCTGCACATATTCTTTTATATCCCTGATCAGGGACATTGATTTGGCTGGGCTTAAGGCATACTGCTTTAAACAAGGAGGCATGGTTCCCTCTTTTAATTTAACCATGACTAGGAGGAATGGCGAACTGACCCATGTGAGTTTTTCCCTTTGCCCATACATTGTCTGGTACCTGTTGCATTCTATGTTTAGTGATGAGCAAGTGTAAATGCTATTTGTTCCTCGCTCGAATAGTACGGTATTCGTTATATTGCAAGTTTTTGTGTATTCGCCTAGCTATATACGGATGTCCTGCCCAGCCATTTTGGCACCTGATTTGCAGATTACTAAACATGCTGGGCTTCTTAACCAATCACAGTAATGCTGCAGCCATCTTGGTTGTGGCATTACTGTGATTGGCTGGCCACGCAGCCTCATAGGGTCTATAAAAGCCCTTCCGCCGCCATTTTGTGCACATTGCATCTGGGAGGCATCGTTGTATGAGTATAGGGATTGTGCAAGCAACTGGTAGGGAGAGTATAGGCTGATTAATAAACACAAAAAGCCCTTTTCAGGGCTATCTGCAGTATATAAGTGAAAGTACCGTACTGAGGGACAGATTTTGGAGCAGGGACAGAGTTTAAAGGAGCGCTGCATGTCAGTACCCCCATAGTACCGTCCAGAATACAATACCTCTTTTAAGAGCTGAAACCACTGAACAAGGTCACAGTAGGGAGAGAGAGATTGTGGATTAGGTAGGGAATCGCGACCTGTTTCTACAATATTTAGGGGTTCAGAGCCTGACTTGTGCCGTCCGTCCACATAAGCCACATTATTATGTTGCTAGTGGCCTTTGTACCATGCAGTACAAAATGCTAGAATACTCGCTTGTACTTTTCTCTCAATATTTTTGGGGTGAAAGTTTGCTTCGCTTGGGCCATCATCATCTGCATATATATCACCAAGATCCAAAATGACAAAAAATCCACTTGTTAAGGGACAGGGACGTGGGCATGGTGTTGTCACTGGATGCATCAAGCTTCTTCTGACCTAACACAGACTCAGTGCCTTGTCACCCACCACTATGTTCCTTGCCAAATTTCCCAATCTGGAATATAATTGTGTGTGGAAGTTAGAAGAGTGAGAGCAGATTTTGTCTTGGATGGCAGATAAGGCTTCTTCACATTTGTTAAGCAGCAACCAATCTTCCACGACCACACAGTCCACTGTGGATACACAGAAGGCTGGCCGATGCAATCCTCAACCTGGCCCTCCTACCCCCCCCATTATCAGTCACAGAACACATGACCCCAAGCTTGGCCACTCTGAGGATCTGTTTTGTACGTAACCTTTCGTTGGCTCTGGCCTCTCACCGTGAAGCACTGCAGAGAGATGTTAGGAGGGGGCGTGCATTCATGCACAACTATTTGAGGACCTACGGTTAGAAGAGAGCCACTTTGAGGAACCAGATTTACTGTCTCCAGAGGTGTAGGCTGATAATCATGAGACACAGATGCCATCAGGTCAGGCTACAATCTCAAATGGGAAGGAGGATGAAATGGAAGATGAGGTGGTCGATAACGAGTACACTGATCAGACTTGGACCGTTGACATGCATAGCCAGCACAGCAACACAGAGGAAGATGGATATGTAGCACCAACACAAGGCACAAAGAGGTAGTGGTTTGATTAGAGTGAGAACTGGGTCAACTGTTCCTAAGAGCACCCCCACTGTGCCCCAAGTCAGGGCAAGGGGGGCGTTCAGCCGCTGTCTGGAAATATTTGTTTACAATGTTTTTCTCTGAAGGACTCTCAATCTGTAGCATCTGCCATACCAAGTTGAGCAGAGGCCAGGGCAAAGGCAACCTGAGCACCACCAGTATGCGGAACCACATGGCAGCCAAGCAACCCAATAGGTGGGCAGAACACCAGGGTACCAAATTTATGTCTGCGTGTCAAACCACTGCAATATCACCTGCGCTACGTCCTTCACAATCTGCTGTCCGTCCAGGAAGCAGACGCTCATACATCCTGCCCACAAGGAGTGATTGCACAGACACAGAAAACATAATTTAAATCCACTTCTTTGTCTCAGCAAGGTGTCCAGTTGTATGTGCCTGAGATCTTGGAAAGGAAGAAATAAATACCCAGCCACGCACCCATAGTCACAAAACCTAAACTCGCACATTGCCAAATTGCTAGCCATGGAGATGTTGCCGTTTAGGCTTGTGGGAAGTGTTTCTATGATCTCTTGGCTGAGGCTGCCCCAAGATACAGTGTTCCCAGCTGCCATTATTCTTCCCGTTGTGCTGTCCCTGCGTTCCACAAGCACGTGTTAAACAATCTCAAACGTGCTCTGACCAGCTCTGTAACCAGGCAGGTCCACCTAACAACAGACATATGTATCGTCCCTGCCCACAACAACTTGTGCATATCTGTTACGGCACACTGGGTGAACCTGGTGGAGGCTGGGACAAAGTCACAAACTGGAACATCACACATCCAACCCAAGAATAGCGGGCCCAATGTCTACCAGTGTTTCTGCCTCATCATATGCCACTTCCTAGCTCCCCTCCTCCTGCTCCTCATCCTCTGCTGAATTACCCTCCTCATCACTTCCACGCTGGGAGCTGTGCATCGGCAAAGCGGCAAAACACTCTTCTGAAGCTGATCTGTTTAGGTCACAAATCACACACTGCAGCAGAGCTGTGGCAAGGTATAAAAAGAGCAGACAGATCAGTGGCTCTCCCCGCTGCACCTCCAACCCGGTCTGGTTGTTTGTGACAATGAGCGTAACCTGGTGGCGGCTTTAAAGGTTGGCAAGCTGTTACACGTGTCATGCATGGCTCACATACTGAACCTAGTTGTTCAGAAATTTCTGAAAACATACCCTGACTTGCCTTACCTACTTGAAAAGGTGCACTGTATTAGCACCCATTTCCGCCATTCCCTTACAGATTTTGCTGGTCTTCTAACGCTTTAAAAGCACTTGAATTTACCAAGTCACCGACTCGTGTGCGATCTGCCCACACGGTGGAACTCTACATATCATATGTTTGCAAGCATCAGAGGGCAGTAGTTGAATACCAGCTTCAACATGCCCGTCAGACTGAGTCAGCCACCACACATAACTTTCAAGTGGGTGTGGATCGCTGACATTTGTGAGGTTCTTGACAACTTTGAGTACTGCACCAAGCTCGTGAACAGGGATCAGGCTATTATCAGCTTAACCATCCCACTGCTGTGTCTGTTGAAACAATCACTGCATAATCTCAAATAAGAAGCTTTGAGTGCCCAGCATGTGGCTATGGAGCCAGATTTCCCAATGGGTGATACTACCCAGCCCAACCAATATTCTTAGCCAACATTGGGTGATGATGAGGATGCTACAATGCTACATAGGGGACGCTCAACCCCAGCTTCCTGTCTGTGCAGCATGGATTGGCTGGAGAGGAGGAGGTGGAGGAGGAGAAAGCGAGTCAGCATGAGGAGAGGATAGGTATTGTTCCTCCTCGTGGGGACACAGAACCTTTGCCTGTTTGCAGCTTGACCCACATGGCACAGTTCATGTACAAGTGTCTGTTGCAAGACTCTTGCATGATACACATTTTATCCAACAACCTATACTGGTTGGCCACCTTTCTGGACCCATAGTACAAGGAGAAATTTACTTTTCTCCTTTTTGAGTCACCAAAATGGTTGCACAATGGAATCCTACAAGAGGGTAATTGTAGATGAGTTGCTGAAAATGTCACCCTCAGACAACGCTGGCGGCCGAGTTACAGCTCTTTTCAACACCAAGGATTAATGGGGAGAGAAACAAATACCAGCTCCAACAGAGGTGGGGGGGGAATGTGCGCAAACTGGGCCATTTTCAATAAACAAGCACATCAGCAGGGGCTATCTTTGCCTGTAACAATGCCAAGGAGGGAGAAGTTGCACAACATGGTCAAGGGGTACTTAAGTGACCATACCTATGTCCTTTATGATGCTTCAGTTCCCTTTAATTATTGGCTGTCCAAGCTGAACACTTGCCCCGACCTCTCCTTATACACCTTGGAGGTGCTGGCCTGCTCGGCTGCTAGTGTGATGTCAGTGCATGTTTTCAGTTCTGCTGGGGCAATCATCACTGATAGGCGCACAAGCCTCTCCACAGAAAATACAGACAGACTTACTCTGAATAAATTCAAGAAGGACTGGATTCATCCACAGTTTCTAATCCCTCCAGATGAGAGCAAGACAAACTAAATTCCCCCAAAATGTTGATTTTGACTACTGCTGTTAACATCCACGCCTTCCCATATAAAGCCGTTTCCTTCCTGAGTCAACCATGACTCAGCCCATAGTTCTAATTTTTTTTAAACACTAAGCATATTGTGCAGTGGCAGACAAGCCAGGACAGTAGTCCCTCCAAACAAATATTTGTCATTGGTGACCCTTGTCACGGATTGTCACACATTGTGACTGTAAATTGCTGCCGAATATGTATCCCCTATCTCAATGACTGTTTACGAACAACTTATGGACCTCTGAAAATTTGAATTGAGAATGACATGGAGGAGGAGGGTAAAGCCCACCACCATAATGGGCACATTGTAAACTGCTATGGAATATGTATTCCACTATATGAGTCTCAATGAGGGATGGACTGCCCAAATGTGTAAGTAACAGCAGTCCCTCCAAAATATATGTTACAGGACCACTTGAGGCCCCTCAGGTCAAAGATCAACATACCAACGGGCACGATCTAGCTGGCCTTGTAAAGTGCTGGGGAATAGCTAACTAGAAATTATGAATGACAGAGGGACCTACAAAATGTATGTCAGGGCCCTTCCCAATTGTAAAATTTAAAAAAAAGCCAAACACTAAAGGAGATATTTATTTTTTCTCCGGTTTATTTAGCCTTATATACAAGTGATTATGCAGGAAAAAAAAATTCTTAACCTTTTTGGCCTGTAAAATGCAATTTAGGTTAGGTTTGGTAGGTGTTCTTGTGCATCTGTAAAAGTGGCCTAATACTGTGACATCCTTATTCCCAGAAACCATATGTTTGAATGGGGAGAGCCTGTAGAATATGCCTGCATGCATTTCTGACTCAGTTTCATCACTTTCCCACCCATTTCAGCCTTTTCCACAGGCCCCCAGACCTCTTTGTTGAGTCCAGCAGACAATTACTCTCATTTCCCATTGACTTGCACTGTACTCGCTATTCGTAACGAAAACACAAGTATTACAAAGTAAGGGTTATTACGGTACTCGCTCATCTCATATCTATGTCCTCACTCGTTTTGGTATTAGTCCCTCACACAGCTTTAGACCTACACACCATTGCTGCAAGTTTGCACAAGTGTTTGTCTGAGAGGGGACTTGTGTATGGTATGTAGCCTGGATAGCACTTAACACATCTGCCCAAAGCAAATTCATAGGAGCATTTTCACTGATAAGCTTTGTGAGCACTTCTTGGCTATCCTGTAATTTTAGCTTCGTTCATTTTGTCAAACGAACTTCAAGCACCAGTCCCTCTAACCCTACATATTCCGAAGTATCGTCGGTAATCATGTCTGGCTTTATCACGTCTTTGTATACCACAGTTTCGGCTGCCCCAGAGTCAATTAAAAATTCTGCCTCCTTCCCCATTGGCATTGATATGGTCGTAATCAAGGTGGGACCAGGGCCAGAGGGAAAAAGAACAGGGAGGTCACTGGGTTGCCAGTTTCCTTGGATTCCTCTACTCCTTTGCTCCTGACCGTCTGCTCCCTCTCCTTTGGGTTTTTGCACTGTCTAGAATAATGCCCATTCTCAACACAATTAGATCAGTGTCATGCATGCCGGGTGTAGCAAGCGTAGCAGGATGTGTTCAGACCAACATGCATCTGAAGCACTACAAAAACACCAGAAAAGGGGGACACCGTGGACACACAAACAACAGGAGGCCCTGGAACCAGTGAGAGGGGTAGGTGGGCACTTTCTAACCTCACTTGAAACTGTCCCTTCTCTCCTCAACAGTCCCTAAACAGTCTCCGCAACTGTCGCCGAGCAGGAACCTGGGACCCTACAAATGCCCTATTACAGCCCTGACTAGTGAGGGGCACGTGGGGTTCACTAGACATCACCGCTGTACTAACAACACACCAGAGAAACAAACACAAACAGAGAAAAAGATAACAACAAAGGATATTGCTTGAGCACAGGAACAAGACTAGTAGAACCTTTTTCAGGAGGCAGCCAAAACACAAATTGGTTTGCATCTTCAGCAAGGAATGCTAGGATACACTGCTATTTGAAGCTGAAGGGCGTGACTACGAAGTAAGTACAGCTCATCACTTAGTAAGGAACTGCCGAAAAGCTGCAGTAGCAAAAACTGGCACTTAACCACTGCAGTGCCAACAGAAATGAAACCCATTTAAATGAAGAAAGCCAGATGCGAGGCTCCAGTCCAAAGGCTGTCACTAGTCTCAACATGCAGGGAGACAAACGTGACAGTCACCTGGTGTTCCCCTTCTCGGTTTCTACTCTAGCATACATAACTGGATGCTTGGTTTTTGTCTGTTCAACCCCCTCAGCTACTTCAAAAGGTTCTTTTGGGTCCCTGTTTCACCAATCAGGTCTGGCTGTCCGTAAAGCCTCTCGTAAAAAATATTTCATACAGTCAATGGATGCACTCACCAGTATTTTGATATAAAGGGAGTTCCTGGCATTATACCCCATGTTTGCCCACTTCAGCTGTAACCTCCCAAAAGTAAGTCTCTACCTCTCTCCTTTTTGCTCTGTCACATCATTCATCGGTACTGACTGCTCTATTTCTTTGTAGCTCATTTTTTCAGTGCTTTATAGTACATCTCCCCAGACTTCACAGACTGATAATTCACGATCCATGACTAATCCTTTGCCAAGTTTGTAAGTGATTTAATTAGGTGTCCCAGTACGTCACCTGCCTTTGCAGCCAAACTCTCAACATCTGCCCAAGTGCACTTATAAGTCACCTGTATTGTCTGTATTTGCCTGTAAAAGGGAAAAGGTTGGTCCTCAGGGTCAGGCAAATGTTCAAACATAGCTAGCTGGTCAGAGAGGCTCCAGGGATCATATTCCTGTGTCTGCCTGACTCTAGTCACGCTCCTTGGCCCTGATGTGTTTGATTTTGTGGTTCTGGTCCCAGGGTGTTCTATTCTTTCCAGTCAGAGTAACGTTTGTGTCAGATTCAGTATCTTCTGTTGCCATATGTGATCTGGTCCAAACATAACTTCGTGCAATTCGCTTAGGGCGAGTGATGTTACACCTCTCCAGTCTGGGTTTTTCTGACCACAATATTTACATGTCGATCCATTTGATTTGGGTCCCTGATTATGTGAAGGTGGGGAGGTAGCAGTCACGGTCTTAGATTTTGGTGTGTTAAAACATTCAAACACCTTACATCCCACCGTGGTCTCTTTACATCTACAACGCTGCACCTCTTCAGCCACACAACACCATTTATTCATTTGTGCCATCCTTTTGTCTTTTATCCAACCTTTCTTTTTTTCCCTGAAATTGTGCTATTTCTCTAAATTCAAACATCCACACTCTGGCATGTCTGCCTTTTTAAAGGGAAGGTGCCGCAATTGTAGTTTTTGTATTAATAATTACTGATTAAATAAACAATGCATTTTTTTATTTAAAATAATTGATTCCATAGTTTTTTATATAATTCTATTTTTACTCAAACACTGGGGGCTGCCATCTTGTATATGCAGTGTGTAAGGACAGTTACACACCTCAAATATGACAGTCCCTGTGTAGAGCAGTGACTCTCAAGAGGAGAGGTCAGGAGCTGGGCTCCTTGGAACTACTAGGTGGCAGACGTTGGTCTGGGCCTGGTAGGAGCTGGACCGTGGTCGCATGAGATCGTGACAAGGGGCACAAACTGTCGAGGAGGACAGCCGGCGGCCTTGCGCCATCACGCCATCACCGGGCAGGGGCCAGGGCATGACGGGGTACGTGGACCCTAGGTCAGGGAATAGCTTCAGGCGTCCTGACAATTCCACTATACGGTCCAGAAAATCCCAAGCGTGAACCCTGAGAGCAAGCTCACCCAGTTAGCCACACTGAAGAGCGGGACCCGATTAGTTTCAGACTAAAGGGACTAACTAGAAGACAAGGTGCCACGGGAAAAGGTCACAGGCCAACAGGCAATACCAACGGGCACAGGACCCAGGCGTGCTCCCTCTCAGCAGCAGCGGCGTCCAGAACTTTGGTTTACTAGAGTTGTCGGTGTCAGCGTTATTGGACTGAGTACGCAAGTGACCCTTACCGTCCCAACGGCACACCCCTGTCACCATCAGCGAGTCCCCAGGGTATTCCCTCTACCCGTAGAGGGGTTAAACACCTAGCTGCCCACACCATCGCCACTGGGTACTCCCAATCGCAGCGGTGGTATTCCACCTTACCACTCACCACGGGTGGCGTCACAAACTTTCCACACCATCCCCTGTACATAACCCCTCTTGGTTTGAGGAGTCGTATGACCCCAGAGTCCGGAGCCCTCTCGAGCCACCCCGGATCCATATCCGAGCAGCCTGGCTGCTGACGCGGGGGCGACACATACATGATGCAAGGCATGGGGATCAGAGCCTATCATCTATAGTACAATAGCAGGTTCAGGCTGCAGATCATTGGTAGCCCCCATCTTCCACTCCCGGCAGTTCCTCCTGTCAGTGCTCTGTGGCACAGAGAGCACTGGTGAACGCAGGGGGCACAGAGCACTAGGGAACGTTAGGGCACAGAAACAACTGGGGGATGCTGGAGGGGCACAGAGAGCACTGGGAGACATTGGGTGCATAGCCAGACCTGGGGGGCTCTGGGGGCACAGAGAACATTGGGGGAATAGCTAGACCTGGGGGACGCTGGGGGCACAGAGGTGACTGGGGGACGCATAAATATGAGGTCACAGTAATATGGGACATAGTATTATGGAGCACAGTAATATGGTGGCAAAATATATGGGGCACAGTATACAGTGGGGCACATTATACAGTGGAGCACTATGCCAGCTGTCCTCTGTGACACTTTCCACAGTTCAGGATCACTTTGCAGTAACCAACAAAATGTCTCCACACTGTGATCCTAAATTTCATGCTTCGTTATCCTTTTGCAAACACTTAAGGTACCGTCACACTAAGCAACTTACCAGCGATCCCAACAACGATAGGGATCGCTGGTAAGTTGCTAGGAGGTTGCTGGTGAGATGTCACACTGCGACGCTCCAGCGATCCCACCAGCAACCTGACCTGGCAGGGATCGCTGGAGCGTGGCTACACAAGTTGCTGGTGAGCTCACCAGCAACCAGTGACAAGCCCCCAGCGCCGCGTGGAAGATGCTGCGCTTGGTAACTAAGGTAAATATCGGGTAACCAACCCGATATTTACCTTGGTTACCACCGCACGCAGCTACACGTGCAGAGAGCAGGGAGCAGCGCACACTGAGCGCTGGCTCCTTGCTCTCCTAGTTACAGCACACATCGGGTTAATTACCCGATGTGTGCTGCAGCTAAATGTGCACAGAGCAGGGAGCAGCGCA
This sequence comes from Anomaloglossus baeobatrachus, assembly GCF_048569485.1. Lineage (NCBI taxonomy): Eukaryota > Metazoa > Chordata > Amphibia > Anura > Aromobatidae > Anomaloglossus > Anomaloglossus baeobatrachus. The sequence continues at coordinate 413,692,936 of NC_134353.1, read as the reverse complement.
CAATGCTTAGCGCTGGCTCCTTGCTCTCCTAGTTACAGCACACATCGGGTTAATTAACCCGATGTGTCCTGCAGCTACATGTGCACAGAGCAGGATCCGGCACTGACAGTGAGAGCGGAGGAGGCTGGTAACCAATGTAAACATCGGGTAACCAAGGACAGGGCTTCTTGGTTACCCGATGTTTACATTGGTTACCAGCCTCCGCAGAAGCCGGCTCCTGCTGCCTGCACATTTTAGTTGTTGCTGTCTCGCTGTCACACACAGCGATCTGTGCTTCACAGCGGGACAGCAACAACTAAAAAATGGCCCAGGACATTCAGCAACAACCAACGACCTCACAGCAGGGGCCAGGTTGTTGCTGGATGTCACACACAGCAACATCGCTAGCAACGTCACAAAAGTTGTTCGTTAGCAGCGATGTTGCTAGCGATGTTGCTTAGTGTGACGGGGCCTTTAGAAGGAGAGGGTAGGTGTGACATCACACACATGAGAGCAGATTACACCCTCTAACTGCAGTTGTAAGGTGAGCTAGTTGTATACTAGGATTACAGAAGCTGCTCCCCCTAGTGTTTAAGAATAGAAAATATCAAACTTTTTAAATTATTTTTTTATATTTTCATTAAAAACAAATGATAATATTTAAAACAAAACATTAATACTTTACAATTTTCAGCTATTGAAAAAAAATGTTTTTGATGGCACCTTCCCTTTAAGCATTGGTGCCACATATTTCACTGTTTTCTTGCCCTTCCTCTCTTGTACTATCTGGCTGTTTTGGATCCTGCTGGGGACCCACACTGCACACTGAACAAGTTTCCCATGGCTTCAACTGATTCCACCACAGTCCACCTTTCTGCAAATGCTCTCTAAGGCTATGTGCGCACTAGAACTGTGAAGTTTCTCAAGAAAATTTCTTGAGAAACTTCTGGAGTGGAAGATTTCCGGACCTCCGGAAAAAATCTGCCCCAAATCCGCGGTAAATCCGCATGCGGATTTGCCGCGGATTAGCTGCGAATTTGCCGCGATTTTCCCGCAGGTTGTTCCCTGCGGATTTTGCAGGCTGTACTGCCGAAATCCGCAGGGTACCTGCGGAAAAGAATTGACATGCTCATTTTCTCAAGAAATTCTTCTCAAGGAAATTTCTTGAGAAAAATCCGCAGCGTGCGCACAGCTATTTTTTTTCACATAGGATTTGCTGGGAAATGTCTGCACAAAGATTGCAGACATTTATCAAGAAATTTCCGCGGCAAATCCGCGGGTAAATCCGCGGGTAAAACGCACTAGTGCGCACATAGCCTAAGTGTGCCTTAACCTTGTCCACAGGCCGCGCTCCTCCGGCAAGTTAGAATGAGCTCTCAAGGTGTAGCAATAAGGCTTGCTCAACTCTTATCCGCTAAACCTTTAGGGTATAATGGGAAGGCTTAAACAGCTCTCTCATCCAATAGACCAGCTGACTATAGTAGCAAGGAACAGATGTGATAGACCTCTTCACCTACTAGATCAGCTCCAAAGGGTGCAAATCTTTATCATATAAATTTCAAGCAGTTCTAAGCATCAGTTAAAGAAATGTTAGGAAATTGGAAAGACATACCGTATTTCCCACCATTTCTTAATGCTTTACTTTTTTCTAATACGCTTAACGTTGAAGTAGATACATTTTCCTTCATCCGGTGATTTCCAAGCTGAATTGATAGGAAAAGATCCAGACAGTCTTAAAGTGTCTCTCAAGTGTCTCTGAATGCAAATATGGGTGCAAGCACCATCCTGTCGGGTATCTTCATATAATCATATCCATAACAGTCTCTTTAAAATATTACAGCAGCACAGACAAAGTTTAAGCAAAACAATTCTCAGCTCAGTTCTCACAGTAATTCATAAGCACGCAGCAGCTCACCGCAACAGTTCACCCTTCCCAAGAGACAACATGGGCAGCGATCAGATTGTTTATCAAAACAAGAGTTTTATCTCACAGAAGAGTTCAAAACATCCAGACCCAACTTTTCCAATACACAGTATCCCTTAGCGGAAAAGTTGACTACTTATTTAACTTTACAGCACCGATATTCTACTGAAAGGAAGCAATTACTCTGCTGTAACACCGTTGTCTGCACTTTCAGGGGAAGAATCCCAAGGTAACTCACTGTAAGGACAGATCGCTGGACTACTTGTCCACTCATTCATTAATTCCAGAACCTTATGGAACCTTAAAATATCTATAACGCTCCTATCCTCCTAGACAGACTCTGATGATGGGATAATATCAGGTTCCCACATAAATATTTTATATGGGTCTGCCCCTTGACATTTCACACCCAATACAGCTTGCACCACAGTCCACAGTAAGGCATATAAGAATTCATTAACATGTGCACATTCAGGGATCTACTTCTCAGTGATCTGAAATTACACAGTCACTAAGCTTGATATTAAGCTCATCAGTCAAGGACTTAACTATTTGACCTCATACTCATCAGGGACTTATCTATATGTCCTGCATACTCAGTTACTCATCCCTCATGTAACTCATGTCATTCAGAGGTTCTAACAAACATACATACAACAAACTGACAGCCTGCCTAATTCATCTAGGAATTTGTATGACATTTATGAACAGACAGCTCTAGACCAGTGTATTGCCCATCCAAGATGGCCACAGCAAATGTAATTATACAGAGACTGTCCCAAAGCATACTACGCAACCAGCTAGTAGACAGAAAGATTATCTTATTACTAGTAATGAGCGAACTTGCAGATGTTTTGGTCCAATGGGTCCGGCTGGACTGTAAAGAAAAAAAAAATAAAAGTAAAAAAGTCCAATTCGGGCCTGGACTTGAACCCGAACATCTGCCCGGACGCCAAACTCCATACAAATCTATGGGAACCCGAACAGCCTGTAAAATAAAGGGTTAAAGCAGGAGCAATAGATTTATATAGCCTCCTGTGTGGTAATGCTACACCTGGGTCCGCTCAACAATGCTCATACATATTCACTGATTTCCCCAACCACTGGCGCCAGATTGCCTGCCGGTAGACCACGCCCTCACCCTCTAACAGTGCATGTGATTGCCTGTGATTGCAACCAGTGATTGCGACCTTATACTGCAGTGTAAAATAAATAAATAAAAAAAAGAAGACGTAGGGTCACCCTGTATACCGATACCAGCACAAATAAAGCCATGGCTACAGGCTGCCACCCCTAGCCATGAGCTTATCTTGGTTTGTATCAAAATAAGAGTAACCGCATGGGCCTTTTTTAAAAATTGTTTAAATAAATTATTAAAAAAAAACAAAACGTGCGTTTACCCTAATTTTGATACCCAGTCAAGATAAAGCCAACAGCTGGGGGCTGGTATTCTCAGCCTGGGGAAGACTAGAGTTATTGGGACCCCCCAGACTAGCAGTGTGCAGATGCCCCAGAATTGTGGCATCCATTAGATGCGACAATCCCGACCCATTACCCGACTCTTCCTGATTGCTCTGGTGCGGTGGCAATCGGGGTAATAGGGGTTAATTACAGCACACAGCTGTCACTAAGCCCAAAATTAGTGATGGGTAGAGGTCTGAGACCCTCCCACCACTAATCCTATAAGTCAAAAAAAATAAAAACACAAACAGCGATTTTTTTTCACCACAACATACCTAGGTCCGGCCTAATTCCACAAACATGACGATCCCAACTCTGCCACTTATTAGAGTGGCAGCAGGGCAAAACATGACAGCTTTCCTACGACTCCAGAAACAGACTGACTGAGCCACAGCTGAGAGCTGTGATGTCATAGAGTTTAGCCGAGTTCACAGGTGTTGTACACCTGTAGACCTTGAACTCTTGTAACACCTACAGGTGGCCCCACACCTGGGAACTCAAATTACCTGACCCGCAGTGAACTTAGTCAATTCCCCTCATTGTCAGATGCAGCAAAACTGAGAGTGTCAGATGCAGCAGAGTTATGTTCAGAAGATCCCAGATCTCATTTAACTCAGGTTGACCTGAGTTAAATGAGAGAAGCATTTCCTGGCTTAAAAATTAGGTTTTTTTGCCAACCGATACAGATTTTGGGCTGAAATTAAAAAAATGCACCTACACACGTGGATTTAATGCATTTTTTTCGCCAGAAGATGCAGATTTGCTGCAGGAAAATGCATTAAAAAGTTCAGCCCAAAATCTGCATTGATTGGCAAAAAACCTGCAGTTTTTGTGCGATTTTCTGTCACCAGACGCAAATTTGGTGTAGAAATGTCTGCACCAGATATTTGGATGCAGAAAATTTCCAGCAGTTTTTTTCCACCGATTTTTACCGCCGATTTTCCCGCGAATTTTACCCGCCGATTTTCCGCGAAGTTTACCCGCTGTTTTTCCCGCCGATTTTCCAGCAAATTTTACCCGCTGTTTTTCCTGCTGATTTTTTGCATTGTTTTTTCCTGCAGATTCTCCCCTCTGATTTTTCCGTTTTTCCTGCTGATTTTTCCACGGATTTCACCTTCTGATGTCTGAGAGTCGGAACTCTGACTTCCAAAGGTGAGCAAAATTCATGCTGGCGGCTCTTCGGAGGCCGCCGGTGATTGGAGAATCCGCGGGAAAAACAGCAGGAAAATCTACAGGAGAAACCATAGAAAATTTCTGCACCCAAAAATCTGGTGCAGACATTTTTACACCAAATTGCATCTGTTGACAGCACGAAAACTGTTTTTTTTTGCCAACCGATGCAGATTTTGGGCTGATATTTTTAATGCATATTCCTGCAAATCTGCATCTTCTGTCAAAAATGCATCAAAACCGCATTTGTGTAGATGAATTGGGGTTTTTTTGCCAGAAAATGCAGATTTGCAGCAGGAATTAGCAGTAAAAATTTCAGCCCAAATTCTGCATCAGTTGGCAAAAAGCCTACATTTTTCTGCCAAGAAATGCATGTTTCATTACTCAGGTCAACCTGAGTTCAATGAGATCTGGGATCTTCTGAACATAGCTCTGCTGCATCTGACAATCTTAGCTTTGCTGCATCTAACAATGAGATGAGTTTACTGAGTTCACCTCAGGTCAGGTTATTTGAGTTCATAGGTGTGGTTACGCTTGGAGGTGTCACCAGAGTTCAACGCCTGCAGGTGTCCAACACCTGTGATTCAGCTAAACTCAGTGACCTCACAGCTCTCAGCTGGGGCTCAGCCAGTCTCTGCCTGGAGTCGCAGCAGAGCAGTCATATTTTGCCATGCTGCCGCTCAAGTATGTAGCAGATTGGGATCGTCGAGGGACGTCGTGTTCGCGTTTGTGGACTTACACCAGACGTGGGTGTAATTATTGTGGTAATAAAAAAAAAAAAAAAGGATTTTTTGTGGTGTTTGTGTTTCTTTTGACTTATAGGATTAATGGTGGGGAGTCTTATAAACCTCCACCCATTACTAATTCCGGGCTTAGTGACAGCTGTGCACTGTCGTTAACTCCTATTACCCCGACTGCAACTGCACTAGGGCAATCGGGAAGAAAAAGGTAAACGCCAGGATTGTCACATCTAATGGATGCAACAATGCCGGGGCGGCTGCAAGCTGCTATTCTTAGCCTGGGGGGGTTCCAAATAACCATGGGCCTCCTCAGGCTGAGAATACCAGCTCTAAGTTGTTGGCTTTATCTTGGCTGGGTATCAAAATGAGAGGGACCGCACATCGTTTAATTTATTTAAATAATTTAATAAAAAAAACAAATTAAACCCCGCTGTGTTGTACAGAGTGGGTGGAGTTCCGTGTCTGGAGCTTGCATCATCATAGAGGTCCTGCGCTAATCTGGTGGTGTGAAAGCTGGACACTGCTCCTCCTTGTGGGTGGGGTCTTTGTCCGGTGCTCACATCCTCATCCTGTTTCTGCCGTGTGCTGATGGTGTGACTGCTGGACGTAGCTCCCCCTGAAGCAGAGTCTTCGTCCAGAGCTCATACGATCATCTACACAGCACAGTATATAAATATAATTTTTTTTATATTACTGCATTTTCTATACTGATGAATAGCCTTTTTCCTGCCTGGATTTGGGACATTTGCTGATGGTGTGATGACTAAACTTGGCTCCTCACACGGGTAGGTAGTGTCCGCAGATTGAGGCTAAACTGATGCAACTGATCCGTCTAGGAAATGGATCCGTCATACGAGAGACAAAAAGAGAGAAAAAGAGAGAGAGAGAGAGAGATGTGTTGCCTCTGACTGCTGAAGCAACTCTTAACTGTAACTTCTCCCTTTTGTGGGTGGGGTTCCACCTTTGGTGTCTGCGTGAGGCTGCTTTCACACTACGTTTTTTTAACATGCGTCATGAGCGTTTTTTTGCTGCAAAAGCGGATCCTGCTTTTACAGCAAAAAAACGCATGCAAACGCATGTGTTATTTTGAAGGATCCTGTCACTTTAAGTTTATGGGCGGGCATTGGAGTCATGTGATCGGGAGTGAGGGGAACTGAACGTGAAAGACTGGGAGCCGACATTTAACAGCTGTGGAGGCACGTAGCCAAGGTAAACATCGGGTAACTTGCTTGGATACCCGATATTTACATTGGTTACAAGCGTCTGCAGCTGCTAGGAGCCGGCTGCCTGCTCCCTGCACACGTAACCAAGATAAACATCGGGTAACTAAGACCGCGGTTAACCGATGTTTACCTTGGTTACGAGCGTCCTCCGCTCTCAGGCGGGGAAGAGTGGAGAGAGAGGGAGGTGGAGAGAGGTGGAGAGGGGGACTGATCACGCGAGGCTGGTTTCTGTGCATGCTCAGTAGAGCAAGCAGGATCCTGTCTATCAGCATGCCAGCGTTCACATGCGTTTGCATGCTGTTTAGTCAGGATCCAGCAATTTGCAGTATTTGGACGCAGCTCAAAAACGCTACAAGTAGTGTTTTTGAAAAAGTTAAAAAACTGCAAGTCGCTGGATCCTTACTAGAACGCACACAAACGCAGGTGAACGCATGTTGACGCGAGTCCATTGCAAATGCATTGAAATGAAAACGCATTTGCACTGGATCCGTTTTTGTGTTAAAAAACCGTTCATGACGGATGTTAAAAAAACTTAGTGTGAAAGCAGCCTAACCAACACCACCTTCAATCCTGCATGCTCCTTTTATGTCTGGTGAAGCAATGTAGAAAGCATGCGCGCTGATATCTCCCTACACCATCGCGTTTAGATGGGCTGATGATGTGACCATCAGTTGCTTCTCCTCCCCTTTGTGGGCGTACCTTAGGTTCTGCTGCTCGCGTCATCGGTCTATAACACTATGTGGGCTGGCCTTAACTAAATAAGAGTTATTGGGGTTCACATGCACCAATTAATACATTTGTTTCACTTTCTTTTCTCTGATTGTCTATTCCTGCTATATAATGATATCCTGTTGAACGATTAGCCATGCCCACGGAAGAAGGCACACGCGTTGGGGTCATGGCATTGCTCCCTGATAGAGGTAATATGTTCTTATTTGAGTGAGATCCATCTATGCACTTTAAAATGTTTTTGCTTCTATAATATGCATTTATTCACGTTATCATTGGGCAATACCTGATATTTGTATTCGTATATTATTATTGTGGTTTTGCTGTCTTTTTTTATTATTTTCACTATATTCACTAAGCACTTTATTGTGATATCTCCTATAGTATAAAGCACTATTTGCATTTTTTTTATCCATCATGGCAATAATAATATACAGTACAGACCAAAAGTTTGGAGACACCTTCTCATCTCTAGAACAACTGTTAAGAGGAGACTTTGTGCAGCAGGCCTTCATGGTAAAATAGCTGCTAGGAAACCACTGCTAAGGACAGGCAACAAGCAGAAGAGACGTGTTCTTTAGCCCAAACAAAAGGAATGGACATTAGACCAGTGGAAATCTGTGCTTTGGTCTGATGAGTCCAAATTTGAGATCTTTGGATCCAACCACCATGTCTTTGTTAGGGTATGTGCGCACGTTGCTTTTTACCTGCTTTTTTGCTGCTTTTTCTTCTGCGCTGTTTAATGCCAAAATGGATGTGTTCTTCTATTCAAGCAAAGTCTATGGGAATTTGGGTTTCTTGTTCACACTATGTTGTTCAAAATGCTGCCTTTTTGACGCAGAACTTTGGTCAAAAACTCAGCTTTTCAAAGAAGCAACATGTCAATTGTTTTTGCCATTTGGGTTTTGCACTGCATAGCTGAGTTTTTGACCAAAGTTCTGCCACAAATAGGCAGCATTTTGAACAACATAGTGTGAACAAGAAACCCAAATTCCCATAGACTTTGCTTGAATAGAAGAACACATCCATTTTGGCATTAAACAGCGCAGAAGAAAAAGCAGCAAAAAAGCAGGTAAAAAGCAGGTAAAAAGCAACGTGCGCACATACCCTAAAAAAGGTGAACGGACGGACTCTACATGCCTGGTTCCCACCGTGAAGCATGGAGGAGGTGGTGTGATAGTGTGGGGATGCTTTGCTGCTGACACTGTTGGGGATTTATTCAAAATTGAAGGCATACAGAACCAGCATGGCTACCACAGCATCTTGCAGCTGTGTGCTATTCCATCCAGTTTGCGTTTAATTGGACCATCATTTTTCAACAGGACAATGACCCCAAACACACCTCCAGGCTGTGTAAGGGCTATTTGACTAAGAAGGAGAGTGATAGGGTGCTATGCCAGATGACCTGGCCTCCACTGTCACCAGACCTGTATCCAATCGAGATGGTTTGGGGTGAGCTGGACCACAGAGAGAAGGCAAAAGGGCCAACAAGTGCTAAGCATCTCTGGGAACTCCTTCAAGACTGTTGGAAAACCATTTCCGGTGACTACCTCTTAAAGTTCATCAAGAGAATGCCAAGAGTGTGCAAATTAGTAATGAAAGCAAAAGGTGGCTACTTTGAAGAACCTAGAATATAAGACATATTTTCAGTTGGTTCACACTTTAAGTATTTCATTCCACATGTTTTAATTCATAGTTTTGATGCCTTCAATGGGAATCTACAATTTTTAGAGTCATGAAAATAAAGAAAACTCTTTGAATGAGAAGGTGTGTCCAAACCTTTGGTCTGTACTGTATATAAAAAAAATCAATGCTGACAATTCTGTATTTTCCCTGCATTTTGTGAGCAATGCCACCTTGTGGCCATTTGTGATATTTCTCCCTTTTCCTTTTTTGTATTTTAAAAAAAATGTAATAAAACTTATTTTATAATTATTTTGGTCTTTAGTGCACATTTCTTTATGTTGGTACATTGTACCGTACAAGCACAATGGATGGGATTTGTAGAAATATTGAAAACTGACCTGCGGTGCGGCTTTCCAAGCCGCAACATGTCAATTCTTTGCTGCGCAGTTGCAAGTGTCATCCAGAAGGAGAACACAGTGAAAGACCACAGCGCCCTGAACCCTGATAGTGTTCATGGGCAATTGCAGTCTCCTGCGAAGGAGACTTGCGGCCCCACAGGTCAGGACCTGCCACATTCAGGACACAGCGGGTCCTGATCGTGGGCACATACCCTTATTTTGATACATAGCCTAGATAAGCCCACTGATGGGGGCAGGAGCCTGTAGCTATGGCTTTATATGTGCTGGTATCCGTATACATGGGTATCCTATGTCATTTTTTAAATGTATTTATTTTATACTACAGTATAAGGTCGCAAACAGCATCTGTGATTCCAACTAAGCACATGAGCTGTTAGAGAGGGTGAGGGCGTGGTCTACTAGCAGCCAATCAGAGCTGACGGTGATCAAAGAAAGCCATGAATGAGCACTGATTAGTGGACCCGGAAGTAGCGTTACTGCCACGGGGAGGCTCGGTAAGTATAGTGCTCCTGCTTTAACCCTTTTGTTTTTTTTTTTAATCTGATTAGCCAAACCCTAACTGTAATACGGACTTCCCAGAGAAGTCTGTGTCCTGGTACAGGACCCGTACACCTGCTGTTCGGTACGGTCGCCGAACTTTACAGTTCAGGTTCGCTCATCTCTACTTATTACTCTATTTTTCAACTCTCATTCAGACATACATGACATTCACACAACACTCAATGGTGATGCCAGAGTTCTTGAACTATGTATACAGATTTACCCAGAAATTCTGGAAATCAAAGAGAGTGAAATGAAGTGTAAAAACAAAAATTCTTACCTTTGATATATTATATATATATATATATATATATATATATATATATATATATATATATATATATATATATATATATATATATATATATATATATATATATATATATATATATATTAGACATGACAGGACAGCGGCACTCAGCCAGGACAGGACAGAAGCACTCAGCCAGTGTCACACACGTGACTAGCAGGTTTTACCTAATACCTGGTAAACCCCCAGACAACGTTACAACACACAGGGAAACACAAGGAAACACATGGGTTACGATACAACGGAGGTCCCTGCTGCTAGGAAGAGTGGTGAGGAGGACACCTCCTGAACTCACCTTAAGCTGATTCCTGAGCTCCCTAGCTTTCCTATACAGGTTCTTGCAACCTGTCACCGAACCTGATACCTTAGGCTCTCTGCTAGCCCTAAACTCACCCTGACTAGTGAGTAGGCCGACAAGATCACTAGACTCACCACTACAATAAAGAAACATAAGTGTAGGAACAGAGGAGGCCTGGATTTCCTTTGCATGTCTATTTCCCCTCTTTGTATTGTCACATGACTTAAAGAGTGAAGGGGAGTGATCCCAAAGAGCAGCACCTGAGATTAAAAAGGTACAGCCAGCAACGAAGCAGGAAAGGATGCTTAACCCTTACAGCACCACAAGCAAGGAGAGGTTATCAGATAACATTAGTGTACCTGCTGTAATGCAGGATGAGGAAACCAGTCCCGTTGCACGCTAGCAAGCGCAATGTGTCGGTCGCACTTGGCGCTAGCCGTCGCACTGCCGCACACCCTTAAGGGCCGGGGATATCCTTCACCCGCCTGCCGGTCCTGGCGAGGGGGGACTTTAACAGAGCCCTTCCCAGGCAGCAAACAGTGAGGCGGCTGGCGACCGGACACACAGCGGCAGGTGGGACAATGACACCAAGAAAATAACTAGTAAGAAAAAAGGAAACAAAAACATAAAAGCCGATACCAAGCAGAAACCAAAAAGAAGCTGAACCCTGCTAACAAAAATCTAAGCCTGATATACAGCAGTAACCTAAAGAGGAAGCTAAACCCAGCTATAACCAAAGATAAAGCAGTATCCTACTACGGGAGAAGCATGCTGAAAACCTCAGTGAATTTGCAAAGCAAACCAACCGAGCCACCCCACACTACTGAATTTACTGAATTAATCCGCAACTAAGGTAAGCAGATTGCAGGTTTAAATCTGCCTCCCAGAGCTCATGTGACTCTCTGAGGCAACATCCATTGCCCACCCTCTCTCCACAAAACTTCAGAAGCAAAGCAGAAGAGCGGAATGGAAGGAACCTCCCACTATCTGACTAAGTCAGAGGAAACAACCCAGCATCCCGGGGTCCCTGAGTGACACCATTGCTTGGAGCAGCAGCAACCCGCCTCCCAGAGACCTCCAGGGTACAACATGCTTGGTCAGAGCTGACACACACGTGCAAGCTCCACTCCCAGACAGCAACTCCTCGCCCCTCGTGTCCAGCGAAGGGTGACCCGTTGGGGATTGAGAGCACGTGTAGGAGCGCAATGGACCCGCTCAGGTGCAGAACCACCACACCTTACAGTACCCACCCTCTTGTGGAGAGACCTAAACTCACAGCACCCAGTTTGCCAGGAATCCTATTATAGAAGTCAGCAATAAGTTTGTTAGCGTGGATCTGTCCCCCTTGGAACCCACGACCTCTCCTCTGGACCATATCCCTTCCAGTGGATTAAGTATTGCACTGAATTCTGTACCTTTCTGGAATCAAGTTGCTCAACTTCAAACTCCTCCTGAGAATCCAAGAGAATTGGGTGTGGAGCCAGGTGAGATGTAATCTGTCTTTTAGCCATCTTAAGGAGGGACCTATAAAAGACATTAGGTGTTCTGATGCTGGCAGGGAGTTGACTCTAAAGGCAACTGGATTGACCACCTCCCAGATGGGAAAAGGCCCAATAGAGGCCCAAGCTTGGGACAGGGTACCTTGAGCTTAAGATTTTTTGTGGATACCCACAGCAGATGCCTAACTATCAGCTCTTACACCTGGGACCGGCACCTATCTGCCACAACCTTCTGACCTGTAGGCGCTTTCTGCAGCTGTTGGCGAATCCCCTCCCAAACAGTTTTTAATCTATTGGTGGTCTCAGACACCCCAGGAATCTCATCCCACCCCCAGAGAAACGCTGGAGACCTGGAATGAAAACCAAAATTGCAAAATAATGGAGAGGTACCCAAAGACTCATAATGACTATTATTGAGGGCAAACTCCGCAAAAGGTAAATAAAGCCCCCATTCATTCTGATTTACCATCTCAGGTAAGTCTCTGATAACTGGTTAGTCCACTCTGAAAGAACATTAGACTGGTGCTGGTATGCGGAGTAGAATGATAATTCTGTTCCAATCTGTCTACAGAAAGCTTTCCAAAACCAGGAGATAAATTGCGAACCTCGATCGGATATAAATCAGGGATATCGGTAGTGAAAATGTGAAAAAAAATAAGCCCCATCTAGCCTATCCTGGGTTCAGCCTCTTGGTGTTTTCTAAATAAATTAAATTGTTATGGTCAGTGAATACCACAAAAGGGTGTCTAGCCCTCTCCAAAAAATGTCTCCATTGCTCTAGAGCCCATTTAATGGCTAACAATTCTCGGTTACCAACATCATAATTTAGCTCAGTGTATGAAAGCTTTCTCGAAAAGAAGGCGCAAGGCTGAAGGTGAGTGAGAGCTGCAGACCCCTGGGACAATACTGCCCCTACTGCTGTTTCCTAAGCATCCACCTCCACTACAAATTGTCTATCGAGGTCAGGCTGAGCTAGAACCGGAGCACAGGTAAATACCTCCTTGAGGCAGGAAAATGCCCTAGCAGCCTCAGTACCCCATTTAGACACATCTGCCTGTTTATGAGAAAGGTCAGTAAGGGGTTTGACAATTTTAGAAGAACCCTTAATAAACCTCCTATAGTAATTTGAACTTTGAAGGACCTCCAGGTTTTTGGGTTTGACCCAGTCCCATACAGCCTGCACCTTAGCAGGGTCCATACGGAAGCCAGTGAATGATAAAAGTTACCCCTGGAAAAACAATCTCCTCAACCTCAAAGGAGCACTTCGGTAGGTTCGCATATAGATTATTCTCCTTAAGCCTGTTAAGGACTGTACGAACATGGTCCCTATGGAACCTATTCTTAAAAAAAATTAGAATGTCATCTATATAAACAATAACAAATACTCCGAGAATATCTGTGGCGCCCTGGACAAGCCAGGGGCCACAGGTAATTACACCACCACACCCTACACCCCGGTTAGGCACATCAAAGCCAGAACACAAAACCCTTGTTGCCTTCCTTCAGGGGCTGATGTCCACACCAGGGGGTGGAGCCAGGCAGTTGGTCTCCACCCACCAAGGAGTTCACAGTCCTGGAGGAGGGAACAACAGTCAGATTAGTTGTGGAGGAGCAAGTGTGAGGAGCAAAGTGGTAGTTGAGTGATCTGAAGTTAGTCCGGGTGTGTGGCCCGGACGGAGCAGCAAGGTTGGCAGACGGTGGTGACCGTCTGCAGGAGTGGCCTATCGGAGTTTACCGTAAGGACCGTGGACGGGTGGTGGCCCGGCGGTACCGGACCGGTACACAAGGAGAAGCCAGCACCATTGGCAGGGGCTTTTCGGACCCCGGCAAGGCTAGGAGTCGCCGTGAATTTGCCGAATCCGTTAGCGAAGGGGACCTCCTGGGTTTCCAAACAGTCAAGTCCCGACAGAAGGCAACAGTCCAACCCAGTGAAAGAGACACCGCCACCGCCAAGGCAACCGTTTCTCAGGGCCAGCGCCTGCGGGCAAAAGGGGCTCCTCCGGCCCATATCCAAGCCGGGGAGCGGGTTACCGGTGGGAACCCATTGGAACCATTTACCGTACTTAGGTGCAGGGAAAGGCAGTCACCGTCAACCTGCCGGGGAAAAGCAACAGCAGCCGTCCGTGGGACCCGTCTTTCCAGCCGTGTGTTTTACCGAGAACTGTGTCATCGTCTCAGGCTGAGTGAGTACCACCGTGCCGTGCGGCACAGCGCTGCCCCCGCGACCCTGCACCTCACCAGGCCCCGCAAACCCGCCTGCCATCATCCATCCCTACCCCATCACCGGGCCCCGGGGACAACAAAACCCCCTACCCACGGAGGGGAGAACTAACAACTCAGCTGCTCCCTGTCACCGCTCCCGGGATCCCCGTCCAGAGCAGCGGTGGTGTCACCAAGATCACCACAACCGTGGGTGGCGTCACGGACAATATCCAAATATCCATAATCAAAACCCCCACAACCAATCATCCCCCTTTTCACTCACGGGCGAGGAGTGCCGCTCGAGTCCCCAGGATCCGGCCCACCGCTCGAGCCACCACCGAGCAGCAGCAGCGGCCGCAGTAACAGCGGCAGCCGGACCCGAGCAGTGGGAGAGCGCAGCGTCCCCTCCTCCGCCCGAGACATATCTCTAAAAAGATCTTTAACTAGCACCTTAAAAACTGCAGGCACATAGCACAGACCGAACGGCATCACAAAATACTCGTAGTGACCTTCAGGAGTATTGAATACAGTCTTCCACTTGTCCCCAAACTTAATGTGAACAAGGTTATAGGCCCACTTAAGATCAAGCTTGGTAAAAATCTTGGCCCCAATAAGTTGGTTAAATAAGTCAGGGATGAGATGAAGAGGATGCTGGTTCCTAACTGATTTTATTATGCTCTCTGTACCCAATACACGGCCGTAACCCACCATTCTTTTTGGACACAAAAATAAAACCAGCTCCCACCGTGGACTTAGAGGGCCGTAAAAACCCTTTGGCTACATTCTTTTTAAAATAATCCCTCATAGCTACCCTTTCAGGCTCTGAGAGATTAAAAATTCTACCTTTAGTCAGTGAAGCATCAGCAATGAGTTGAATCTCACAGTCATAGTGTCTATGGGGGGTGGGGAGGGGGCAACACAGAGATTCCCTCTTCAGAAAACACTGCAGGAAATTCCACCAAATACCATGGATTTTGAGTGGCAAAACACTCCAAAACGGGGAACCTTTTGAGTACAGTTGCTCTCACACCCCCCCCTATCCGATGACATCACCACTAGCCCAATCGATTATGGGGGATTATGTTGCTTAAGCCAAGGGAGGCCCAAAACTACAGGGGCTGGAAGGTCCTTAAGCACCAAAAAGGTAATCTCTCTGGGGAGACACCACACCTGGAGATACAGTGTCATTAGTGCACATTTCAACATGTGGGGAAGTGAGCCTAATGGCTAGCTTAAGGGCCTTGAGGGGAATCGCCAAGGTTTTAACCATGGTGCTAGCAAAAAAAAAATTACTTCTGCTCTACAACAGCACGACCTTTTACCTCCATACCTCGAATAAGCCAAGACAATGGAAATAAATATTTGGGAGCCCCGGCTCCAACTAGGTGTACTCTTTTCCTGGCTGCTCCAGACGAAGACAGTCCTGCACCAGGTGTTTGGCTGACCCACAGAGTAGGCATAATCTTTGCTCCCAGCGACGTGGTCTTTGCTCCCAAGAAGAGGTCACCTTCCCAAATTGCATTGGCTCCTCCTCAGAAGATGGAGACTTTCCTGGAGAGACCAGTGTCCCCCTAGTGGAGGTTTTTTCTCATAGCAAGTCTAGTTTACTCCGAGCCAGATGCACAGTGAGAGTCATGGCGGCCTATAGACTTTGAGGTGGTAAATGGCGTACCAGAAGACTACAGTCTGAACTGAGAGGAATATACCTTAGCCTGAAGGTTACCCTGAAAAAGTTCTCTGAGGTTTGACTCAGCAATGGCAACTCTATCTGGCATATCATAAATGAGACCCAGTTCCCTGGAAAACACCTCAACGGAGTTACGAGCTGGGGAATCATCTGCTAAAGAGAAGGCCTATGTCTGGAGATCCCCCCTGAGAAAAGATATAACTAGGTCCACCCGGGATCTCTCATTCCCTGAAGAAATAGGTCTCAGTTGAAAATATAATTTACAATTAGCATGGAAATAAAAAAAAATTCTTGTGATTCCTTGACAAGAATGCTGGGAGGAACCTTAGGTTCAGGAGATGCTTTGGCATCCAACTTAGGGGCAATTACAGGTGGCATTGGGGCCACTCTGGGAGGAGGCGCTACAGGAGCCAACTAAGCCAGGATCTGAGAGTGGTGCTCAACGGTAGCTGCAAGATCCTGGAACATAACCAGCAGATTCTGCATCTGCTCCACCAATCATTCAGCAGGATGCAATCCTATTTTTCAACAAAAATTATATGTATGTAACCATTTTTATATATTTAGAATGAGTTAACATGTGTAAAAAATGTTTATAATGTTCCATAAATCATTAAAAAAATATTATGATTTTTTTTCTGGATTTATATATTTCATAAGTGTATTATTTATATATAAATTTAAAATATAAAAAGTATATTAATTTAATGAAAAATGTTAATTTAATAAAGATATGTTCGGTCATGTTGATAATTTAGACCCAGGGGTAACGGACTCTAGTAGTAGAATCCAAAAGGCTTCTCGAATGAGAAGCACATCAGCCCTTGTACTTTAAGGCTAAATGCCAAAGGGGTAATCATAGCGATTACCTTCGGACCCAGTTTTCAAGAAGGAGCCTTCAACTTGATATTCGTAGTGGACTAACAAACAATCATTCACACGGAGGTCCGGACCTGACGAACGTCTTGTCAGCCATGCATCTGTACCTATCCCACATAAACCTAAGGTTGTTCAGTACACCACATCAAATAGATGAAAGCAACAAGGAAAATAATTCTTCCCCAGGAACTCCTTCCCTACTGAATACAGAGCACAAAGGATCGTAACCATAGGCACCCAAAAAGGGTAACTTGCCAGTGGACTCATTGCGCCGATTATTTAACGCAAATTCAGCTAGCAGTAGATAAGACAATAATTTTTCCTGGTTATCTGGCACAAAACATCTCAGCCTCTAAACTCTGATTTAAGTGTTCCGTCTGCCTGTTGGATTGGGGATGTAACGCTGAGGAAATAGAAGTGTAACCCCAAATGAGAACAAAATGCCTTCCAAAATCTTGAGACAAACTGGGTCCCCCGATCTGACACCACATCGGAGGGAACCCCGTGAAGATTTCAGATGCAAACACCTAAGCTAAATATTTTAGCATTCGGGAGAGCCGGTAGAGCAATTAAGTACGCAATTTTACTGAACCTATCCACCACTACTAAGATTACCGTTTTGCCAATGGAAAATCAGTAATGAAGCCCATAGATACACGAGTCTACGGTCTGTCAGGTATGGTCAACAGGTAGGAGAGCCCCAGGACAAGTATGCAGGGTTTAAGAACGCGTGCAAATGATACAGGTAGACATAAATTCTACAATATCTTTATGCAACCTAGGCCACCAAAAACGACAGATAATAAGATCAGATATTGCTTTATTACCTGGCTGCCCTACTAGGACCGAGTTATGATGGTCCTTCAAGAATTTGAGGCGCAACTACAATGGAACTGTCACAGGGGTGTACGGACAGAATAGGGGCTCATAGGCTGACCTTAACACTGGGGCACCTGTGCTGTCCCTTATCTCAAGGGTAGCCTTAATGGTAGTCAGGCTCGAGCCTCCAATGTGGCCCTGTCTCCTGTCCAAGCACTGATAGCACTTCCCCCTACCCAGGGAGCGAGCCAGACACCCAGTATCCAACACACCACAAATAGTCACAGACAAGAGTAAACGAAAACTTGTGCTCACTACCCTCTAACACAAAGGAGGGATAATATGTGAACTGGGGAGTAACACAAAAGGGGTAGGAAACAAATTACACAACTGGAGGACTCACACACCACACTGAACCACAACCTGAAGATAACCATATGACTGGATAGCAACAGGAACCAGGAAACAAAAGAGCTATTTCCAGCAAACAGCCCCAGGATCCAGAACTTTATAAAGGCTGGAGATTGTGATCAGCGACCTGAGCTCCCAGCAGCTGATCACAGGCCAGTAGATATTAATTCTCACTTAACTGGAGAGCAGTGAAGCCAGAACTAGCCAACAACCATGACAGGCAGTGCAACTAAAGAATCCCAGGCAGTTTGTCAGACTCTGAAGTGTAAACAGAGTCAGACGCTGCCATGACACCAAGTGAGTACAAAGCAAAACACTGCACAACAGGAACTAACAATTTCTCTGAGGAGCAAGAAGCATGGGAGTCCCAATGAGCCTCCAGCACCTTACCTTCTAGCTCAGAACATACAGCAGAGAAAACCACCCCTTCCAATAAAATAGGAGTGAAATCATCCGAGCTCCATCCCTTCTGAAAACTCCAGGACAAAGCGTCAGCTTTTACATTTTTCACCCCAGAGTGATAGGTAACTGTGGCGCCCCTGAGGCTTCAGTTGCCACAGAGGTACTGCACTTCATCCAGAGGTGTGGTATTCTATCTCGGGTGGGTAAGGAGGAGGTCAACACCGGTTCACACAAAAGCACGACACCCAGGCTCAGAAACACCTCATCAGACTTGTCAGAGGACGTGATTATACCTGAAGCCAGGCTGGGGGGGTGGAGTCGTAGGAGTGGGAATATGATAGTGCCAGTGGGAACACAGTGTGAAGTGTGGAGTTCAGTCTGAGGAGCAATGGAGGAGCTGAGACCCACGGCCTTGAGCAGGTACCGCTCGGCCTGGGCACAGGCAGAAGGGGTCCTAGAGACCACGGCAGCTAACCTGTCGTGGCCTTGTTCCACATATAATCTACTGGTGGAAGTACTAGGTTGCAACACGGGGACTGGTCCCTAGGCTAGCGGAGTATAACCTATGGGCTCTGCTAGCAAAACCAGCGGCTGAGGTGTCTGTATGCTCCGAAGCTACGACCGCCACAAATTCACTGGAAGGTGACTCTCAAGGACCAAGGGGATAAAGCTTCACGCTACGCCACAGGGTTCACGAGCACTGATACAGGGTTCAGTGAGTGAAGGCGCAACGCAGAAGGGAGAAGCAAGCGCAGGAGTTGGCCAGGAAAGGGTACACTTTAGAAAGGTGTACCGGACTCTACCTCCAAACTACCCAGGAGCGGCTGGGGCCAATCACGGTGAATCCCGCCACTCCAAAGGTGGTCCCTGGTGTGTGTGTGTTTAACAGGCTACACTGAGTAATAACCTTGAGACTGCACCCCTGTGTCGCTCTGTTATTTGCTTGCGCCCGCCATCATAGACTACTACTACCATCCCCATCCGAACTGGGGCCCAGCTCTACCTGTGGAGAGCTATACCATCTAAGCTGCATCATCATCTGCCCCGGGGAGCCCCATCCCACAGCGGTGGCACCTAACTTGCCGCATACCACAGGTGGCGTCACGAACTACCATCCCCATCATCCATTCATCCCCTTTTGATTGATTCTGCTGGGGTCATGGAGCTGGGCCACGCCACCGCAGTGCCCACAGAGCCAGAACCGCCGCCCGGTAACGAGTAATCCCCAAGGCCCCGGCGTGTCATAACCACAAAATTAAATCTGGCAAAAAAACAAGGATCACCTAGCTTGTTTTGGGTTTAGACGCTTTGGTACAGCAAGTTCTTGTGATCGGTAATGACAGTGACTAGGTGGACTGCCCACCCCAAAAAGTGGTGCCATTCCTCATATGCCAATTTAATAACCAACAGTTCCCTATTGCCAATATCAGCTGGCGACAATATCCTAGAAAAAAAAAAAAAAAGCACATGGATGCCCCTTATTAGGAGACGGACCTAGTGACAACACCCCCACTTCAGATGAATCAACCTCGACAATAAATGGTTGTGAGACATCGGATTGAATGAGCACAGGTGCTGTTGCAAAAGATCTCGTCAGAGAAGAGAAAGCCTGGCTCGCGAGATAGGACCATTTTAGAGAAATCTGTATCTTTCTTAGTCATATCTGTGAGCGGTTTGACAATAGATGAAACATTCCGGATGAACTTCCTGAAATAGTTGGCAGACACCAGAAAGTGTTGTAGGAATTTCAGATTTTTGGGAGGATTCTACTATAGAACATGGACCTTGACTGGATCCATCCGGAAACCTTCAGATGGCACCAATAACCCTAAAAATTGTAACTCCTGCACTGCAAACACACATTTTTCAAGTTTGGCATACAGTTTGCTATGTAATATCTGTAAATCCTGCCTGAAATGTACCTGATGTGTCTTGAGGTCAGACGGAAAAGTCAAAATATCATCCAAATATATAACTACAAATCTACAGTCCATGTGACAAAAAACATCATTGACAAAATGTTGGAAAACAGCGCGGCCTTTGTCAAACCAAAAGGCATAAACACGTTTTCGTAATGCTCTTTAGGTGTGTTAAATGACATTTTTCACTCATCCCCTTTTCTGATCCTAATCAGGTTATAAGCCACCAACATACAACAGAACCATTTGGCCTCAACAATTTGATTAAGTTAATGAGGGATAAGTGGAAGGGGATAAAGGTCACATAAGGTGATTTGATTTAAGTCGCAAACGTCTAAACTAAGACAAAGACCTCTGTCTTTTTTTTTTTTTTTTTTACAAAAACCCCCAAAAACAGCTACCACGTGCCCTTTAGCAAGACTTTCCATAATGTAAACCTTCATGGTTTGTTTTTCTGGGCCGGAAAAATTAAAGTCTAGTCTTGGGAAGCTTTGCCCAAGGGATTAAGTTAACGGGGCAGTCATACGCATGATGGGGAGGCAGATACTGGTTCCCCTTTTCAGACATTACATCCTCAAGATCAGACAAAAAGGAGGGCACATCTTTAGTGGAGACAGAAGAGATAATTGTATTCAGGCAATTATTTTTGCAGAACTCACTCTATTTTACCTTCTATCTAGACTGCTAGTCCACCACTGGATTATGCATAACCTTACCACGGAAGTTCAGTACAATGGGAGTGGGGAGACCTTCGAATACATAACATAAAAGGAGCTCCTTGTGAAGAGTCCCTATGCGTAGGTCTACATCATGTACTACTTGCGAAAAACTTTCCTAACCAAGAAGCGCTGAGTCAATGGTGAATAAGGGGATTGACTAAGGGTGGCTTTACACGCTGCGACATCGCTAGCCGATGCTAGCGATGGCGAGCGTGTCAGCACCCGCCGCTATAGTTATGGCGATATGTGAAGATCGCTGCCGCAGCGAACATTATCGCTACTGCAGCGTCACACGGGACTTACCTGCTCGGCGACGTCACTGTGACCGGCGAACCGCCTTCTTTCTAAGGGGGCGGTTCGCTCGGCGTCAAAGCGACGTCACTAAGCGGCCGCCCAATCAAAGCGGAGGGGCGGAGAGGAGCGGGACGAACATCCCACCCACCTTTTTCCTTCCTCATTGCTGGCGTGTGGCAGGTAAGGAGAGGGTCCTCGTTCCTGTGGCGTCACACGTAGCGATGTGTGCTGCCGCAGGGACGAGGATCAACTTCGACCAAGCGACAGCAGCGATAATTGGGAGAGGACCCCATGTCAACGAGGAGCGATTTTGGACGTTTTTGCAATGATCCAAAATTGCTCCTAGGAGTCACACACAACGAGATCGCTACAGCGGCCGGATGTGCGTCACAAAATCCGTGACCCCAACAAGATCGCTGTAGCAATCTCGTAGCGTGTAAAGCCTGCTTTAGAGTATTACAGAAAAGGCCATGGATCTGTACAAACCAAGAATCCATCATATTGGCTCATTCCCCACTATCCCATAGGACAGCGATGGTCTCAAGTTTTGTTGACTATGACAACCTCTACACTACAGGGGGTGGAGTCATAACTGGTCTTTTCCTGAGGCATCAAGCAATACATATGGTCAGAGCCATGGCGGCCTCTAATGTATCCCGTGTTTAGTATAACACCAATGGGTCCTTGAGCCATTCTGACAGACCCTGGCAAAAATGGTTCTTAAGAGCAAGGTCCTTCCACCTTGTGTGTCAGTGGCCCATCTCCGTAAATCAGAGAATAGGCTGGCGGAGGAATTATCTCCCTGCTGAAGCTTGCACAGCTGAAACTCAGCAAGTAAAACACGGTCAGGGTCATCATAGACAAAACCTAAGGCAGCAAAAAAAAATAGAGAGAACGCCCAAGATTGCGGGTCTCCCTGAAGGAGGGATATATGAATTCCCACCCGTTCTTCCTCACTCATGGAAAAGTGTGGACAGAGGTTAAAATAGAGCTTGCAGACCGGTTGGAAAACAAAAAATGTTCCCGTCCTTCCAAGAATCTATCAGGGAATGCCACCTTGGGTTCAGATAAAAGTGTGTCACGGGGGTGTACGGATGGAACAGAACTCCTAGGCTGACCCTCCCTATGCTGTCCCTTATCTCGAAGGTAGTCTTAATGGTAGCCAGGGTCGAGCCTCCAACATGGCCGTGTCTCCTGTCCAAGCCCTGATACTACTTCCCCTCACTGACGGAGCGAGTCGGGAACCCAGTAACCAAAACCCCACAAATAATCGCAGACAAGGGTAAATGAAAACTCATGCACACTGCATTCAAACACAAAGGAGGGACAGAGTAAACTGTAAAGTAACACAAAACAGGTAGGAAATGAATACACAACTGGAGAACTCACACACCACACTGAACCGCAACTTGTAGATCACTAAATACACTAGAACACAACTGGATAACCACAGAAACCAGGAAGCAAAGAGCTATATCTGGCACTTAGCCCCAGTATCCAGAAGCTTATAAAAAGGGTGAGGGCAGCTGGTGTTGATCAGCAGCCTGAGCTCCCAGAAAATGATCAAAAGCCAGCAGAAATTAACTACTACTGTACTGGAGGGCAGTGAAACCAGAACCAGCTGACGCCCAATACAAGCTGTGCAACTAAGTGATCCCAGACTATCAGGACAAGGACAGCAGCAGTCAGTCAAGACAAGGACAGCAGCAGTCAAAATAAATAGAACTGGACACTCGCACTCAGCCAAGACAGCAGCAGTCAGCCAAGACAAGGACAGCAGCACTCAGCCAGGACAAGTACAGCCACGTTCAGGCCGGACAAGGACAGCAGCACTCAGGCAGGGCAAGGAGAGCAACATTCAGCGAGGAAAAGGACAGCAACACTCAGCCAGGACAAGAACAGCAACCCTCAGCCAGGACAAGGACAGCAACCCTCAGCCAGGACAAGGACAGCAACACTCAGCCAGGACAAGGACAGCAACACTCAGCCAGGACAAGGACAGCAACACTCAGCCAGGACAAGGACAGCAACACTCAGCCAGGACAAGGACAGCAACACTCAGCCAGGACAAGGACAGCAACACTCAGCCAGGACAAGGACAGCAACACTCAGCCAGGACAAGGACAGCAACACTCAGCCAGGACAAGAACAGCAACCCTCAGCCAGGACAAGGACAGCAACCCTCAGCCAGGACAAGGACAGCAACCCTCAGCCAGGACAAGGACAGCAACCATCAGCCAGGACAAGGACAGCCACCCTCAGCCAGGACAAGGACAGCAACCCTCAGCCAGGACAAGGACAGTAACACTCAGGCAGCACAAGGACAGCAGCACTCAGGCAGCACAAGGACAGCAGCACTCAGGCAGCACAAGGACAGCAGCACTCAGGCAGCACAAGGACAGCAGCACTCAGGCAGGACAAGGACAGCAGCACTCAGGCAGGACAAGGACAGCAGCACTCAGGCAGGACAAGGACAGCAGCACTCAGGCAGGACAAGGACAGCAGCACTCAGGCAGGACAAGGACAGCAGCACTCAGGCAGGACAAGGACAGCAGCACTCAGGCAGGACAAGGACAGCAGCACTCAGGCAGGACAAGGACAGCAGCACTCAGGCAGGACAAGGACAGCAGCACTCAGGCAGGACAAGGACAGCAGCACTCAGGCAGGACAAGGACAGCAGCACTCAGGCAGGACAAGGACAGCAACCCTCAGCCAGGACAAGGACAGCAACCCTCAGCCAGGAAAAGGACAGCAACCCTCAGCCAGGACAAGGACAGCAACCCTCAGCCAGGACAAGGACAGCAACCCTCAGCCAGGACAAGGACAGCAACCCTCAGCCAGGACAAGGACAGCAACCCTCAGCCAGGACAAGGACAGCAACCCTCAGCCAGGACAAGGACAGCAGCACTCAGGCAGGACAAGGACAGCAGCACTCAGGCAGGACAAGGACAGCAGCACTCAGGCAGGACAAGGACAGCAACACTCAGCCAGGGCAAGGACAGCAACACTCAGCCAGGACAACGACAGCAACACTCGGCTAAGTGACGCTGTCCTTGTCCTGGCTAAGACAGCAGCACCCAGGCAGAACAAGGACAGCAGCAGTCAGGCAGCACAAGGTCAGCAGCACTCAGGCAGCACAAGGACAGCAGCACTCAGGCAGGACAAGGACAGCAGCACTCAGCCAGGACAAGGACAGCAGCACTCAGCCAGGACAAGGACAGCAGCACTCAGCCAGGACAAGGACAGCTGCACTCAGCCAGGACAAGGACAGCTGCACTCAGCCAGGACAAGGACAGCAGCACTCAGCCAGGACAAGGACAACAGCACTCAGCCAGGACAAGGACAACAGCACTCAGCCAGGACAAGTACAGCCAAGTTCAGGCCGGACAAGGACAGCAGCACTCAGGCAGGGCAAGGAGAGCAACATTCAGCGAGGAAAAGGACAGCAACACTCAGCCAGGACAAGAACAGCAACCCTCAGCCAGGACAAGGACAGCAACCCTCAGCCAGGACAAGGACAGCAACCCTCAGCCAGGACAAGGACAGCAACCCTCAGCCAGGACAAGGACAGCAACCCTCAGCTAGGACAAGGACAGCAACCCTCAGCCAGGACAAGGACAGCAACCCTCAGCCAGGACAAGGACAGCAACCCTCAGCCAGGACAAGGACAGCAACCCTGAGCCAGGACAAGGACAGCAACCCTCAGCCAGGACAAGGACAGCAACCCTCAGCCAGGACAAGGACAGCAACCCTCAGCCAGGACAAGGACAGTAGCACTCAGGCAGCACAAGGACAGCAGCACTCAGGCAGCACAAGGACAGCAGCACTCAGGCAGGACAAGGACAGCAGCACTCAGGCAGGACAAGGACAGCAGCACTCAGGCAGGACAAGGACAGCAGCACTCAGGCAGGACAAGGACAGCAGCACTCAGGCAGGACAAGGACAGCAGCACTCAGGCAGGAGAAGGACAGCAGCACTCAGGCAGGAGAAGGACAGCAGCACTCAGGCAGGACAAGGACAGCAGCACTCAGGCAGGACAAGGACAGCAGCACTCAGGCAGGACAAGGACAGCAGCACTCAGGCAGGACAAGGACAGCAACCCTCAGCCAGGACAAGGACAGCAACCCTCAGCCAGGACAAGGACAGCAACCCTCAGCCAGGAAAAGGACAGCAACCCTCAGCCAAAACAAGGACAGCAACCCTCAGCCAGGACAAGGACAGCAACCCTCAGCCAGGACAAGGACAGCAACCCTCAGCCAGGACAAGGACAGCAACCCTCAGCCAGGACAAGGACAGCAACCCTCAGCCAGGACAAGGACAGCAACCCTCAGCCAGGACAAGGACAGCAACCCTCAGCCAGGACAAGGACAGCAACACTCAGGCAGGACAAGGACAGCAGCACTCAGGCAGGACAAGGACAGCAGCACTCAGGCAGGACAAGGACAGCAGCACTCAGCCAGGACAAGGACAGCAACACTCAGCCAGGGCAAGGACAGCAACACTCAGCCAGTACAAGGACAGCAACACTCGGCTAAGTGACGCTGTCCTTGTCCTGGCTAAGACAGCAGCACCCAGGCAGGACAAGGACAGCAGCAGTCAGGCAGCACAAGGTCAGCAGCACTCAGGCAGCACAAGGACAGCAGCACTCAGGCAGGACAAGGACAGCAGCACTCAGCCAGGACAAGGACAGCAGCACTCAGCCAGGACAAGGACAGCTGCACTCAGCCAGGACAAGGACAGCTGCACTCAGCCAGGACAAGGACAGCAGCACTCAGCCAGGACAAGGACAGCAGCACTCAGCCAGGACAAGGACAGCAGCACTCAGCCAGGGCAAGGACAGCAGCAGTCAGCCAAAATAGGACTGGACACCAGCACTCAGGCAAGACAGCAGCAGTCAGCCAAGACAAGGACAGCAGCACTCAGCAAGGACAAGGACAGCAGCAGTCAGCCAAAATAGGACTGGACACCCGCACTCAGCCAAGATAGCAGCAGTCAGCCAAGACAAGGACAGCAACACTCAGCCAGGACAAGGACAGCAACACTCAGCCAGGACAAGGACAGCAACACTCAACCAAAACAAGGACAGCAGCACTCAGCCAGGACAAGGACAGCAGCACTCAGCCAGGACAAGGACAGCAGCACTCAGCCAGGACAAGGACAGCAGCACTCAGCCAGGACATGGACAGCAGCACTCAGGCAGGACATGGACAGCAGCACTCAGGCAGGACATGGACAGCAGCACCTAGGCAGGACAAGGACAGCAGCACTCAGTCAAAACAAGGACAGAAGCACTCAGCCAAGACAAGGACAGCAGCAGTCAGCCAAAATAGGACTGGACACCCGCACTCAGGCAAGACAGCAGCACTCAGCAAAGACAAGGACAGCAGCACTCAGCCAGGACAAGGACA
Organism: Anomaloglossus baeobatrachus; assembly: GCF_048569485.1. Taxonomy (NCBI): domain Eukaryota; kingdom Metazoa; phylum Chordata; class Amphibia; order Anura; family Aromobatidae; genus Anomaloglossus; species Anomaloglossus baeobatrachus. The sequence goes on along the minus strand of NC_134353.1, from coordinate 413,666,278 downwards.
GCAGCATTCAGCCAGGACAAGGTCAGCAGCACTCAGCCAGGACAAGGACAGCAGCACTCAGGCAGGACAAGGACAGCAGCACTCAGGCAGGACAAGGACAGCAGCACTCAGGCAGGACAAGGACAGCAGCACTCAGGCAGGACAAGGAGAGCAGCACTCAGCCAGGACAAGGACAGCAGCACTCAGCCAGGACAAGGACAGCGGCACTAAGCAAAAGACAAGGACAGCGGCACTCAGCAAAAGACAAGGACAGCGGCACTCAGCAAAAGACAAGGACAGCGGCACTCAGCAAAAGACAAGGACAGCGGCACTCAGCAAAAGATAAGGACAGCGGCACTCAGCAAAAGACAAGGACAGCGGCACTCAGCAAAAGACAAGGACAGCGGCACTCAGCCAGGACAAGGACAGCAGCACTCAGGAAGGACAAGGACAGCAGCAGTCAGCCAAGACAAGGACAGCAGCAGTCAGCCATAATAGGACTGGACAGCAGCACTCAGCCAAGACAAGGACAGCAGCACTCAGCCAAGACAAGGACAGCAGCACTCAGGCAGGACAAGGACAGCAGCAGTCAGGCAGCACAAGGACAGCAGCACTCAGGCAGGACAAGGACAGCAGCACTCAGCCAATACAAGGACAGCAGCACTCAGGCAGGACAAGGACAGCAGCACTCAGGCAGGACAAGGACAGCAGCACTCAGGCAGGACAAGGACAGCAGCACTCAGGCAGGACAAGGACAGCAGCACTCAGGCAGGAGAAGGACAGCAGCACTCAGGCAGGACAAGGACAGCAGCACTCAGGCAGGACAAGGACAGCAGCACTCAGGCAATACAAGGACAGCAGCACTCAGCCAAGACAAGGACAGCAGCACTCAGCCAAAATAGGACTGGAAACCTGCACTTAGCCAAGACAAGGACAGCAGCAGTCAGCCAAAATAGGACTGGACACCCGCAATCAGGCAGGACAAGGACGGCAGCACTCATGCAGGACAAGGACAGCAACACTCACGCAGGACAAAAACAGCAGCACTCAGCCAATACAAGGACAGCAGCAGTCAAAATAAATAGGACTGGACACCCGCATTCAGCCAAGACAGCAGCAGTCAGCCAAGACAAGGACAGCAGCACTCACGCAGGACAAGGACAGCAGCACTCAGGCAGGACAAGGACAGCAGCACTCATGCAGGACAAGGACAGCAGCACTCATGCAGGACAAGGACAGCAGCAGTCAGAAAAAATAGGACTGGACACCCACATTCAGCCAAGACAGCAGCACTCAGCAAAGACAAGGACAGCAGCAATCAGCCAGGACAAGGACAGCAGCACTCAGCCAGGACAAGGACAGCAGCAGTCCGCCAAAATAGGACTGGACACCAGCACTCAGGCAAGACAGCAGCACTCAGCAAAGACAAGGACAGCAGCACTCAGCCAGGACAAGGACAGCAGCACTCAGCCAGGACAAGGACAGCAGCACTCAGCCAGGACAAGGACAGCAACATTCAGGCAGGACAAGGACAGCAACACTCAGGCAGGACAAGGACAGCAACACTCATGCAGGACAAGGACAGCAACACTCATGCAGGACCAGGACAGCAGCACTCAGCCAATACAAGGACAGCAGCAGTCAGCCAAAATAGGACTGGAAACCTGCACTCAGCCAAGACAGCAGCACTAAGCCAGGACAAGGACAGCAGCACTCAGCCAGGACAAGGACAGCAGCACTCAGCCAGGACAAGGACAGCAGCACTCAGCCAGGACAAAGACAGCAGCACTCAGTCAGGACAAGGACAGCAGCACTCAGCCAGGACAAGGACAGCAGCACTCAGCCAAGACAAGGACAGCAGCAATCAGCCAAGACAAGGACAGCAGCACTCAGCCAAGACAAGGACAGCAGCACTCAGCCAAGACAAGGACAGCAGCACTCAGCCAAGACAAAGACAGCAGCACTCAGCCAAGACAAAGACAGCAGCACTCAGCCAAGACAAGGACAGTAGCACTCAGCCATAATAGGACTGGACAGCAGCACTCAGCCAAGGACAGCAGCACTCAGCCAAGACAAGGACAGCGGCACTCAGGCAGGACAAGGACAGCGGCACTCAGGCAGGACAAGGACAGCGGCACTCAGGCAGGACAAGGACAGCGGCACTCAGGCAGGACAAGGACAGCGGCACTCAGGCAGGACAAGGACAGCGACACTCAGGCAGGACAAGGACAGCGGCACTCAGGCAGGACAAGGACAGCGGCACTCAGCCAAGACAAGGACAGCAGCAATCAGCCAAGACAAGGACAGCAGCAATCAGCCAAGACAAGGACAGCAGCACTCAGCCAAGACAAGGACAGCAGCACTCAGCCAAGACAAGGACAGCAGCACTCAGCCAAGACAAAGACAGCAGCACTCAGCCAAGACAAAGACAGCAGCACTCAGCCAAGACAAAGACAGCAGCACTCAGCCAAGACAAAGACAGCAGCACTCAGCCAAGACAAGGACAGTAGCACTCAGCCATAATAGGACTGGACAGCAGCACTCAGCCAAGGACAGCAGCACTCAGCCAAGACAAGGACAGCGGCACTCAGGCAGGACAAGGACAGCGGCACTCAGGCAGGACAAGGACAGCGGCACTCAGGCAGGACAAGGACAGCGGCACACAACCCAGACAGCCACAGCAGCACACAGCCCAGACTGCCACAGCAGCACACAGCCCAGACAGCCACAGTAGCACACAGCTCAGACAACCACAGCAGCACTCAGCCAGGACAAGGACAGAAGCAGTCAGCCAGGAAAAGGACAGAAGCAGTCAGCCAGGACAAGGACAGAAGCAGTCAGCCAGGACAAGGACAGAAGCAGTCAGCCAGGACAGGACTGGACACCCGCACTCAGCCAAGACAAGGACAGAAGCACTCAGCCAGGACAAGGACAGCAGCACTCAGCCAGGACAAGGACAGCAGCAGTCAGACAAAATAGGACTGGAAACCTGCACTCAGCCAAGATAGCAGCACTCAGCCAAGACAAGGACAGCAGCACTCAGCCAGGACAAGGACAGCAGCAATCAGCCAAGACAAGGACAGCAGTACTCAGCCAATACAAAGACAGCAGCACTCAGGAAGGACAAGGACAGCAGCACTCAGGAAGGACAAGGACAGCAGCAGTCAGCCAAGACAAGGACAGCAGCAGTCAGCCATAATAGGACTGGACAGCAGCACTCAGCCAAGACAAGGACAGCGGCACTCAGCAAAAGACAAGGAAGCGGCACTCAGCAAAAGACAAGGACAGCGGCACTCAGCAAAAGACAAGGACAGCGGCACTCAGCAAAAGACAAGGACAGTGGCACTCATGCAGGACAAGGACAGCAACACTCATGCAGGACAAGGACAGCAACACTCATGCAGGACAAGGACAGCGGCACTCAGCAAAAGACAAGGACAGCGGCACTCAGCCAAGACAAGGACAGCGGCACTCAGCCAAGACAAGGACAGCGGCACTCAGCCAAAACAAGGACAGCGGCACTCAGCCAAGACAAGGACAGCGGCACTCAGCCAAGACAAGGACAGCGGCACTCAGCCAAGACAAGGACAGCGGCACTCAGCCAAGACAAGGACAGCGGCACTCAGCCAAGACAAGGACAGCGGCACTCAGGCAGGACAAGGACAGCGGCACCCAGGCAGGACAAGGACAGCGGCACTCATGCAGGACAAGGACAGCAACACTCATGCAGGACAAGGACAGCAGCACTCAGCCAATACAAGGACAGCAGCAGTCAGCCAAAATAGGACTGGAAACCTGCACTCAGCCAAGACAGCAGCACTAAGCCAGGACAAGGACAGCAGCACTCAGCCAGGACAAGGACAGCAGCACTCAGCCAGGACAAGGACAGCAGCACTCAGCCAGGACAAGGACAGCAGCACTCAGCCAGGACAAGGACAGCAGCACTCAGCCAGGACAAGGACAGCATCACTCAGCCAGGACAAGGACAGCAGCACTCAGCCAGGACAAGGACAGCAGCAATCAGCCAAGACAAGGACAGCAGCACTCAGCCAAGACAAGGACAGCAGCACTCAGCCAAGACAAGGACAGCAGCACTCAGCCAAGACAAAGACAGCAGCACTCAGCCAAGACAAAGACAGCAGCACTCAGCCAAGACAAAGACAGCAGCACTCAGCCAAGACAAAGACAGCAGCACTCAGCCAAGACAAAGACAGCAGCACTCAGCCAAGACAAGGACAGTAGCACTCAGCCATAATAGGACTGGACAGCAGCACTCAGGCAGCACAAGGTCAGCAGCACTCAGGCAGCACAAGGACAGCAGCACTCAGGCAGGACAAGGACAGCAGCACTCAGCCAGGACAAGGACAGCAGCACTCAGCCAGGACAAGGACAGCTGCACTCAGCCAGGACAAGGACAGCTGCACTCAGCCAGGACAAGGACAGCAGCACTCAGCCAGGACAAGGACAGCAGCACTCAGCCAGGACAAGGACAGCAGCACTCAGCCAGGGCAAGGACAGCAGCAGTCAGCCAAAATAGGACTGGACACCCGCACTCAGCCAAGATAGCAGCAGTCAGCCAAGACAAGGACAGCAACACTCAGCCAGGACAAGGACAGCAACACTCAGCCAGGACAAGGACAGCAACACTCAACCAAAACAAGGACAGCAGCACTCAGCCAGGACAAGGACAGCAGCACTCAGCCAGGACAAGGACAGCAGCACTCAGCCAGGACAAGGACAGCAGCACTCAGGCAGGACATGGACAGCAGCACTCAGGCAGGACATGGACAGCAGCACTCAGGCAGGACATGGACAGCAGCACCTAGGCAGGACAAGGACAGCAGAACTCAGTCAAAACAAGGACAGAAGCACTCAGCCAAGACAAGGACAGCAGCAGTCAGCCAAAATAGGACTGGACACCCGCACTCAGGCAAGACAGCAGCACTCAGCAAAGACAAGGACAGCAGCACTCAGCCAGGACAAGGACAGCAGCATTCAGCCAGGACAAGGTCAGCAGCACTCAGCCAGGACAAGGACAGCAGCACTCAGGCAGGACAAGGACAGCAGCACTCAGGCAGGACAAGGACAGCAGCACTCAGGCAGGACAAGGACAGCAGCACTCAGGCAGGACAAGGAGAGCAGCACTCAGCCAGGACAAGGACAGCAGCACTCAGCCAGGACAAGGACAGCGGCACTAAGCAAAAGACAAGGACAGCGGCACTCAGCAAAAGACAAGGACAGCGGCACTCAGCAAAAGACAAGGACAGCGGCACTCAGCAAAAGACAAGGACAGCGGCACTCAGCAAAAGACAAGGACAGCGGCACTCAGCAAAAGACAAGGACAGCGGCACTCAGCAAAAGACAAGGACAGCGGCACTCAGCCAGGACAAGGACAGCAGCACTCAGGAAGGACAAGGACAGCAGCAGTCAGCCAAAACAAGGACAGCAGCAGTCAGCCATAATAGGACTGGACAGCAGCACTCAGCCAAGACAAGGACAGCAGCACTCAGCCAAGACAAGGACAGCAGCACTCAGGCAGGCCAAGGACAGCAGCAGTCAGGCAGCACAAGGACAGCAGCACTCAGGCAGGACAAGGACAGCAGCACTCAGCCAATACAAGGACAGCAGCACTCAGCCAATACAAGGACAGCAGCACTCAGGCAGGACAAGGACAGCAGCACTCAGGCAGGACAAGGACAGCAGCACTCAGGCAGGACAAGGACAGCAGCACTCAGGCAGGACAAGGACAGCAGCACTCAGGCAGGACAAGGACAGCAGCACTCAGGCAGGACAAGGACAGCAGCACTCAGGCAGGACAAGGACAGCAGCACTCAGGCAGGACAAGGACAGCAGCACTCAGGCAATACAAGGACAGCAGCACTCAGCCAAGACAAGGACAGCAGCACTCAGCCAAGACAAGGACAGCAGCACTCAGCCAAAATAGGACTGGAAACCTGCACTTAGCCAAGACAAGGACAGCAGCAGTCAGCCAAAATAGGACTGGACACCCGCAATCAGGCAGGACAAGGACGGCAGCACTCATGCAGGACAAGGACAGCAACACTCATGCAGGACAAAAACAGCAGCACTCATGCAGGACAAGGACAGCAGCAGTCAGAAAAAATAGGACTGGACACCCGCATTCAGCCAAGACAGCAGCAGTCAGCCAAGACAAGGACAGCAGCACTCACGCAGGACAAGGACAGCAGCACTCAGGCAGGACAAGGACAGCAGCACTCATGCAGGACAAGGACAGCAGCACTCATGCAGGACAAGGACAGCAGCAGTCAGAAAAAATAGGACTGGACACCCACATTAAGCCAAGACAGCAGCACTCAGCCAGGACAAGGACAGCAGCACTCAGCCAGGACAAGGACAGCAGCAGTCCGCCAAAATAGGACTGGACACCAGCACTCAGGCAAGACAGCAGCACTCAGCAAAGACAAGGACAGCAGCACTCAGCCAGGACAAGGACAGCAGCACTCAGCCAGGACAAGGACAGCAACACTCAGGCAGGACAAGGACAGCAACACTCAGGCAGGACAAGGACAGAAACACTCAGGCAGGACAAGGACAACAACACTCATGCAGGACAAGGACAGCAACACTCATGCAGGACCAGGACAGCAGCACTCAGCCAATACAAGGACAGCAGCAGTCAGCCAAAATAGGACTGGAAACCTGCACTCAGCCAAGACAGCAGCACTAAGCCAGGACAAGGACAGCAGCACTCAGCCAGGACAAGGACAGCAGCACTCAGCCAGGACAAGGACAGCAGCACTCAGCCAGGACAAAGACAGCAGCACTCAGTCAGGACAAGGACAGCAGCACTCAGCCAGGACAAGGACAGCAGCACTCAGCCAAGACAAGGACAGCAGCAATCAGCCAAGACAAGGACAGCAGCAATCAGCCAAGACAAGGACAGAAGCACTCAGCCAAGACAAGGACAGCAGCACTCAGCCAAGACAAGGACAGCAGCACTCAGCCAAGACAAAGACAGCAGCACTCAGCCAAGACAAAGACAGCAGCACTCAGCCAAGACAAAGACAGCAGCACTCAGCCAAGACAAGGACAGTAGCACTCAGCCATAATAGGACTGGACAGCAGCACTCAGCCAAGGACAGCAGCACTCAGCCATGACAAGGACAGCGGCACTCAGGCAGGACAAGGACAGCGGCACTCAGGCAGGACAAGGACAGCGGCACTCAGGCAGGACAAGGACAGCGGCACTCAGGCAGGACAAGGACAGCGGCACTCAGGCAGGACAAGGACAGCGGCACTCAGGCAGGACAAGGACAGCGACACTCAGGCAGGACAAGGACAGCGGCACTCAGGCAGGACAAGGACAGCGGCACTCAGCCAGGACAAGGACAGCAGCACTCAGCCAAGACAAGGACAGCAGCAATCAGCCAAGACAAGGACAGCAGCAATCAGCCAAGACAAGGACAGCAGCACTCAGCCAAGACAAGGACAGCAGCACTCAGCCAAGACAAGGACAGCAGCACTCAGCCAAGACAAAGACAGCAGCACTCAGCCAAGACAAAGACAGCAGCACTCAGCCAAGACAAAGACAGCAGCACTCAGCCAAGACAAGGACAGTAGCACTCAGCCATAATAGGACTGGACAGCAGCACTCAGCCAAGGACAGCAGCACTCAGCCAAGACAAGGACAGCGGCACTCAGGCAGGACAAGGACAGCGGCACTCAGGCAGGACAAGGACAGCGGCACTCAGGCAGGACAAGGACAGCGGCACACAACCCAGACAGCCACAGCAGCACACAGCCCAGACTGCCACAGCAGCACACAGCCCAGACAGCCACAGTAGCACACAGCTCAGACAACCACAGCAGCACTCAGCCAGGACAAGGACAGAAGCAGTCAGCCAGGAAAACGACAGAAGCAGTCAGCCAGGACAAGGACAGAAGCAGTCAGCCAGGACAAGGACAGAAGCAGTCAGCCAGGACAAGGACAGAAGCAGTCAGCCAGGACAGGACTGGACACCCGCACTCAGCCAAGACAAGGACAGAAGCACTCAGCCAAGACAAGGACAGCAGCACTCAGCCAGGACAAGGACAGCAGCAGTCAGACAAAATAGGACTGGAAACCTGCACTCAGCCAAGATAGGAGCACTCAGCCAAGACAAGGACAGCAGCACTCAGCCAGGACAAGGACAGCAGCACTCAGCCAGGACAAGGACAGCAGCAATCAGCCAAGACAAGGACAGCAGTACTCAGCCAATACAAAGACAGCAGCACTCAGGAAGGACAAGGACAGCAGCACTCAGGAAAGACAAGGACAGCAGCAGTCAGCCAAGACAAGGACAGCAGCAGTCAGCCATAATAGGACTGGACAGCAGCACTCAGCCAAGACAAGGACAGCGGCACTCAGCAAAAGACAAGGAAGCGGCACTCAGCAAAAGACAAGGACAGCGGCACTCAGCAAAAGACAAGGACAGCGGCACTCAGCAAAAGACAAGGACAGCGGCACTCATGCAGGACAAGGACAGCAACACTCATGCAGGACAAGGACAGCAACACTCATGCAGGACAAGGACAGCAACACTCATGCAGGACAAGGACAGCGGCACTCAGCAAAAGACAAGGACAGCGGCACTCAGCCAAGACAAGGACAGCGGCACTCAGCCAAGACAAGGACAGCGGCACTCAGCCAAAACAAGGACAGCGGCACTCAGCCAAGACAAGGACAGCGGCACTCAGCCAAGACAAGGACAGCGGCACTCAGCCAAGACAAGGACAGCGGCACTCAGCCAAGACAAGGACAGCGGCACTCAGCCAAGACAAGGACAGCGGCACTCAGGCAGGACAAGGACAGCGGCACCCAGGCAGGACAAGGACAGCGGCACTCATGCAGGACAAGGACAGCAACACTCATGCAGGACAAGGACAGCAGCACTCAGCCAATACAAGGACAGCAGCAGTCAGCCAAAATAGGACTGGAAACCTGCACTCAGCCAAGACAGCAGCACTAAGCCAGGACAAGGACAGCAGCACTCAGCCAGGACAAGGACAGCAGCACTCAGCCAGGACAAGGACAGCAGCACTCAGCCAGGACAAGGACAGCAGCACTCAGCCAGGACAAGGACAGCAGCACTCAGCCAGGACAAGGACAGCAGCACTCAGCCAGGACAAGGACAGCAGCACTCAGCCAGGACAAGGACAGCAGCACTCAGCCAGGACAAGGACAGCAGCACTCAGCCAGGACAAGGACAGCAGCAATCAGCCAAGACAAGGACAGCAGCACTCAGCCAAGACAAGGACAGCAGCACTCAGCCAAGACAAGGACAGCAGCACTCAGCCAAGACAAGGACAGCAGCACTCAGCCAAGACAAAGACAGCAGCACTCAGCCAAGACAAAGACAGCAGCACTCAGCCAAGACAAAGACAGCAGCACTCAGCCAAGACAAAGACAGCAGCACTCAGCCAAGACAAAGACAGCAGCACTCAGCCAAGACGAGGACAGTAGCACTCAGCCATAATAGGACTGGACAGCAGCACTCAGCCAAGGACAGCAACACTCATGCAGGACAAAGACAGCGGCACTCAGCCAAGACAAGGACAGCGGCACTCAGCCAAGACAAGGACAGCGGCACTCAGCAAAGACAAGGACAGCAGCACTCAGCCAAGACAAGGACAGCAGCATTTAGGAAGGACAAGGACAGCAGCACTCAGGAAGGACAAGGACAGCAGCAGTCAGCCATAATAGGACTGGACAGCAGCACTCAGCCAAGACAAGGACAGCGGCACTCAGCAAAAGACAAGGACAGCGGCACTCAGCCAAGACAAGGACAGCAGCACTCAGCCAAGACAAGGACAGCAGCATTTAGGAAGGACAAGGACAGCAGCACTCAGGAAGGACAAGGACAGCAGCAGTCAGCCAAGACAAGGACAGCAGCAGTCAGCCATAATAGGACTGGACAGCAGCACTCAGCCAAGACAAGGACAGCGGCACTCAGCAAAAGACAAGGACAGCGGCACTCAGCAAAAGACAAGGACAGCGGCACTCGGCAAAAGACAAGGACAGCGGCACTCGGCAAAAGACAAGGACAGCGGCACTCGGCAAAAGACAAGGACAGCGGCACTCGGCAAAAGACAAGGACAGCGGCACTCGGCAAAAGACAAGGACAGCGGCACTCGGCAAAAGACAAGGACAGCGGCACTCGGCAAAAGACAAGGACAGCGGCACTCGGCAAAAGACAAGGACAGCGGCACTCGGCAAAAGACAAGGACAGCGGCACTCAGCAAAAGACAAGGACAGCGGCACTCAGCAAAAGACAAGGACAGCGGCACTCAGCAAAAGACAAGGACAGCGGCACACAGCAAAAGACAAGGACAGCGGCACTCAGCAAAAGACAAGGACAGCGGCACTCAGCAAAAGACAAGGACAGCGGCACTCAGCAAAAGACAAGGACAGCGGCACTCAGCAAAAGACAAGGACAGCGGCACTCAGCAAAAGACAAGGACAGCGGCACTCAGCAAAAGACAAGGACAGCGGCACTCAGCAAAAGACAAGGACAGCGGCACTCAGCAAAAGACAAGGACAGCGGCACTCAGCAAAAGACAAGGACAGCGGCACTCAGCAAAAGACAAGAACAGCGGCACTCAGCCAGGACAAGGACAGCGGCACTCAGCCAGGACAAGGACAGCGGCACTCAGCCAGGACAAGGACAGCAGCACTCAGCCAGGACAAGGACAGCAGCACTCAGCCAGGACAAGGACAGCAGCACTCAGCCAGGACAAGGACAGCAGCACTCAGCCAGGACAAGGACAGCAGCACTCAGGCAGGACAAGGACAGCAGCACTCAGCCAGGACAAGGACAGCAGCACTCAGCCAGGACAAGTACAGCAGCACTCAGCCAGGACAAGGACAGCAGCACTCAGCCAGGACAAGGACAGCAGCACTCAGCCAGGACAAGGACAGCAGCACTCAGCCAGGACAAGGACAGCAGCACTCAGCCAGGACAAGGACAGCAGCACTAAGCCAGGACAAGGACAGTAGCACTCAGCCAGGACAAGGACAGCGGCACTCAGGCAGGACAAGGACAGCGGCACTCAGGCAGGACAAGGACAGCGGCACTCAGGCAGGACAAGGACAGCGGCACTCAGGCAGGACAAGGACAGCGGCACTCAGGCAGGACAAGGACAGCGGCACTCAGCCAGGACAAGTACAGCGGCACTCAGCCAGGACAAGGACAGCGGCACTCAGCGAGGACAAGGACAGCAGCACTCAGGCAAGACAAGGACAGCAGCACTCAGGCAGGACAAGGACAGCGGCACTCAGGCAGGACAAGGACAGCGGCACTCAGGCAGGACAAGGACAGCGGCACTCAGGCAGGACAAGGACAGCGGCACTCAGGCAGGACAAGGACAGCGGCACTCAGGCAGGACAAGGACAGCGGCACTCAGGCAGGACAAGGACAGCGGCACTCAGGCAGGACAAGGACAGCGGCACTCAGGCAGGACAAGGATAGCGGCACTCAGGCAGGACAAGGACAGCGGCACTCAGGCAGGACAAGGACAGCGGCACTCAGGCAGGACAAGGACAGCGGCACTCAGGCAGGACAAGGACAGCGGCACTCAGCCAGGACAAGGACAGTAGCAGTCAGCCAAAATAGGACTGGACACCCGCACTCAGCCAAGACAAGGACAGCAGCACTCAGCCAGGACAAGGACAGCAGCACTCAGCCAGGACAAGGACAGCAGCACTCAGCCAGGACAAGGACAGCAGCACTCAGCCAGGACAAGGACAGCAGCACTCAGCCAGGACAAGGACAGCAGCACTCAGCCAGGACAAGGACAGCAGCACTCAGCCAGGACAAGGACAGCAGCACTCAGCCAGGACAAGGACAGCAGCACTCAGCCAGGACAAGGACAGCAGCAATCAGCCAAGACAAGGACAGCAGCACTCAGCCAAGACAAGGACAGCAGCACTCAGCCAAGACAAGGACAGCAGCACTCAGCCAAGACAAGGACAGCAGCACTCAGCCAAGACAAAGACAGCAGCACTCAGCCAAGACAAAGACAGCAGCACTCAGCCAAGACAAAGACAGCAGCACTCAGCCAAGACAAAGACAGCAGCACTCAGCCAAGACAAAGACAGCAGCACTCAGCCAAGACGAGGACAGTAGCACTCAGCCATAATAGGACTGGACAGCAGCACTCAGCCAAGGACAGCAACACTCATGCAGGACAAAGACAGCGGCACTCAGCCAAGACAAGGACAGCGGCACTCAGCCAAGACAAGGACAGCGGCACTCAGCAAAGACAAGGACAGCAGCACTCAGCCAAGACAAGGACAGCAGCATTTAGGAAGGACAAGGACAGCAGCACTCAGGAAGGACAAGGACAGCAGCAGTCAGCCAAGACAAGGACAGCAGCAGTCAGCCATAATAGGACTGGACAGCAGCACTCAGCCAAGACAAGGACAGCGGCACTCAGCAAAAGACAAGGACAGCGGCACTCAGCCAAGACAAGGACAGCAGCACTCAGCCAAGACAAGGACAGCAGCATTTAGGAAGGACAAGGACAGCAGCACTCAGGAAGGACAAGGACAGCAGCAGTCAGCCAAGACAAGGACAGCAGCAGTCAGCCATAATAGGACTGGACAGCAGCACTCAGCCAAGACAAGGACAGCGGCACTCAGCAAAAGACAAGGACAGCGGCACTCAGCAAAAGACAAGGACAGCGGCACTCGGCAAAAGACAAGGACAGCGGCACTCGGCAAAAGACAAGGACAGCGGCACTCGGCAAAAGACAAGGACAGCGGCACTCGGCAAAAGACAAGGACAGCGGCACTCGGCAAAAGACAAGGACAGCGGCACTCGGCAAAAGACAAGGACAGCGGCACTCGGCAAAAGACAAGGACAGCGGCACTCGGCAAAAGACAAGGACAGCGGCACTCGGCAAAAGACAAGGACAGCGGCACTCGGCAAAAGACAAGGACAGCGGCACTCAGCAAAAGACAAGGACAGCGGCACTCAGCAAAAGACAAGGACAGCGGCACTCAGCAAAAGACAAGGACAGCGGCACACAGCAAAAGACAAGGACAGCGGCACTCAGCAAAAGACAAGGACAGCGGCACTCAGCAAAAGACAAGGACAGCGGCACTCAGCAAAAGACAAGGACAGCGGCACTCAGCAAAAGACAAGGACAGCGGCACTCAGCAAAAGACAAGGACAGCGGCACTCAGCAAAAGACAAGGACAGCGGCACTCAGCAAAAGACAAGGACAGCGGCACTCAGCAAAAGACAAGAACAGCGGCACTCAGCCAGGACAAGGACAGCGGCACTCAGCCAGGACAAGGACAGCAGCACTCAGCCAGGACAAGGACAGCAGCACTCAGCCAGGACAAGGACAGCAGCACTCAGCCAGGACAAGGACAGCAGCACTCAGCCAGGACAAGGACAGCAGCACTCAGCCAGGACAAGGACAGCAGCACTCAGGCAGGACAAGGACAGCAGCACTCAGCCAGGACAAGGACAGCAGCACTCAGCCAGGACAAGTACAGCAGCACTCAGCCAGGACAAGGACAGCAGCACTCAGCCAGGACAAGGACAGCAGCACTCAGCCAGGACAAGGACAGCAGCACTCAGCCAGGACAAGGACAGCAGCACTCAGCCAGGACAAGGACAGCAGCACTAAGCCAGGACAAGGACAGTAGCACTCAGCCAGGACAAGGACAGCAGCAGTCAGCCAAGACAAGGACAGCAGCAGTCAGACAAAATAGGACTGGAAACCTGCACTCAGCCAAGACAAGGACAGCGGCACTCAGCCAAGACAAGGACAGCGGCACTCAGCCAAGACAAGGACAGCGGCACTCAGCCAAGACAAGGACAGCGGCACTCAGCCAAGACAAGGACAGCGGCACTCAGCCAAGACAAGGACAGCGGCACTCAGCCAAGACAAGGACAGCGGCACTCAGCCAAGAAAAGGACAGCGGCGCTCAGCCAAGAAAAGGACAGCGGCACTCAGCCAAGACAAGGACAGCGGCACTCAGCCAAGACAAGGACAGCGGCACTCAGCCAAGACAAGGACAGCGGCACTCAGCCAAGACAAGGACAGCGGCACTCAGCCAAGACAAGGACAGCAACACTCATGCAGGACAAAGACAGCGGCACTCAGCAAAAGACAAGGACAGCGGCACTCAGCCAAGACAAGGACAGCGGCACTCAGCCAAGACAAGGACAGTAGCACTCAGCCATAATAGGACTGGACAGCAGCACTCAGCCAAGGACAGCAACACTCATGCAGGACAAAGACAGCAACACTCATGCAGGACAAAGACAGCGGCACTCAGCCAAGAAAAGGACAGCGGCACTCAGCCAAGACAAGGACAGCGGCACTCAGCCAAGACAAGGACAGCGGCACTCAGCCAAGACAAGGACAGCGGCACTCAGCCAAGACAAGGACAGCGGCACTCAGCCAAGACAAGGACAGCGGCACTCAGCCAAGACAAGGACAGCAGCACTCAGCCATAATAGGACTGGACAGCAGCACTCAGCCAAGGACAGCAACACTCATGCAGGACAAGGACAGCAGCACTCAGGCAGGACAAGGACAGCAGCACTCAGGCAGGACAAGGACAGCAGCACTCAGCCAGGACAAGGACAGCGGCACTCAGCCAGGACAAGGACAGCGGCACTCAGCCAGGACAAGGACAGCGGCACTCAGCCAGGACAAGGACAGCGGCACTCAGCCAGGACAAGGACAGCGGCACTCAGCCAGGACAAGGAGAGCGGCACTCAGCCAGGACAAGGACAGCGGCACTCAGCCAGGACAAGGACAGCGGCACTCAGCCAGGACAAGGACAGCGGCACTCAGCCAGGACAAGGACAGCGGCACTCAGGCAAGACAAGGACAGCGGCACTCAGGCAAGACAAGGACAGCGGCACTCAGGCAAGACAAGGACAGCGGCACTCAGGCAGGACAAGGACAGCGGCACTCTGGCAGGACAAGGACAGCGGCACTCAGGCAGGACAAGGACAGCGGCACTCAGGCAGGAGAAGGACAGCAGCATTCAGCCAGGACAAGGACAGCAGCACTCAGCCAGGACAAGGACAGCAGCACTCAGGCAGGACAAGGACAGCAGCACTCAGCGAGGACAAGGACAGCAGCACTCAGCGAGGACAAGGACAGCAGCACTCAGGCAAGACAAGGACAGCGGCACTCAGGCAGGACAAGGACAGCGGCACTCAGGCAGGACAAGGACAGCGGCACTCAGGCAGGACAAGGACAGCGACACTCAGGCAGGACAAGTACAGCGGCACTCAGGCAGGACAAGGACAGCGGCACTCAGCCAGGACAAGGACAGCAGCACTCAGCGAGGACAAGGACAGCAGCACTCTGCGAGGACAAGGACAGCGGCACTCAGGCAAGACAAGGACAGCGGCACTCAGGCAGGACAAGGACAGCGGCACTCAGGCAGGACAAGGACAGCGGCACTCAGGCAGGACAAGGACAGCGGCACTCAGGCAGGACAAGGACAGCGGCACTCAGGCAGGACAAGGACAGCGGCACTCAGGCAGGACAAGGACAGCGGCACTCAGGCAGGACAAGGACAGCGGCACTCAGGCAGGACAAGGACAGCGGCACTCAGGCAGGACAAGGACAGCGGCACTCAGGCAGGACAAGGACAGCGGCACTCAGGCAGGACAAGGACAGCGGCACTCAGGCAGGACAAGGACAGCGGCACTCAGGCAGTACAAGGACAGCGGCACTCAGGCAGGACAAGGACAGCGGCACTCAGGCAGGACAAGGACAGCGGCACTCAGGCAGGACAAGGACAGCGGCACTCAGCCAGGACAAGGACAGCAGCACTCAGCCAGGACAAGGACAGCAGCACTCAGCCAGGACAAGGACAGCAGCACTCAGCCAGGACAAGGACAGCAGCACTCAGCCAGGACAAAGACAGCAGCACTCAGCCAGGACAAGGACAGTAGCAGTCAGCCAAAATAGGACTGGACACCCGCACTCAGCCAAGACAAGGACAGCAGCACTCAGCCAGGACAAGGACAGCAGCACTCAGCCAGGACAAGGACAGCAGCACTCAGCCAGGACAAGGACAGCAGCACTCAGCCAGGACAAGGACAGTAGCAGTCAGGCAAAATAGGACTGGACATCCGCACTCAGCCAAGACAAGGACAGCAGCACTCAGCCAGGACAAGGACAGCAGCACTCAGCCAGGACAAGGACAGCAGCACTCAGCCAGGACAAGGACAGCAGCACTCAGCCAGGACAAGGACAGCAGCACTCAGCCAGGACAAGGACAGCAGCAGTCAGCCAAGACAAGGACAGCAGCAGTCAGCCAAAATAGGACTGGACACCAGCACTCAGGCAAGACAGCAGCACTCAGCCAAGACAAGGACAGCAGCAATCAGCCAAGACAAGGACAGCAGCAATCAGCCAAGACAAGGACAGCAGCAATCAGCCAAGACAAGGACAGCAGCAATCAGCCAAGACAAGGACAGCAGCACTCAGCCAAGACAAGGACAGCAGCACTCAGCCAAGACAAAGACAGCAGCACTCAGCCAAGACAAAGACAGCAGCACTCAGCCATAATAGGACTGGACAGCAGCACTCAGCCAAGGACAGCAGCACTCAGCCAAGACAAGAACAGCAGCACTCAGCCAGGACAAGGACAGCAGCACTCAGCCAGGACAAGGACAGCAGCACTCAGCCAGAACAAGGACAGTAGCACTCAGCCAGGACAAGGACAGTAGCACTCAGCCAAAATAAGACTGGACACCCGCACTCACCCAAGACAAGGACAGCAGCACTCAGGAAGGACAAGGACAGTAGCAGTCAGCCAAGACAAGGACAGCAGCAGTCAGCCATAATAGGACTGGACAGCAGCACTCAGCCAAGACAAGGACAGCGGCACTCAGCAAAAGACAAGGACAGCGGCACTCAGCAAAAGACAAGGACAGCGGCACTCAGCAAAAGACAAGGACAGCGGCACTCAGCAAAAGACAAGGACAGCGGCACTCAGCAAAAGACAAGGACAGCGGCACTCAGCAAAAGACAAGGACAGCGGCACTCAGCAAAAGACAAGGACAGCGGCACTCAGCAAAAGACAAGGACAGCGGCACTCAGCAAAAGACAAGGACAGCGGCACTCAGCAAAAGACAAGGACAGCGGCACTCAGCCAGGACAAAGACAGCAGCACTCAGGCAGGACAAGGAAAGCAGCACTCAGACAGGACAAGGACAGCAGCACTCAGCCAGGACAAAGACAGCAGCACTCAGGAAGGACAAGGACAGCAGCAGTCAGCCAAGACAAGGACAGCAGCAGTCAGCCATAATAGGACTGGACAGCAGCACTCAGCTAAGACAAGGACAGCGGCACTCAGCAAAAGACAAGGACAGCGGCACTCAGCAAAAGACAAGGACAGCGGCACTCAGAAAAAGACAAGGACAGCGGCACTCAGAAAAAGACAAGGACAGCGGCACTCAGCAAAAGACAAGGACAGCGGCACTCAGCAAAAGACAAGGACAGCGGCACTCAGCAAAAGACAAGGACAGCGGCACTCAGCAAAAGACAAGGACAGCGGCACTCAGCAAAAGACAAGGACAGCGGCACTCAGCAAAAGACAAGGACAGCGGCACTCAGCAAAAGACAAGGACAGCGGCACTCAGCAAATGACAAGGACAGCGGCACTCAGCCAGGACAAGGACAGCGGCACTCAGGCAAAACAAGGACAGCAGCACTCAGCCAGGACAAGGACAGCAGCACTCAGGCAGGACAAGGAAAGCAGCACTCAGCCAGGACAAAGACAGCAGCACTCAGCCAGGACAAGGACAGCAGCACTCAGCCAGGACAAGGACAGCAGCAGTCAGCCAAGACAAGGACAGCAGCACTCAGCGAGGACAAGGACAGCAGCAATCAGCCAGGACAAGGACAGCAGCAGTCAGCCAAGACAAGGACAGCAGCAGTCAGCCAAGACAAGGACAGCAGCACTCAGCGAGGACAAGGACAGCAGCAATCAGCCAGGACAAGGACAGCAGCACTCAGCCAGGACAAGGACAGCAGCACTCAGCCAGGACAAGGACAGCAGCACTCAGCCAGGACAAGGACAGCAGCAGTCAGGCAGGACAAGGACAGCAGCACTCAGGCAGGACAAGGACAGCAGCACTCAGGCAGGACAAGGACAGCAGCACTCAGGCAGGACAAGGACAGCAGCACTCAGGCAGGACAAGGACAGCAGCACTCAGCCAGGACAAGTACAGCAGCACTCAGCCAGGACAAGTACAACAGCACTCAGCCAGGACAAGGACAGCAGCACTCAGCGAGGACAAGGACAGCAGCACTCAGCCAGGACAAGGACAGCAGCACTCAGCCAGGACAAGGACAGCAGCACTCAGCCAGGACAAGGACAGCAGCACTCAGCCAAGACAAAGACAGCAGCACTCAGCCAGGACAAGGACAGCAGCATTCAGCCAGGACAAGGACAGCAGCACTCAGCAAGGACAAGGACAGCAGCACTCAGCCAGGACAAGGACAGCAGCACTCAGCCAGGACAAGGACAGCAGCACTCAGCCAGGACAAGGACAGCAGCACTCAGCCAGGACAAGGACAGCAGCATTCAGCCAGGACAAGGACAGCAGCATTCAGCCAGGACAAGGACAGCAGCACTCAGCCAGGACAAGGACAGCAGCACCTAGGCAGGACAAGGACAGCAGCAGTCAGCCAAAATAGGACTGGACACCCGCACTCAGGCAAGGCAAGGACAGCAGCACTCAGCCAAGACAAGGACAGCAGCACTCAGCCAAGACAAAGACAGCAGCACTCAGCCAAGACAAGGACAGCAACACTCAGGCAGGACAAGGACAGCAGCATTCAGGCAGGACAAGGACAGCAGCACTCAGGCAGGACAAGGACAGCAGCACTCAGGCAGGACAAGGACAGCAGCACTCAGGCAGGACAAGGACAGCAGCACTCAGGCAGGACAAGGACAGCAGCACTCAGCCAGGACAAGGACAGCAGCAGTCAGGCAGGACAAGGACAGCAGCAGTCAGGCAGGACAAGGACAGCAGCACTCAGGCAGGACAAGGACAGCAGCACTCAGGCAGGACAAGGACAGCAGCACTCAGGCAGGACAAGGACAGCAGCACTCAGCCAGGACAAGGACAGCAGCACTCAGCCAGGACAAGGACAGCGGCACTCAGCCAGGACAAGGACAGCGGCACTCAGCCAGGACAAGGACAGCGGCACTCAGCCAGGACAAGGACAGCGGCACTCAGCCAGGACAAGTACAGCGGCACTCAGCCAGGACAAGTACAGCGGCACTCAGCCAGGACAAGGACAGCGGCACTCAGGCAGGACAAGGACAGCGGCACTCAGGCAGGACAAGGACAGCGGCACTCAGCTAGGACAAGGACAGCGGCACTCAGGCAGGACAAGGACAGCGGCACTCAGGCAGGACAAGGACAGCGGCACTCAGGCAGGACAAGGACAGCGGCACTCAGGCAGGACAAGGACAGCAGCACTCAGCCAGGACAAGGACAGCAGCACTCAGCCAGGACAAGGACAGCAGCACTCAGCCAGGACAAGGACAGCAGCAGTCAGCCAAGACAAGGACAGCAGCAGTCAGCCAAAATAGGACTGGACACCAGCACTCAGGCAAGACAGCAGCACTCAGCAAAGACAAGGACAGCAGCACTCAGCCAGGACAAGGACAGCGGCACTCAGGCAGGACAAGGACAGCAGCACTCAGCCAGGACAAGGACAGCAGCACTCAGCCAGGACAAGGACAGCAGCACTCAGCCAGGACAAGGACAGCAGCACTCAGCCAAGACAAAGACGGCAGCACTCAGCCAGGACAAGGACAGCAGCACTCAGCCAGGACAAGGACAGCAGCACTCAGCCAGGACAAGGACAGCGGCACTCAGCCAGGACAAGGACAGCGGCACTCAGGCAGGACAAGGACAGCGGCACTCAGGCAGGACAAGGACAGCGGCACTCAGGCAGGACAAGGACAGCGGCACTCAGGCAGGACAAGGACAGCAGCACTCAGCCAGGACAAGGACAGCAGCACTCAGCCAGGACAAGGACAGCAGCACTCAGCCAGGACAAGGACAGCAGCACTCAGCCAAGACAAAGACAGCAGCACTCAGCCAGGACAAGGACAGCAGCATTCAGCCAGGACAAGGACAGCAGCACTCAGCCAGGACAAGGACAGCAGCACTCAGCCAGGACAAGGACAGCAGCACTCAGCCAGGACAAGGACAGCAGCACTCAGCCAGGACAAGGACAGCAGCACTCAGCCAGGACAAGGACAGCAGCATTCAGCCAGGACAAGGACAGCAGCATTCAGCCAGGACAAGGACAGCAGCACTCAGCCAGGACAAGGACAGCAGCACCTAGGCAGGACAAGGACAGCAGCAGTCAGCCAAAATAGGACTGGACACCCGCACTCAGGCAAGACAAGGACAGCAGCACTCAGCCAAGACAAGGACAGCAGCACTCAGCCAAGACAAAGACAGGAGCACTCAGCCAAGACAAAGACAGCAGCACTCAGCCAAGACAAAGACAGCAGCACTCAGGCAGGACAAGGACAGCGGCACTCAGGCAGGACAAGGACAGCGGCACTCAGGCAGGACAAGGACAGCGGCACTCAGGCAGGACAAGGACAGCGGCACTCAGGCAGGACAAGGACAGCGGCACTCAGGCAGGACAAGGACAGCGGCACTCAGCCAGGACAAGGACAGCGGCACTCATGCAGGACAAGGACAGCGGCACTCAGGCAGGACAAGGACAGCGGCACTCAGGCAGGACAAGAACAGCGGCACTCAGGCAGGACAAGGACAGCGGCACTCAGGCAGGACAAGGACAGCGGCACTCAGGCAGGACAAGGACAGCAGCACTCAGGCAGGACAAGGACAGCGGCACTCAGGCAGGACAAGGACAGCAGCACTCAGCCAGGACAAGGACAGCACCACTCAGCCAGGACAAGGACAGCAGCACTCAGCCAGGACAAGGACAGCAGCACTCAGCCAGGACAAGGACAGCAGCAGTCAGCCAAGACAAGGACAGCAGCAGTCAGCCAAAATAGGACTGGACACCAGCACTCAGGCAAGACAGCAGCACTCAGCAAAGACAAGGACAGCAGCATTCAGCCAGGACAAAAACAGCAGCACTCAGCCAGGACAAGGACAGCAGCACTCAGCCAGGACAAGGACAGCAGCACTCAGCCAGGACAAGGACAGCAGCACTCAGCCAGGACAAGGACAGCAGCACTCAGCCAAGACAAGGACAGCAGCAATCAGCCAAGACAAGGACAGCAGCAATCAGCCAAGACAAGGACAGCAGCAATCAGCCAAGACAAGGACAGCAGCACTCAGCCAAGACAAGGACAGCAGCACTCAGCCAAGACAAAGACAGCAGCACTCAGCCAAGACAAAGACAGCAGCACTCAGCCAAGACAAAGACAGCAGCACTCAGCCATAATAGGACTGGACAGCAGCACTCAGCCAAGGACAGCAGCACTCAGCCAAGACAAGAACAGCAGCACTCAGCCAGGACAAGGACAGCAGCACTCAGCCAGGACAAGGACAGCAGCACTCAGCCAGAACAAGGACAGTAGCACTCAGCCAGGACAAGGACAGTAGCACTCAGCCAAAATAAGACTGGACACCCGCACTCACCCAAGACAAGGACAGCAGCACTCAGGAAGGACAAGGACAGCAGCAGTCAGCCAAGACAAGGACAGCAGCAGTCAGCCATAATAGGACTGGACAGCAGCACTCAGCCAAGACAAGGACAGCGGCACTCAGCAAAAGACAAGGACAGCGGCACTCAGCAAAAGACAAGGACAGCGGCACTCAGCAAAAGACAAGGACAGCGGCACTCAGCAAAAGACAAGGACAGCGGCACTCAGCAAAAGACAAGGACAGCGGCACTCAGCAAAAGACAAGGACAGCGGCACTCAGCAAAAGACAAGGACAGCGGCACTCAGCCAGGACAAGGACAGCAGCACTCAGGCAAAACAAGGACAGCAGCACTCAGCCAGGACAAGGACAGCAGCACTCAGGCAGGACAAGGAAAGCAGCACTCAGCCAGGACAAAGACAGCAGCACTCAGCCAGGACAAGGACAGCAGCACTCAGGAAGGACAAGGACAGCAGCAGTCAGTTAAGACAAGGACAGCAGCAGTCAGCCATAATAGGACTGGACAGCAGCACTCAGCCAAGACAAGGACAGCGACACTCAGCAAAAGACAAGGACAGCGGCACTCAGCAAAAGACAAGGACAGCGGCACTCAGCAAAAGACAAGGACAGCGGCACTCAGAAAAAGACAAGGACAGCGGCACTCAGCAAAAGACAAGGACAGCGGCACTCAGCAAAAGACAAGGACAGCGGCACTCAGCAAAAGACAAGGACAGCGGCACTCAGCAAAAGACAAGGACAGCGGCACTCAGCAAAAGACAAGGACAGCGGCACTCAGCAAAAGACAAGGACAGCGGCACTCAGCAAAAGACAAGGACAGCGGCACTCAGCAAAAGACAAGGACAGCGGCACTCAGCCAGGACAAGGACAGTGGCACTCAGGCAAAACAAGGACAGCAGCGCTCAGCCAGGACAAGGACAGCAGCACTCAGGCAGGACAAGGAAAGCAGCACTCAGCCAGGACAAAGACAGCAGCACTCAGCCAGGACAAGGACAGCAGCACTCAGCCTTGACAAGGACAGCAGCAGTCAGCCAAAACAAGGACAGCAGCACTCAGCGAGGACAAGGACAGCAGCAATCAGCCAGGACAAGGACAGCAGCACTCAGCCAGGACAAGGACAGCAGCAGTCAGCCAAGACAAGGACAGCAGCACTCAGCGAGGAAAAGGACAGCAGCAATCAGCCAGGACAAGGACAGCAGCACTCAGCCAGGACAAGGACAGCAGCACTCAGCCAGGACAAGGACAGCAGCAGTCAGGCAGGACAAGGACAGCAGCACTCAGGCAGGACAAGGACAGCAGCACTCAGGCAGGACAAGGACAGCAGCACTCAGCCAGGACAAGTACAGCAGCACTCAGCCAGGACAAGTACAACAGCACTCAGCCAGGACAAGGACAGCAGCACTCAGCGAGGACAAGTACAGCAGCACTCAGCGAGGACAAGGACAGCAGCACTCAGCCAGGACAAGGACAGCAGCACTCAGCCAAGACAAAGACAGCAGCACTCAGCCAGGACAAGGACAGCAGCATTCAGCCAGGACAAGGACAGCAGCACTCAGCCAGGACAAGGACAGCAGCACTCAGCCAGGACAAGGACAGCAGCACTCAGCCAGGACAAGGACAGCAGCACTCAGCCAGGACAAGGACAGTAGCAGTCAGCCAAAATACGACTGGACACCCGCACTCAGCTAAGACAAGGACAGCAGCACTCAGCCAGGACAAGGACAGCAGCACTCAGCCAGGACAAGGACAGCAGCACTCAGCCAGGACAAGGACAGCAGCACTCAGCCAGGACAAGGACAGCAGCACTCAGCCAAGACAAGGACAGCAGCAATCAGCCAAGACAAGGACAGCAGCAATCAGCCAAGACAAGGACAGCAGCAATCAGCCAAGACAAGGACAGCAGCACTCAGCCAAGACAAGGACAGCAGCACTCAGCCAAGACAAAGACAGCAGCACTCAGCCAAGACAAAGACAGCAGCACTCAGCCAAGACAAAGACAGCAGCACTCAGCCATAATAGGACTGGACAGCAGCACTCAGCCAAGGACAGCAGCACTCAGCCAAGACAAGAACAGCAGCACTCAGCCAGGACAAGGACAGCAGCACTCAGCCAGGACAAGGACAGCAGCACTCAGCCAGAACAAGGACAGTAGCACTCAGCCAGGACAAGGACAGTAGCACTCAGCCAAAATAAGACTGGACACCCGCACTCACCCAAGACAAGGACAGCAGCACTCAGGAAGGACAAGGACAGCAGCAGTCAGCCAAGACAAGGACAGCAGCAGTCAGCCATAATAGGACTGGACAGCAGCACTCAGCCAAGACAAGGACAGCGGCACTCAGCAAAAGACAAGGACAGCGGCACTCAGCAAAAGACAAGGACAGCGGCACTCAGCAAAAGACAAAGACAGCGGCACTCAGCAAAAGACAAGGACAGCGGCACTCAGCAAAAGACAAGGACAGCGGCACTCAGCAAAAGACAAGGACAGCGGCACTCAGCAAAAGACAAGGACAGCGGCACTCAGCCAGGACAAGGACAGCAGCACTCAGGCAAAACAAGGACAGCAGCACTCAGCCAGGACAAGGACAGCAGCACTCAGGCAGGACAAGGAAAGCAGCACTCAGGAAGGACAAGGACAGCAGCACTCAGGAAGGACAAGGACAGCAGCAGTCAGCCAAGACAAGGACAGCAGCAGTCAGCCATAATAGGACTGGACAGCAGCACTCAGCCAAGACAAGGACAGCGACACTCAGCAAAAGACAAGGACAGCGGCACTCAGCAAAAGACAAGGACAGCGGCACTCAGCAAAAGACAAGGACAGCGGCACTCAGAAAAAGACAAGGACAGCGGCACTCAGCAAAAGACAAGGACAGCGGCACTCAGCAAAAGACAAGGACAGCGGCACTCAGCAAAAGACAAGGACAGCGGCACTCAGCAAAAGACAAGGACAGCGGCACTCAGCAAAAGACAAGGACAGCGGCACTCAGCAAAAGACAAGGACAGCGGCACTCAGCAAAAGACAAGGACAGCGGCACTCAGCCAGGACAAGGACAGCGGCACTCAGGCAAAACAAGGACAGCAGCACTCAGCCAGGACAAGGACAGCAGCACTCAGGCAGGACAAGGAAAGCAGCACTCAGCCAGGACAAAGACAGCAGCACTCAGCCAGGACAAGGACAGCAGCACTCAGCCTTGACAAGGACAGCAGCAGTCAGCCAAAACAAGGACAGCAGCACTCAGCGAGGACAAGGACAGCAGCAATCAGCCAGGACAAGGACAGCAGCACTCAGCCAGGACAAGGACAGCAGCAGTCAGCCAAGACAAGGACAGCAGCACTCAGCGAGGAAAAGGACAGCAGCAATCAGCCAGGACAAGGACAGCAGCACTCAGCCAGGACAAGGACAGCAGCACTCAGCCAGGACAAGGACAGCAGCAGTCAGGCAGGACAAGGACAGCAGCACTCAGGCAGGACAAGGACAGCAGCACTCAGGCAGGACAAGGACAGCAGCACTCAGGCAGGACAAGGACAGCAGCACTCAGCCAGGACAAGTACAGCAGCACTCAGCCAGGACAAGTACAACAGCACTCAGCCAGGACAAGGACAGCAGCACTCAGCGAGGACAAGTACAGCAGCACTCAGCGAGGACAAGGACAGCAGCACTCAGCCAGGACAAGGACAGCAGCACTCAGCCAGGACAAGGACAGCAGCACTCAGCCAAGACAAAGACAGCAGCACTCAGCCAGGACAAGGACAGCAGCATTCAGCCAGGACAAGGACAGCAGCACTCAGCCAGGACAAGGACAGCAGCACTCAGCCAGGACAAGGACAGCAGCACTCAGCCAGGACAAGGACAGCAGCACTCAGCCAGGACAAGGACAGCAGCATTCAGCCAGGACAAGGACAGCAGCATTCAGCCAGGACAAGGACAGCAGCATTCAGCCAGGACAAGGACAGCAGCACCTAGGCTGGACAAGGACAGCAGCACCTAGGCAGGACAAGGACAGCAGCAGTCAGCCAAAATAGGACTGGACACCCGCACTCAGGCAAGACAAGGACAGCAGCACTCAGCCAAGACAAGGACAGCAGCACTCAGCCAAGACAAAGACAGCAGCACTCAGCCAAGACAAGGACAGCAACACTCAGGCAGGACAAGGACAGCAGCATTCAGGCAGGACAAGGACAGCAGCACTCAGGCAGGACAAGGACAGCAGCACTCAGGCAGGACAAGGACAGCAGCACTCAGGCAGGACAAGGACAGCAGCACTCAGCCAAGACAAAGACAGCAGCACTCAGCCAGGACAAGGAAAGCAGCATTCAGCCAGGACAAGGACAGCAGCACTCAGCCAGGACAAAGACAGCAGCACTCAGCCAGGACAAGGACAGCAGCACTCAGGAAGGACAAGGACAGCAGCAGTCAGCCAAGACAAGGACAGCAGCAGTCAGCCATAATAGGACTGGACAGCAGCACTCAGCCAAGACAAGGACAGCGGCACTCAGCAAAAGACAAGGACAGCGGCACTCAGCAAAAGACAAGGACAGCGGCACTCAGCAAAAGACAAGGACAGCGGCACTCGGCAAAAGACAAGGACAGCGGCACTCGGCAAAAGACAAGGACAGCGGCACTCAGGCAGGACAAGGACAGCGGCACTCAGGCAGGACAAGGACAGCGGCACTCAGGCAGGACAAAGACAGCGGCACTCAGGCAGGACAAGGACAGCGGCACTCAGGCAGGACAAGGACAGCGGCACTCAGGCAGGACAAGGACAGCGGCACTCAGGCAGGACAAGGACAGCGGCACTCAGGCAGGACAAGGACAGCGGCACTCAGGCAGGACAAGGACAGCGGCACTCAGGCAGGACAAGGACAGCGGCACTCAGGCAGGACAAGGACAGCGGCACTCAGGCAGGACAAGGACAGCGGCACTCAGGCAGGACAAGGACAGCGGCACTCAGGCAGGACAAGGACAGCGGCACTCAGGCAGGACAAGGACAGCGGCACTCAGCCAGGACAAGGACAGCGGCACTCAGCCAGGACAAGGACAGCGGCACTCAGCCAGGACAAGGACAGCGGCACTCAGGCAGGACAAGGACAGCGGCACTCAGGCAGGACAAGGACAGCGGCACTCAGGCAGGACAAGGACAGCGGCACTCAGGCAGGACAAGGACAGCGGCACTCAGGCAGGACAAGGACAGCAGCACTCAGCCAGGACAAGGACAGCAGCACTCAGCCAGGACAAGGACAGCAGCACTCAGCCAGGACAAGGAAAGCAGCACTCAGCCAGGACAAGGAAAGCAGCACTCAGCCAGGACAAGGACAGTAGCAGTCAGCCAAAATACGACTGGACACCCGCACTCAGCTAAGACAAGGACAGCAGCACTCAGCCAGGACAAGGACAGCAGCACTCAGCCAGGACAAGGACAGCAGCACTCAGCCAGGACAAGGACAGCAGCACTCAGCCAGGACAAGGACAGTAGCAGTCAGCCAAAATAGGACTGGACATCCGCACTCAGCCAAGACAAGGACAGCAGCACTCAGCCAGGACAAGGACAGCAGCACTCAGCCAGGACAAGGACAGAAGCACTCAGCCAGGACAAGGACAGCAGTACTCAGCCAGGACAAGGACAGCAGCAGTCAGCCAAAATAGGACTGGACACCAGCACTCAGGCAAGACAGCAGCACTCAGCAAAGACAAGGACAGCAGCACTCAGCCAGGACAAGGACAGCAGCACTCAGCCAGGACAAAGACAGCAGCACTCAGCCAGGACAAGGACAGCAACATTCAGGCAGGACAAGGACAGCAACACTCATGCAGGACAAGGACAGCAACACTCATGCAGGATAAGGACAGCAACACTCATGCAGGACAAGGACAGCAGCACTCATGCAGGACAAGGACAGCAGCACTCATGCAGGACAAGGACAGCAGCAGTCAGCCAAAATAGGACTGGAAACCTGCACTCAGCCAAGACAGCAGCACTCAGCCAGGACAAGGACAGCAGCACTCAGCCAGGACAAGGACAGCAGCACTCAGCCAGGACAAGGACAGCAGCACTCAGCCAGGACAAGGACAGCAGCACTCAGCCAGGAGAAGGACAGCAGCACTCAGCCAGGACAAGGACAGCAGCACTCAGCCAAGACAAGGACAGCAGCAATCAGCCAAGACAAGGACAGCAGCAATCAGCCAAGACAAGGACAGCAGCAATCAGCCAAGACAAGGACAGCAGCACTCAGCCAAGACAAGGACAGCAGCACTCAGCCAAGACAAGGACAGCAGCACTCAGCCAAGACAAAGACAGCAGCACTCAGCCAAGACAAAGACAGCAGCACTCAGCCATAATAGGACTGGACAGCAGCACTCAGCCAAGGACAGCAGCACTCAGCCAAGACAAGGACAGCAGCACTCAGCCAGGACAAGGACAGCAGCACTCAGCCAGGACAAGGACAGCAGCACTCAGCCAGGACAAGGACAGCAGCACTCAGCCAGGACAAGGACAGCAGCACTCAGCCAGGACAAGGACAGCAGCACTCAGCCAGGACAAGGACAAGAACACTCAGCCAGGACAAGGACAGCAACACTCAGCCAGGACAAGGACAGCAGAACTCAGCCAGGACAAGGACAGCAGCACTCAGGCAGGACAAGGACAGCAGCACTCAGGCAGGACAAGGACAGCGGCACCCAGGCAGGACATGGACAGCGGCACCCAGGCAGGACAAGGACAGCGGCACTCAGGCAGGACAAGGACAGCGGCACTCAGGCAGGACAAGGACAGCGGCACTCAGGCAGGACAAGGACAGCGGCACTCAGCCAGGACAAGGACAGCGGCACTCAGCCAGGACAAGGACAGCGGCACTCAGCCAGGACAAGGACAGCAGCACTCAGCCAGGACAAGGACAGCAGCACTCAGGCAGGACAAGGACAGCAGCACTCAGGCAGGACAAGGACAGCAGCACTCAGGCAGGACAAGGACAGCAGCACTCAGGCAGGACAAGGACAGCAACACTCAGCCAGGACAAGGACAGCGGCACTCAGCCAGGACAAGGACAGCGGCACTCAGCCAGGACAAGGACAGCGGCACTCAGCCAGGACAAGGACAGCGGCACTCAGCCAGGACAAGGACAGCGGCACTCAGCCAGGACAAGGACAGCGGCACTCAGCCAGGACAAGGACAGCGGAACTCAGCCAGGACAAGGACAGCGGCACTCAGCCAGGACAAGGACAGCGGCACTCAGGCAAGACAAGGACAGAGGCACTCAGGCAGGACAAGGACAGCGGCACTCAGGCAGGACAAGGACAGCGGCACTCAGGCAGGACAAGGACAGCGGCACTCAGGCAGGACAAGGACAGCGGCACTCAGGCAGGACAAGGACAGCGGCACTCAGGCAGGACAAGGACAGCGGCACTCAGGCAGGACAAGGACAGCGGCACTAAGGCAGGACAAGGACAGCAGCAATCAGCCAAGACAAGGACAGCAGTAATCAGCCAAGACACGGACAGCAGCAATCAGCCAAGACAAGGACAGCAGCACTCAGCCAAGACAAGGACAGCAGCACTCAGCCAAGACAAAGACAGCAGCACTCAGCCAGGATAAGGACAGTAGCACTCAGCCAGGACAAGGACAGTAGCACTCAGCCAAAATAAGACTGGACACCCGCACTCAGCCAGGACAAGGACAGTAGCAGTCAGCCAAAATAGGACTGGACACCCGCACTCAGCTAAGACAAGGACAGCAGCACTCAGCCAGGAAAAGGACAGCAGCACTCAGCCAGGACAAGGACAGCAGCACTCAGCCAGGACAAGGACCGTAGCAGTCAGCCAAAATAGGACTGGACATCCGCACTCAGCCAAGACAAGGACAGCAGCACTCAGCCAGGACAAGGACAGCAGCACTCAGCCAGGACAAGGACAGCAGCACTCAGCCAGGACAAGGACAGCAGCACTCAGCCAGGAGAAGGACAGCAGCAGTCAGCCAAAATAGGACTGGACACCAGCACTCAGGCAAGACAGCAGCACTCAGCCAGGACAAAGACAGCAGCACTCAGCCAGGACAAGGACAGCAGCACTCAGCCAGGACAAGGACAGCAACATTCAGGCAGGACAAGGACAGCAACACTCATGCAGGACAAGGACAGCAACACTCATGCAGGATAAGGACAGCAACACTCATGCAGGACAAGGACAGCAGCACTCATGCAGGACAAGGACAGCAGCACTCAGCCAATACAAGGAAAGCAGCAGTCAGCCAAAATAGGACTGGAAACCTGCACTCAGCCAAGACAAAGACAGCAGCACTCAGCCAAGACAAAGACAGCAGCACTCAGCCATAATAGGACTGGACAGCAGCACTCAGCCAGGACAAGGACAGCAGCACTCAGCCAGGACAAGGACAAGAACACTCAGCCAGGACAAGGACAGCAACACTCAGCCAGGACAAGGACAGCAACACTCAGCCAGGACAAGGACAGCAACACTCAGCCAGGACAAGGACAGCAACACTCAGCCAGGACAAGGACAGCAACACTCAGGCAGGACAAGGACAGCAGCACTCAGGCAGGACAAGGACAGCAGCACCCAGGCAGGACATGGACAGCAGCACCCAGGCAGGACAAGGACAGCAGCACTCAGGCAGGACAAGGATAGCAGCACTCAGTCAATACAAGGACAGCAGCACTCAGGCAGGACAAGGACAGCAGCACTCAGCCAATACAAGGACAGCAGCACTCAGCCAAAATAGGACTGGAAACCTGCACTTAGCCAAGACAAGGACAGCAGCACTCAGGCAGGACAAGGAAAGCAGCAGTCAGCCAAAATAGGACTGGACACCCGCAATCAGGCAGGACAAGGAGGGCAGCACTCATGCAGGACAAGGACAGCAGCACTCAGCCAATACAAGGACAGCAGCAGTCAAAGTAAATAGAACTGGACACCCGCATTCAGCCAAGACAAGGACAGCGGCACTCAGGCAGGACAAGGACAGCGGCACTCAGGCAGGACAAGGACAGCGGCACTCAGCCAGGACAAGGACAGCGGCACTCAGCCAGGACAAGGACAGCGGCACTCAGCCAGGACAAGGACAGCGGCACTCAGCCAGGACAAGGACAGCGGCACTCAGCCAGGTCAAGGACAGCGGCACTCAGCCAGGTCAAGGACAGCGGCACTCAGCCAGGACAAGGACAGCGGCACTCAGCCAGGACAAGGACAGCGGCACTCAGGCAGGACAAGGACAGCAGCACTCAGGCAGGACAAGGACAGCGGCACTCAGCCAGGACAAGGACAGCGGCACTCAGCCAGGACAAGGACAGCGGCACTCAGCCAGGACAAGGACAGCGGCACTCAGCCAGGACAAGGACAGCGGCACTCAGCCAGGACAAGTACAGCGGCACTCAGCCAGGACAAGGACAGCGGCACTCAGGCAAGACAAGGACAGCGGCACTCAGGCAAGACAAGGACAGCGGCACTCAGGCAGGACAAGGACAGCGGCACTCAGGCAGGACAAGGACAGCGGCACTCAGCGAGGACAAGGACAGCAGCACTCAGCGAGGACAAGGACAGCAGCACTCAGGCAAGACAAGGACAGCGGCACTCAGGCAGGACAAGGACAGCGGCACTCAGGCAGGACAAGGACAGCGGCACTCAGGCAGGACAAGGACAGCGGCACTCAGGCAGGACAAGGACAGCGGCACTCAGGCAGGACAAGGACAGCGGCACTCAGGCAGGACAAGGACAGCGGCACTCAGGCAGGACAAGGACAGCAGCAATCAGCCAAGACAAGGACAGCAGCACTCAGCCAAGACAAAGACAGCAGCACTCAGCCAGGACAAGGACAGTAGCACTCAGCCAGGACAAGGACAGTAGCACTCAGCCAAAATAAGACTGGACACCCGCACTCACCCAAGACAAGGACAGCAGCACTCAGGCAGGACAAGGACAGCAGCACTCAGCCAGGACAAGGACAGCAGCACTCAGCCAGGACAAGGACAGCGGCACTCAGCCAGGACAAGGACAGCGGCACTCAGCCAGGACAAGGACAGCGGCACTCAGGCAAGACAAGGACAGCGGCACTCAGGCAGGACAAGGACAGCGGCACTCAGGCAGGACAAAAACAGCGGCACTCAGGCAGGACAAGGACAGCGGCACTCAGGCAGGACAAGGACAGCGGCACTCAGGCAGGACAAGGACAGCGGCACTCAGGCAGGACAAGGACAGCGGCACTCAGGCAGGACAAGGACAGCGGCACTCAGGCAGGACAAGGACAGCGGCACTCAGGCAGGACAAGGACAGCGGCACTCAGGCAGGACAAGGACAGCAGCACTCAGGCAGGACAAGGACAGCAGCACTCAGCCAGGACAAGGACAGCAGCACTCAGCCAGGACAAGTACAGCAGCACTCAGGCAGGACAAGGACAGCAGCACTCAGCGAGGACAAGGACAGCAGCACTCAGGCAAGACAAGGACAGCGGCACTCAGGCAGGACAAGGACAGCGGCACTCAGGCAGGACAAGGACAGCGGCACTCAGGCAGGACAAGGACAGCGGCACTCAGGCAGGACAAGGACAGCGGCACTCAGGCAGGACAAGGACAGCGGCACTCAGGCAGGACAAGGACAGCGGCACTCAGGCAGGACAAGGACAGCGGCACTCAGGCAGGACAAGGACAGCGGCACTCAGGCAGGACAAGGACAGCGGCACTCAGCCAGGACAAGTACAGCGGCACTCAGCCAGGACAAGGACAGCGGCACTCAGCGAGGACAAGGACAGCAGCACTCAGGCAAGACAAGGACAGCGGCACTCAGGCAGGACAAGGACAGCGGCACTCAGGCAGGACAAGGACAGCGGCACTCAGGCAGGACAAGGACAGCGGCACTCAGGCAGGACAAGGACAGCGGCACTCAGGCAGGACAAGGACAGCGGCACTCAGGCAGGACAAGGACAGCGGCACTCAGGCAGGACAAGGACAGCGGCACTCAGGCAGGACAAGGACAGCGGCACTCAGGCAGGACAAGGATAGCGGCACTCAGGCAGGACAAGGACAGCGGCACTCAGGCAGGACAAGGACAGCGGCACTCAGGCAGGACAAGGACAGCGGCACTCAGGCAGGACAAGGACAGCGGCACTCAGCCAGGACAAAGACAGCAGCACTCAGCCAGGACAAGGACAGTAGCAGTCAGCCAAAATAGGACTGGACACCCGCACTCAGCCAAGACAAGGACAGCAGCACTCAGCCAGGACAAGGACAGCAGCACTCAGCCAGGACAAGGACAGCAGCACTCAGCCAGGACAAGGACAGCAGCACTCAGCCAGGACAAGGACAGCAGCACTCAGCCAGGACAAGGACAGTAGCAGTCAGCCAAAATAGGACTGGACATCCGCACTCAGCCAATACAAGGACAGCAGCACTCAGCCAGGACAAGGACAGCAGCACTCAGCCAGGACAAGGACAGCAGCACTCAGCCAGGACAAGGACAGCAGCACTCAGCCAGGACAAGGACAGCAGCACTCAGCCAGGACAAGGACAGCAGCACTCAGCCAGGACAAGGACAGCAGTCAGCCAAGACAAGGACAGCAGCAGTCAGCCAAAATAGGACTGGACACCAGCACTCAGGCAAGACAGCAGCACTCAGCAAAGACAAGGACAGCAGCACTCAGCCAGGACAAAAACAGCAGCACTCAGCCAGGACAAGGACAGCAGCACTCAGCCAGGACAAGGACAGCAGCACTCAGCCAGGACAAGGACAGTAGCAGTCAGCCAAAATAGGACTGGACATCTGCACTCAGCCAATACAAGGACAGCAGCACTCAGCCAGGACAAGGACAGCAGCACTCAGCCAGGACAAGGACAGCAGCACTCAGCCAGGACAAGGACAGCAGCACTCAGCCAGGACAAGGACAGCAGCACTCAGCCAGGACAAGGACAGCAGCACTCAGCCAGGACAAGGACAGCAGTCAGCCAAGACAAGGACAGCAGCAGTCAGCCAAGACAAGGACAGCAGCAGTCAGCCAAAATAGGACTGGACACCAGCACTCAGGCAAGACAGCAGCACTCAGCAAAGACAAGGACAGCAGCACTCAGCCAGGACAAAAACAGCAGCACTCAGCCAGGACAAGGACAGCAGCACTCAGCCAGGACAAGGACAGCGGCACTCAGCAAAAGACAAGGACAGCGACACTCAGCAAAAGACAAGGACAGCGGCACTCAGCAAAAGACAAGGACAGCGGCACTCAGCAAAAGACAAGGACAGCGGCACTCAGCAAAAGACAAGGACAGCGGCACTCAGCCAGGACAAGGACAGCGGCACTCAGCCAGGACAAGGACAGCGGCACTCAGCCAGGACAAGGACAGCGGCACTCAGCCAGGACAAGGACAGCAGCACTCAGCCAGGACAAGGACAGCAGCACTCAGCCAGGACAAGGACAGCAGCACTCAGCCAAGACAAGGACAGCAGCAATCAGCCAAGACAAGGACAGCAGCAATCAGCCAAGACAAGGACAGCAGCACTCAGCCAAGACAAAGACAGCAGCACTCAGCCAAGACAAAGACAGCAGCACTCAGCCAAGACAAAGACAGCAGCACTCAGCCATAATAGGACTGGACAGCAGCACTCAGCCAAGACAAGAACAGCAGCACTCAGCCAGGACAAGGACAGCAGTACTCAGCCAGGACAAGGACAGCAGCACTCAGCCAGGACAAGGACAGTAGCACTCAGCCAGGACAAGGACAGTAGCACTCAGCCAAAATAAGACTGGACACCCGCACTCACCCAAGACAAGGACAGCAGCACTCAGGAAGGACAAGGACAGCAGCAGTCAGCCAAGACAAGGACAGCAGCAGTCAGCCATAATAGGACTGGACAGCAGCACTCAGCCAAGACAAGGACAGCGGCACTCAGCAAAAGACAAGGACAGCGGCACTCAGCAAAAGACAAGGACAGCGGCACTCAGCAAAAGACAAGGACAGCGGCACTCAGCAAAAGACAAGGACAGCGGCACTCAGCAAAAGACAAGGACAGCGGCACTCAGCCAGGACAAGGACAGCAGCACTTAGGCAAAACAAGGACAGCAGCACTCAGCCAGGACAAGGACAGCAGCACTCAGGCAGGACAAGGAAAGCAGCACTCAGCCAGGACAAAGACAGCAGCACTCAGCCAGGACAAGGACAGCAGCACTCAGGAAGGACAAGGACAGCAGCAGTCAGCCAAGACAAGGACAGCAGCAGTCAGCCATAATAGGACTGGACAGCAGCACTCAGCCAAGACAAGGACAGCGGCACTCAGCAAAAGACAAGGACAGCGGCACTCAGCAAAAGACAAGGACAGCGGCACTCAGCAAAAGACAAGGACAGCGGCACTCAGCAAAAGACAAGGACAGCGGCACTCAGCAAAAGACAAGGACAGCGGCACTCAGCAAAAGACAAGGACAGCGGCACTCAACAAAAGACAAGGACAGCGGCACTCAGCAAAAGACAAGGACAGCGGCACTCAGCAAAAGACAAGGACAGCAGCACTCAGCCAGGACAAGGACAGCAGCATTCAGCCAGGACAAGGACAGCAGCACTCAGCCAGGACAAGGACAGCAGCACTCAGCCAGGACAAGGACAGCAGCATTCAGCCAGGACAAGGACAGCAGCATTCAGCCAGGACAAGGACAGCAGCACTCAGCCAGGACAAGGACAGCAGCACCTAGGCAGGACAAGGACAGCAGCAGTCAGCCAAAATAGGACTGGACACCCGCACTCAGGCAAGACAAGGACAGCAGCACTCAGCCAAGACAAAGACAGCAGCACTCAGCCAAGACAAGGACAGCAACACTCAGGCAGGACAAGGACAGCAGCATTCAGGCAGGACAAGGACAGCAGCACTCAGGCAGGACAAGGACAGCAGCACTCAGCCAAAATAGGACTGGACACCAGCACTCAGCCAAGACAAGGACAGCAACACTCAGGCAGGACAAGGACAGCGGCACTCAGGTAGGACAAGGACAGCGGCACTCAGGCAGGACAAGGACAGCGGCACTCAGGCAGGACAAGGACAGCGGCACTCAGGCAGGACAAGGACAGCGGCACTCAGGCAGGACAAGGACAGCAGCACTCAGTCAATACAAGGACAGCAGCACTCAGGCAGGACAAGGACAGCAGCACTCAGCCAAAATAGGACTGGAAACCTGCACTTAGCCAAGACAAGGACAGCAGCACTCAGGCAGGACAAGGACAGCAGCAGTCAGCCAAAATAGGACTGGACACCCGCAATCAGGCAGGACAAGGAGGGCAGCACTCATGCAGGACAAGGACAGCAGCACTCAGCCAATACAAGGACAGCAGCAGTCAAAGTAAATAGAACTGGACACCCGCATTCAGCCAAGACAAGGACAGCGGCACTCAGGCAGGAGAAGGACAGCGGCACTCAGGCAGGACAAGGACAGCGGCACTCAGCCAGGACAAGGACAGCGGCACTCAGCCAGGACAAGGACAGCGGCACTCAGCCAGGACAAGGACAGCGGCACTCAGCCAGGACAAGGACAGCGGCACTCAGCCAGGACAAGGACAGCGGCACTCAGCCAGGTCAAGGACAGCGGCACTAAGCCAGGACAAGGACAGCGGCACTCAGCCAGGACAAGGACAGCGGCACTCAGCCAGGTCAAGGACAGCGGCACTAAGCCAGGACAAGGACAGCGGCCCTCAGCCAGGACAAGGACAGCAGCACTCAGCCAGGACAAGGACAGCAGCACTCAGGCAGGACAAGGACAGCAGCACTCAGCCAGGGCAAGGACAGCAGCACTCAGCCAGGACAAGGACAGCAGCACTCAGCCAGGACAAGGACAGCAGCACTCAGCCAGGACAAGGACAGCAGCACTCAGCCAGGACAAGGACAGCGGCACTCAGCCAGGACAAGGACAGCGGCACTCAGCCAGGACAAGGACAGCGGCACTCAGCCAGGACAAGGACAGCGGCACTCAGCCAGGACAAGTACAGCGGCACTCAGCCAGGACAAGGACAGCGGCACTCAGGCAAGACAAGGACAGCGGCACTCAGGCAAGACAAGGACAGCGGCACTCAGGCAGGACAAGTACAGCGGCACTCAGCCAGGACAAGGACAGCGGCACTCAGGCAGGACAAGGACAGCGGCACTCAGGCAGGACAAGGACAGCGGCACTCAGGCAGGACAAGGACAGCGGCACTCAGGCAGGACAAGGACAGCGGCACTCAGGCAGGACAAGGACAGCGGCACTCAGGCAGGACAAGGACAGCGGCACTCAGCCAGGACAAGGACAGCGGCACTCAGCCAGGACAAGGACAGCGGCACTCAGCCAGGACAAGGACAGCGGCACTCAGCCAGGACAAGGACAGCAGCACTCAGCCAGGACAAGGACAGCAGCACTCAGCCAGGACAAGGACAGCAGCACTCAGGCAGGACAAGGACAGCAGCACTCAGGCAGGACAAGGACAGCAGCACTCAGGCAGGACAAGGACAGCAGCACTCAGGCAGGACAAGGACAGCAGCACCCAGGCAGGACATGGACAGCGGCACCCAGGCAGGACAAGGACAGCGGCACTCAGGCAGGACAAGGACAGCGGCACTCAGGCAGGACAAGGACAGCGGCACTCAGGCAGGACAAGGACAGCGGCACTCAGCCAGGACAAGGACAGCGGCACTCAGCCAGGACAAGGACAGCGGCACTCAGCCAGGACAAGGACAGCGGCACTCAGCCAGGACAAGGACAGCAGCACTCAGCCAGGACAAGGACAGCAGCACTCAGGCAGGACAAGGACAGCAGCACTCAGGCAGGACAAGGACAGCAGCACTCAGGCAGGACAAGGACAGCAGCACTCAGGCAGGACAAGGACAGCAACACTCAGCCAGGACAAGGACAGCGGCACTCAGCCAGGACAAGGACAGCGGCACTCAGCCAGGACAAGGACAGCGGCACTCAGCCAGGACAAGGACAGCGGCACTCAGCCAGGACAAGGACAGCGGCACTCAGCCAGGACAAGGACAGCGGCACTCAGCCAGGACAAGTACAGCGGCACTCAGCCAGGACAAGGACAGCGGCACTCAGCCAGGACAAGGACAGCGGCACTCAGGCAAGACAAGGACAGAGGCACTCAGGCAGGACAAGGACAGCGGCACTCAGGCAGGACAAGGACAGCGGCACTCAGGCAGGACAAGGACAGCGGCACTCAGGCAGGACAAGGACAGCGGCACTAAGGCAGGACAAGGACAGCAGCAATCAGCCAAGACAAGGACAGCAGTAATCAGCCAAGACAAGGACAGCAGCAATCAGCCAAGACAAGGACAGCAGCACTCAGCCAAGACAAGGACAGCAGCACTCAGCCAAGACAAAGACAGCAGCACTCAGCCAGGATAAGGACAGTAGCACTCAGCCAGGAAAAGGACAGTAGCACTCAGCCAAAATAAGACTGGACACCCGCACTCAGCCAGGACAAGGACAGTAGCAGTCAGCCAAAATAGGACTGGACACCCGCACTCAGCTAAGACAAGGACAGCAGCACTCAGCCAGGAAAAGGACAGCAGCACTCAGCCAGGACAAGGACAGCAGCACTCAGCCAGGACAAGGACCGTAGCAGTCAGCCAAAATAGGACTGGACATCCGCACTCAGCCAAGACAAGGACAGCAGCACTCAGCCAGGACAAGGACAGCAGCACTCAGCCAGGACAAGGACAGCAGCACTCAGCCAGGACAAGGACAGCAGCACTCAGCCAGGACAAGGACAGCAGCAGTCAGCCAAAATAGGACTGGACACCAGCACTCAGGCAAGACAGCAGCACTCAGCCAGGACAAAGACAGCAGCACTCAGCCAGGACAAGGACAGCAGCACTCAGCCAGGACAAGGACAGCAACATTCAGGCAGGACAAGGACAGCAACACTCATGCAGGACAAGGACAGCAACACTCATGCAGGATAAGGACAGCAACACTCATGCAGGACAAGGACAGCAGCACTCATGCAGGACAAGGACAGCAGCACTCAGCCAATACAAGGAAAGCAGCAGTCAGCCAAAATAGGACTGGAAACCTGCACTCAGCCAAGACAAAGACAGCAGCACTCAGCCAAGACAAAGACAGCAGCACTCAGCCATAATAGGACTGGACAGCAGCACTCAGCCAGGACAAGGACAGCAGCACTCAGCCAGGACAAGGACAAGAACACTCAGCCAGGACAAGGACAGCAACACTCAGCCAGGACAAGGACAGCAACACTCAGCCAGGACAAGGACAGCAACACTCAGCCAGGACAAGGACAGCAACACTCAGGCAGGACAAGGACAGCAGCACTCAGGCAGGACAAGGACAGCAGCACCCAGGCAGGACATGGACAGCAGCACCCAGGCAGGACAAGGACAGCAGCACTCAGGCAGGACAAGGATAGCAGCACTCAGTCAATACAAGGACAGCAGCACTCAGGCAGGACAAGGACAGCAGCACTCAGCCAATACAAGGACAGCAGCACTCAGCCAAAATAGGACTGGAAACCTGCACTTAGCCAAGACAAGGACAGCAGCACTCAGGCAGGACAAGGAAAGCAGCAGTCAGCCAAAATAGGACTGGACACCCGCAATCAAGCAGGACAAGGAGGGCAGCACTCATGCAAGACAAGGACAGCAGCACTCAGCCAATACAAGGACAGCAGCAGTCAAAGTAAATAGAACTGGACACCCGCATTCAGCCAAGACAAGGACAGCGGCACTCAGGCAGGACAAGGACAGCGGCACTCAGGCAGGACAAGGACAGCGGCACTCAGCCAGGACAAGGACAGCGGCACTCAGCCAGGACAAGGACAGCGGCACTCAGCCAGGACAAGGACAGCGGCACTCAGCCAGGACAAGGACAGCGGCACTCAGCCAGGTCAAGGACAGCGGCACTCAGCCAGGTCAAGGACAGCGGCACTCAGCCAGGACAAGGACAGCGGCACTCAGCCAGGACAAGGACAGCGGCACTCAGGCAGGACAAGGACAGCAGCACTCAGGCAGGACAAGGACAGCGGCACTCAGCCAGGACAAGGACAGCGGCACTCAGCCAGGACAAGGACAGCGGCACTCAGCCAGGACAAGGACAGCGGCACTCAGCCAGGACAAGGACAGCGGCACTCAGCCAGGACAAGGACAGCGGCACTCAGCCAGGACAAGTACAGCGGCACTCAGCCAGGACAAGGACAGCGGCACTCAGGCAAGACAAGGACAGCGGCACTCAGGCAGGACAAGGACAGCAGCACTCAGCGAGGACAAGGACAGCAGCACTCAGCGAGGACAAGGACAGCAGCACTCAGGCAAGACAAGGACAGCGGCACTCAGGCAGGACAAGGACAGCGGCACTCAGGCAGGACAAGGACAGCGGCACTCAGGCAGGACAAGGACAGCGGCACTCAGGCAGGACAAGGACAGCGGCACTCAGGCAGGACAAGGACAGCGGCACTCAGGCAGGACAAGGACAGCAGCAATCAGCCAAGACAAGGACAGCAGCACTCAGCCAAGACAAAGACAGCAGCACTCAGCCAGGACAAGGACAGTAGCACTCAGCCAGGACAAGGACAGTAGCACTCAGCCAAAATAAGACTGGACACCCGCACTCACCCCAGACAAGGACAGCAGCACTCAGGCAGGACAAGGACAGCAGCACTCAGCCAGGACAAGGACAGCAGCACTCAGCCAGGACAAGGACAGCGGCACTCAGCCAGGACAAGGACAGCGGCACTCAGCCAGGACAAGGACAGCGGCACTCAGGCAGGACAAGGACAGCAGCACTCAGGCAGGACAAGGACAGCAGCACTCAGCCAGGACAAGGACAGCAGCACTCAGCCAGGACAAGTACAGCAGCACTCAGGCAGGACAAGGACAGCAGCACTCAGCGAGGACAAGGACAGCAGCACTCAGGCAAGACAAGGACAGCGGCACTCAGGCAGGACAAGGACAGCGGCACTCAGGCAGGACAAGGACAGCGGCACTCAGGCAGGACAAGGACAGCGGCACTCAGGCAGGACAAGGACAGCGGCACTCAGGCAGGACAAGGACAGCGGCACTCAGGCAGGACAAGGACAGCGGCACTCAGGCAGGACAAGGACAGCGGCACTCAGGCAGGACAAGGACAGCGGCACTCAGGCAGGACAAGGACAGCGGCACTCAGGCAGGACAAGGACAGCGGCACTCAGGCAGGACAAGGACAGCGGCACTCAGCCAGGACAAGTACAGCGGCACTCAGCCAGGACAAGGACAGCGGCACTCAGCGAGGACAAGGACAGCAGCATTCAGCCAGGACAAGGACAGCGGCACTCAGGCAGGACAAGGACAGCGGCACTCAGGCAGGACAAGGACAGCGGCACTCAGGCAGGACAAGGACAGCGGCACTCAGGCAGGACAAGGACAGCAGCACTCAGGCAGGACAAGGACAGCAGCACTCAGCCAGGACAAGGACAGCAGCACTCAGCCAGGACAAGTACAGCAGCACTCAGGCAGGACAAGGACAGCAGCACTCAGCGAGGACAAGGACAGCAGCACTCAGGCAAGACAAGGACACCAGCACTCAGCCAAGACAAGGACAGCAACACTCAGCCAGGACAAGGACAGCAGCACTCAGCCAGGACAAGGACAGTAGCAGTCAGCCAAAATAGGACTGGACACCCGCACTCAGCCAAGACAAGGACAGCAGCACTCAGCCAGGACAAGGACAGCAGCACTCAGCCAGGACAAGGACAGCAGCACTCA
Organism: Anomaloglossus baeobatrachus; assembly: GCF_048569485.1. Lineage (NCBI taxonomy): Eukaryota > Metazoa > Chordata > Amphibia > Anura > Aromobatidae > Anomaloglossus > Anomaloglossus baeobatrachus. The sequence continues at coordinate 413,624,911 of NC_134353.1, read as the reverse complement.
GCCAGGACAAGGACAGCAGCACTCAGCCAGGACAAGGACAGTAGCAGTCAGCCAAAATAGGACTGGACATCCGCACTCAGCCAATACAAGGACAGCAGCACTCAGCCAGGACAAGGACAGCAGCACTCAGCCAGGACAAGGACAGCAGCACTCAGCCAGGACAAGGACAGCAGCACTCAGCCAGGACAAGGACAGCAGCACTCAGCCAGGACAAGGACAGCAGTCAGCCAAGACAAGGACAGCAGCAGTCAGCCAAAATAGGACTGGACACCAGCACTCAGGCAAGACAGCAGCACTCAGCAAAGACAAGGACAGCAGCACTCAGCCAGGACAAAAACAGCAGCACTCAGCCAGGACAAGGACAGCAGCACTCAGCCAGGACAAGGACAGCAGCACTCAGCCAGGACAAGGACAGTAGCAGTCAGCCAAAATAGGACTGGACATCTGCACTCAGCCAATACAAGGACAGCAGCACTCAGCCAGGACAAGGACAGCAGCACTCAGCCAGGACAAGGACAGCAGCACTCAGCCAGGACAAGGACAGCAGCACTCAGCCAGGACAAGGACAGCAGCACTCAGCCAGGACAAGGACAGCAGCACTCAGCCAGGACAAGGACAGCAGTCAGCCAAGACAAGGACAGCAGCAGTCAGCCAAGACAAGGACAGCAGCAGTCAGCCAAAATAGGACTGGACACCAGCACTCAGGCAAGACAGCAGCACTCAGCAAAGACAAGGACAGCAGCACTCAGCCAGGACAAAAACAGCAGCACTCAGCCAGGACAAGGACAGCAGCACTCAGCCAGGACAAGGACAGCGGCACTCAGCAAAAGACAAGGACAGCGACACTCAGCAAAAGACAAGGACAGCGGCACTCAGCAAAAGACAAGGACAGCGGCACTCAGCAAAAGACAAGGACAGCGGCACTCAGCAAAAGACAAGGACAGCGGCACTCAGCCAGGACAAGGACAGCGGCACTCAGCCAGGACAAGGACAGCGGCACTCAGCCAGGACAAGGACAGCGGCACTCAGCCAGGACAAGGACAGCAGCACTCAGCCAGGACAAGGACAGCAGCACTCAGCCAGGACAAGGACAGCAGCACTCAGCCAAGACAAGGACAGCAGCAATCAGCCAAGACAAGGACAGCAGCAATCAGCCAAGACAAGGACAGCAGCAATCAGCCAAGACAAGGACAGCAGCACTCAGCCAAGACAAAGACAGCAGCACTCAGCCAAGACAAAGACAGCAGCACTCAGCCAAGACAAAGACAGCAGCACTCAGCCAAGACAAAGACAGCAGCACTCAGCCATAATAGGACTGGACAGCAGCACTCAGCCAAGGACAGCAGCACTCAGCCAAGACAAGAACAGCAGCACTCAGCCAGGACAAGGACAGCAGTACTCAGCCAGGACAAGGACAGCAGCACTCAGCCAGGACAAGGACAGTAGCACTCAGCCAGGACAAGGACAGTAGCACTCAGCCAAAATAAGACTGGACACCCGCACTCACCCAAGACAAGGACAGCAGCACTCAGGAAGGACAAGGACAGCAGCAGTCAGCCAAGACAAGGACAGCAGCAGTCAGCCATAATAGGACTGGACAGCAGCACTCAGCCAAGACAAGGACAGCGGCACTCAGCAAAAGACAAGGACAGCGGCACTCAGCAAAAGACAAGGACAGCGGCACTCAGCAAAAGACAAGGACAGCGGCACTCAGCAAAAGACAAGGACAGCGGCACTCAGCAAAAGACAAGGACAGCGGCACTCAGCAAAAGACAAGGACAGCGGCACTCAGCAAAAGACAAGGACAGCGGCACTCAGCAAAAGACAAGGACAGCGGCACTCAGCAAAAGACAAGGACAGCGGCACTCAACAAAAGACAAGGACAGCGGCACTCAGCAAAAGACAAGGACAGCGGCACTCAGCAAAAGACAAGGACAGCAGCACTCAGCCAGGACAAGGACAGCAGCATTCAGCCAGGACAAGGACAGCAGCACTCAGCCAGGACAAGGACAGCAGCACTCAGCCAGGACAAGGACAGCAGCACTCAGCCAGGACAAGGACAGCAGCATTCAGCCAGGACAAGGACAGCAGCATTCAGCCAGGACAAGGACAGCAGCACTCAGCCAGGACAAGGACAGCAGCACCTAGGCAGGACAAGGACAGCAGCAGTCAGCCAAAATAGGACTGGACACCCGCACTCAGGCAAGACAAGGACAGCAGCACTCAGCCAAGACAAAGACAGCAGCACTCAGCCAAGACAAGGACAGCAACACTCAGGCAGGACAAGGACAGCAGCATTCAGGCAGGACAAGGACAGCAGCACTCAGGCAGGACAAGGACAGCAGCACTCAGGCAGGACAAGGACAGCAGCACTCAGCCAAAATAGGACTGGACACCAGCACTCAGCCAAGACAGCAGCACTCAGCAAAGACAAGGACAGCAGCACTCAGCCAGGACAAGGACAGCGGCACTCAGCCAGGACAAGGACAGCGGCACTCAGCCAGGACAAGGACAGCGGCACTCAGCCAGGACAAGGACAGCGGCACTCAGCCAGGACAAGGACAGCGGCACTCAGCCAGGACAAGGACAGCGGCACTCAGCCAGGACAAGGACTGCGGCACTCAGCCAGGACAAGGACAGCGGCACTCAGCCAGGACAAGGACAGCGGCACTCAGCCAGGACAAGGACAGCGGCACTCAGCCAGGACAAGGACAGCGGCACTCAGCCAGGACAAGGACAGCGGCACTCAGCCAGGACAAGGACAGCGGCACTCAGCCAGGACAAGGACAGCGGCACTCAGCCAGGACAAGGACAGCAGCACTCAGCCAGGACAAGGACAGCAGCACTCAGCCAGGACAAGGACAGCAGTCAGCCAAGACAAGGACAGCAGCAGTCAGCCAAAATAGGACTGGACACCAGCACTCAGGCAAGACAGCAGCACTCAGCAAAGACAAAAACAGCAGCACTCAGCCAGGACAAAGACAGCAGCACTCAGCCAGGACAAAGACAGCAGCACTCAGCCAGGACAAGGACAGCAGCACTCAGCCAGGACAAGGACAGTAGCAGTCAGCCAAAATAGGACTGGACATCCACACTCAGCCAAGACAAGGACAGCAGCACTCAGCCAGGACAAGGACAGCGGCACTCAGCCAGGACAAGGACAGCGGCACTCAGCCAGGTCAAGGACAGCGGCACTAAGCCAGGACAAGGACAGCGGCACTCAGCCAGGACAAGGACAGCGGCACTCAGCCAGGACAAGGACAGCGGCACTCAGCCAGGACAAGGACAGCGGCACTCAGCCAGGACAAGGACAGCGGCACTCAGCCAGGACAAGGACAGCGGCACTCAGCCAGGACAAGGACAGCGGCACTCAGGCAGGACAAGGACAGCGGCACTCAGGCAGGACAAGGACAGCGGCACTCAGGCAGGACAAGGACAGCGGCACTCAGGCAGGACAAGGACAGCGGCACTCAGGCAGGACAAGGACAGCGGCACTCAGGCAGGACAAGGACAGCGGCACTCAGGTAGGACAAGGACAGCGGCACTCAGGCAGGACAAGGACAGCGGCACTCAGGCAGGACAAGGACAGCGGCACTCAGGCAGGACAAGGACAGCGGCACTCAGGCAGGACAAGGACAGCAGCACTCAGCCAAAATAGGACTGGAAACCTGCACTTAGCCAAGACAAGGACAGCAGCACTCAGGCAGGACAAGGACAGCAGCAGTCAGCCAAAATAGGACTGGACACCCGCAATCAGGCAGGACAAGGAGGGCAGCACTCATGCAGGACAAGGACAGCAGCACTCAGCCAATACAAGGACAGCAGCAGTCAAAGTAAATAGAACTGGACACCCGCATTCAGCCAAGACAAGGACAGCGGCACTCAGGCAGGACAAGGACAGCGGCACTCAGCCAGGACAAGGACAGCGGCACTCAGCCAGGACAAGGACAGCGGCACTCAGCCAGGACAAGGACAGCGGCACTCAGCCAGGACAAGGACAGCGGCACTCAGCCAGGACAAGGACAGCGGCACTCAGCCAGGTCAAGGACAGCGGCACTAAGCCAGGACAAGGACAGCGGCACTCAGCCAGGACAAGGACAGCGGCACTCAGCCAGGTCAAGGACAGCGGCACTAAGCCAGGACAAGGACAGCGGCACTCAGCCAGGACAAGGACAGCAGCACTCAGCCAGGACAAGGACAGCAGCACTCAGGCAGGACAAGGACAGCAGCACTCAGCCAGGACAAGGACAGCAGCACTCAGCCAGGACAAGGACAGCAGCACTCAGCCAGGACAAGGACAGCGGCACTCAGCCAGGACAAGGACAGCGGCACTCAGCCAGGACAAGGACAGCGGCACTCAGCCAGGACAAGGACAGCGGCACTCAGCCAGGACAAGGACAGCGGCACTCAGCCAGGACAAGTACAGCGGCACTCAGCCAGGACAAGGACAGCGGCACTCAGGCAAGACAAGGACAGCGGCACTCAGGCAAGACAAGGACAGCGGCACTCAGGCAAGACAAGGACAGCGGCACTCAGGCAGGACAAGGACAGCGGCACTCAGGCAGGACAAGGACAGCGGCACTCAGGCAGGAAAAGGACAGCGGCACTCAGGCAGGACAAGGACAGCGGCACTCAGGCAGGACAAGGACAGCGGCACTCAGGCAGGACAAGGACAGCGGCACTCAGGCAGGACAAGGACAGCGGCACTCAGGCAGGACAAGGACAGCGGCACTCAGGCAGGACAAGGACAGCGGCACTCAGGCAGGACAAGGACAGCGGCACTCAGGCAGGACAAGGACAGCGGCACTCAGGCAGGACAAGGACAGCGGCACTCAGGCAGGACAAGGACAGCGGCACTCAGGCAGGACAAGGACAGCGGCACTCAGGCAGGACAAGGACAGCGGCACTCAGGCAGGACAAGGACAGCGGCACTCAGGCAGGACAAGGACAGCGGCACTCAGGCAGGACAAGGACAGCGGCACTCAGCCAGGACAAGGACAGCAGCACTCAGCCAGGACAAGGACAGCAGCACTCAGCCAGGACAAGGACAGCAGCACTCAGCCAGGACAAGGACAGCAGCACTCAGCCAGGACAAAGACAGCAGCACTTAGCCAGGACAAGGACAGTAGCAGTCAGCCAAAATAGGACTGGACACCCGCACTCAGCCAAGACAAGGACAGCAGCACTCAGCCAGGACAAGGACAGCAGCACTCAGCCAGGACAAGGACAGCAGCACTCAGCCAGGACAAGGACAGCAGCACTCAGCCAGGACAAGGACAGCAGCACTCAGCCAGGACAAGGACAGCAGCACTCAGCCAGGACAAGGACAGTAGCAGTCAGCCAAAATAGGACTGGACATCCGCACTCAGCCAAGACAAGGACAGCAGCACTCAGCCAGGACAAGGACAGCAGCACTCAGCCAGGACAAGGACAGCAGCACTCAGCCAGGACAAGGACAGCAGCACTCAGCCAGGACAAGGACAGCAGCACTCAGCCAGGACAAGGACAGCAGTCAGCCAAGACAAGGACAGCAGCAGTCAGCCAAAATAGGACTGGACACCAGCACTCAGGCAAGACAGCAGCACTCAGCAAAGACAAAAACAGCAGCACTCAGCCAGGACAAAGACAGCAGCACTCAGCCAGGACAAAGACAGCAGCACTCAGCCAGGACAAGGACAGCAGCACTCAGCCAGGACAAGGACAGTAGCAGTCAGCCAAAATAGGACTGGACATCCACACTCAGCCAAGACAAGGACAGCAGCACTCAGCCAGGACAAGGACAGCAGCACTCAGCCAGGACAAGGACAGCAGCACTCAGCCAGGACAAGGACAGCAGCACTCAGCCAGGACAAGGACAGCAGCAGTCAGCCAAAATAGGACTGGACACCAGCACTCAGGCAAGACAGCAGCACTCAGCAAAGACAAAAACAGCAGCACTCAGCCAGGACAAAGACAGCAGCACTCAGCCAGGACAAAGACAGCAGCACTCAGCCAGGACAAGGACAGCAGCACTCAGCCAGGACAAGGACAGCAGCACTCAGCCAGGACAAGGACAGCAGCACTCAGCCAGGACAAGGACAGCAGCACTCAGCCAGGACAAGGACAGCAACTTTCAGGCAGGACAAGGACAGCAACACTCATGCAGGACAAGGACAGCAACACTCATGCAGGATAAGGACAGCAACACTCATGCAGGACAAGGACAGCAGCACTCATGCAGGACAAGGACAGCAGTACTCAGCCAATACAAGGACAGCAGCAGTCAGCCAAAATAGGACTGGAAACCTGCACTCAGCCAAGACAGCAGCACTCAGCCAGGACAAGGACAGCAGCACTCAGCCAGGACAAGGACAGCAGCACTCAGCCAGGACAAGGACAGCAGCACTCAGCCAAGACAAGGACAGCAGCAATCAGCCAAGACAAGGACAGCAGCAATCAGCCTAGACAAGGACAGCAGCAATCAGCCAAGACAAGGACAGCAGCAATCAGCCAAGACAAGGACAGCAGCACTCAGCCAAGACAAAGACAGCAGCACTCAGCCATAATAGGACTGGACAGCAGCACTCAGCCAAGACAGCAGCACTCAGCCAAGACAAGGACAGCAGCACTCAGCCAGGACAAGGACAGCAGAACTCAGCCAGGACAAGGACAGCAGCACTCAGGCAGGACAAGGACAGCATCACTCAGGCAGGACAAGGACAGCGGCACGCAGGCAGGACATGGACAGCGGCACCCAGGCAGGACAAGGACAGCGGCACCCAGGCAGGACAAGGACAGCGGCACCCAGGCAGGACAAGGACAGCGGCACCCAGGCAGGACAAGGACAGCGGCACCCAGGCAGGACAAGGACAGCGGCACCCAGGCAGGACAAGGACAGCGGCACTCAGGCAGGACAAGAACAGCGGCACTCAGGCAGGACAAGAACAGCGGCACTCAGGCAGGACAAGGACAGCGGCACTCAGGCAGGACAAGGACAGCGGCACTCAGGCAGGACAAGGACAGCGGCACTCAGGCAGGACAAGGACAGCGGCACTCAGGCAGGACAAGGACAGCGGCACTCAGGCAGGACAAGGACAGCGGCACTCAGGCAGGACAAGGACAGCGGCACTCAGGCAGGACAAGGACAGCGGCACTCAGGCAGGACAAGGACAGCGGCACTCAGGCAGGACAAGGACAGCGGCACTCAGGCAGGACAAGGACAGCGGCACTCAGGCAGGACAAGGACAGCGGCACTCAGGCAGGACAAGGACAGCGGCACTCAGGCAGGACAAGGACAGCGGCACTCAGGCAGGACAAGGACAGCGGCACTCAGGCAGGACAAGGACAGCAGCACTCAGCCAGGACAAGGACAGCAGCACTCAGCCAGGACAAGGACAGCAGCACTCAGCCAGGACAAGGACAGCAGCACTCAGCCAGGACAAGGACAGTAGCAGTCAGCCAAAATAGGACTGGACACCCGCACTCAGCCAAGACAAGGACAGCAGCACTCAGCCAGGACAAGGACAGCAGCACTCAGCCAGGACAAGGACAGCAGCACTCAGCCAGGACAAGGACAGCAGCACTCAGCCAGGACAAGGACAGTAGCAGTCAGCCAAAATAGGACTGGACATCCGCACTCAGCCAAGACAAGGACAGCAGCACTCAGCCAGGACAAGGACAGCAGCACTCAGCCAGGACAAGGACAGCAGCACTCAGCCAGGACAAGGACAGCAGCAGTCAGCCAAAATAGGACTGGACACCAGCACTCAGGCAAGACAGCAGCACTCAGCAAAGACAAGGACAGCAGCACTCAGCCAGGACAAAGACAGCAGCACTCAGCCAGGACAAAGACAGCAGCACTCAGCCAGGACAAGGACAGCAGCACTCAGCCAGGACAAGGACAGCAGCACTCAGCCAGGACAAGGACAGCAGCACTCAGCCAGGACAAGGACAGCAGCACTCAGCCAGGACAAGGACAGCAACATTCAGGCAGGACAAGGACAGCAACACTCATGCAGGACAAGGACAGCAACACTCATGCAGGACAAGGACAGCAGTACTCAGCCAATACAAGGACAGCAGCAGTCAGCCAGGACAAGGACAGCAGCACTCAGCCAGGACAAGGACAGCAGCACTCAGCCAGGACAAGGACAGCAGCACTCAGCCAGGACAAGGACAGCAGCACTCAGCCAGGACAAGGACAGCAGTACTCAGCCAAGACAAGGATAGCAGCAATCAGCCAAGACAAGGACAGCAGCAATCAGCCAAGACAAGGACAGCAGCACTCAGCCAAGACAAGGACAGCAGCACTCAGCCAAGACAAGGACAGCAGCACTCAGGCAGGACAAGGACAGCAGCACTCAGCCAGGACAAGGACAGCAACACTCAGCCAGGACAAGGACAGCAACACTCAGCCAGGACAAGGACAGCAGAACTCAGCCAGGACAAGGACAGCAGCACTCAGGCAGGACAAGGACAGCAGCACTCAGCCAGGACAAGGACAGCAGCACTCAGCCAGGACAAGGACAGCAACACTCAGCCAGGACAAGGACAGCAACACTCAGCCAGGACAAGGACAGCAACACTCAGCCAGGACAAGGACAGCAGAACTCAGCCAGGACAAGGACAGCAGCACTCAGGCAGGACAAGGACAGCAGCACTCAGGCAGGACAAGGACAGCAGCACTCAGCCAGGACAAGGACAGCAACACTCAGCCAGGACAAGGACAGCAACACTCAGCCAGGACAAGGACAGCAGAACTCAGCCAGGACAAGGACAGCAGCACTCAGCCAGGACAAGGACAGCAGCACTCAGCCAGGACAAGGACAGCAACACTCAGCCAGGACAAGGACAGCAACACTCAGCCAGGACAAGGACAGCAGCACTCAGCCAGGACAAGGACAGCAGCACTCAGCCAGGACAAGGACAGCAGAACTCAGCCAGGACAAGGACAGCAGCACTCAGGCAGGACAAGGACAGCAGCACTCAGGCAGGACATGGACAGCAGCACCCAGGCAGGACAAGGACAGCAGCACTCAGGCAGGACAAGGACAGCGGCACTCAGGCAGGACAAGGACAGCGGCACTCAGGCAGGACAAGGACAGCGGCACTCAGGCAGGACAAGGACAGCGGCACTCAGGCAGGACAAGGACAGCGGCACTCAGGCAGGACAAGGACAGCGGCACTCAGGCAGGACAAGGACAGCGGCACTCAGCCAGGACAAGGACAGCAGCACTCAGCCAATACAAGGACAGCAGCACTCAGCCAGGACAAGGACAGCAGCACTAAGCCAGGACAAGGACAGTAGCAGTCAGCCAAAATAGGACTGGACACCCGCACTTAGCCAAGACAAGGACAGCAGCACTCAGCCAGGACAAGGACAGCAGCACTCAGCCAGGACAAGGACAGCAGCAGTCAGCCAAGACAAGGACAGCAGCAGTCAGACAAAATAGGACTGGAAACCTGCACTCAGCCAAGACAGCAGCACTCAGCCAAGACAAGGACAGCAGCACTCAGCCAGGACAAGGACAGCAGCACTCAGCCAGGACAAGGACAGCAGCACTCAGCCAGGACAAGGACAGCAGCACTCAGCCAGGACAAGGACAGCATCACTCAGCCAGGACAAGGACAGCAGCAGTCAGCCAAGACAAGGACAGCAGCAGTCAGCCAAAATAGGACTGGACACCAGCACTCAGCCAAGACAGCAGCACTCAGCAAAGACAAGGACAGCAGCACTCAGCCAGGACAAGGACAGCAGCACTCAGCCAGGACAAGGACAGCAGCAGTCAGCGAGGACAAGGACAGCAGCACTCAGGCAGGACAAGGACAGCGGCACTCAGGCAGGACAAGGACAGCGGCACTCAGGCAGGACAAGGACAGCGGCACTCAGGCAGGACAAGGACAGCGGCACTCAGGCAGGACAAGGACAGCGGCACTCAGGCAGGACAAGGACAGCGGCACTCAGGCAGGACAAGGACAGCGGCACTCAGGCAGGACAAGGACAGCGGCACTCAGGCAGGACAAGGACAGCGGCACTCAGGCAGGACAAGGACAGCGGCACTCAGCCAAGACAAGGACAGCGGCACTCAGGCAGGACAAGGACAGCGGCACTCAGCCAAGACAAGGACAGCGGCACTCAGCCAAGACAAGGACAGCGGCACTCAGCCAAGACAAGGACAGCGGCACTCAGCCAAGACAAGGACAGCGGCACTCAGCCAAGACAAGGACAGCGGCACTCAGCCAAGACAAGGACAGCGGCACTCAGCCAAGACAAGGACAGCGGCACTCAGCCAAGACAAGGACAGCGGCACTCAGCCAAGACAAGGACAGCGGCACTCAGCCAAGACAAGGACAGCGGCACTCAGCCAAGACAAGGACAGCGGCACTCAGCCAAGACAAGGACAGCGGCACTCAGCCAAGACAAGGACAGCGGCACTCAGCCAAGACAAGGACAGCGGCACTCAGCCAAGACAAAGACAGCGGCACTCAGGCAGGACATGGACAGCGGCACTCAGGCAGGACAAGGACAGCGGCACTCAGGCAGGACAAGGACAGCGGCACTCAGGCAGGACAAGGACAGCGGCACTCAGGCAGGACAAGGACAGCGGCACTCAGGCAGGACAAGGACAGCGGCACTCAGGCAGGACAAGGACAGCGGCACTCAGGCAGGACAAGGACAGCGGCACTCAGGCAGGACAAGGACAGCGGCACTCAGCCAAGACAAAGACAGCGGCACTCAGCCAAGACAAAGACAGCAGCACTCAGCCAGGACAAGGACAGCAGCACTCAGCCAGGACAAGGACAGCAATACTCGGCTAAGTGACGCTGTCCTTGTCCTGGCTAAGACAGTAGCACCCAGGCAGGACAAGGACAGCAGCAGTCAGGCAGCACAAGGACAGCAGCACTCAGGCAGGACAAGGACAGCAGCACTCAGGCAGGACAAGAACAGCAGCACTCAGGCAGGACAAGAACAGCAGCACTCAGGCAGGACAAGAACAGCAGCACTCAGGCAGGACAAGAACAGCAGCACTCAGGCAGGACAAGAACAGCAGCACTCAGGCAGGACAAGGACAGCAGCACTCAGGCAGGACAAGGACAGCAGCACTCAGGCAGGACAAGGACAGCAGCACTCAGGCAGGACAAGGACAGCAGCACTCAGGCAGGACAAGGACAGCAGCACTCAGGCAGGACAAGGACAGCAGCACTCAGGCAGGACAAGGACAGCAGCACTCAGGCAGGACAAGGACAGCAGCACTCAGGCAGGACAAGGACAGCAGCACTCAGCCAGGACAAGGACAGCAGCACTCAGCCAGGACAAGGACAGCAGCACTCAGCCAGGACAAGTACAGCAGCACTCAGCCAGGACAACGACAGCAGCAGTCAGCCAAAATAGGACTGGACACCCGCACTCAGCCAAGATAGCAGCAGTCAGCCAAGACAAGGACAGCAGCACTCAGCCAGGACAAGGACAGTAAAACTCAGCCAGCATAAGGACAGCAACACTCAGCCAGGACAAGGACAGCAGCACTCAGCCAGGACAAGGACAGCAGCACTCAGCCAGGACAAGGACAGCAGCAGTCAGCCAAGACAAGGACAGCAGCAGTCAGACAAAATAGGACTGGAAACCTGCACTCAGCCAAGACAGCAGCACTCAGCAAAGACAAGGACAGCAGCACTCAGCCAGGACAAGGACAGCAGCAGTCAGCGAGGACAAGGACAGCAGCACTCAGGCAGGACAAGGACAGCGGCACTCAGGCAGGACAAGGACAGCGGCACTCAGGCAGGACAAGGACAGCGGCACTCAGGCAGGACAAGGACAGCGGCACTGAGGCAGGACAAGGACAGCGGCACTCAGGCAGGACAAGGACAGCGGCACTCAGGCAGGACAAGGACAGCGGCACTCAGGCAGGACAAGGACAGCGGCACTCAGGCAGGACAAGGACAGCGGCACTCAGGCAGGACAAGGACAGCGGCACTCAGGCAGGACAAGGACAGCGGCACTCAGGCAGGACAAGGACAGCGGCACTCAGGCAGGACAAGGACAGCGGCACTCAGCCAAGACAAGGACAGCGGCACTCAGCCAAGACAAGGACAGCGGCACTCAGCCAAGACAAGGACAGCGGCACTCAGCCAAGACAAGGACAGCGGCACTCAGCCAAGACAAGGACAGCGGCACTCAGCCAAGACAAGGACAGCGGCACTCAGCCAAGACAAGGACAGCGGCACTCAGCCAAGACAAGGACAGCGGCACTCAGCCAAGACAAGGACAGCGGCACTCAGCCAAGACAAGGACAGCGGCACTCAGCCAAGACAAGGACAGCGGCACTCAGCCAAGACAAGGACAGCGGCACTCAGCCAAGACAAGGACAGCGACACTCAGCCAAGACAAGGACAGCGGCACTCAGCCAAGACAAGGACAGCGGCACTCAGCCAAGACAAGGACAGCGGCACTCAGCCAAGACAAGGACAGCGGCACTCAGCCAAGACAAGGACAGCGGCACTCAGCCAAGACAAGGACAGCGGCACTCAGCCAAGACAAGGACAGCGGCACTCAGCCAAGACAAGGACAGCGGCACTCAGCCAAGACAAGGACAGCGGCACTCAGCCAAGACAAGGACAGCGGCACTCAGCCAAGACAAGGACAGCGGCACTCAGCCAAGACAAGGACAGCGGCACTCAGCCAAGACAAGGACAGCGGCACTCAGCCAAGACAAGGACAGCGGCACTCAGCCAAGACAAGGACAGCGGCACTCAGGCAGGACAAGGACAGCGGCACTCAGGCAGGACAAGAACAGCAGCACTCAGGCAGGACAAGGACAGCAATACTCGGCTAAGTGACGCTGTCCTTGTCCTGGCTAAGACAGTAGCACCCAGGCAGGACAAGGACAGCAGCAGTCAGGCAGCACAAGGACAGCAGCACTCAGGCAGGACAAGGACAGCAGCACTCAGGCAGGACAAGGACAGCAGCACTCAGGCAGGACAAGGACAGCAGCACTCAGGCAGGACAAGGACAGCAGCACTCAGCCAGGACAAGGACAGCAGCACTCAGGCAGGACAAGAACAGCAGCACTCAGGCAGGACAAGGACAGCAATACTCGGCTAAGTGACGCTGTCCTTGTCCTGGCTAAGACAGTAGCACCCAGGCAGGACAAGAACAGCAGCACTCAGGCAGGACAAGAACAGCAGCACTCAGGCAGGACAAGGACAGCAGCACTCAGGCAGGACAAGGACAGCAGCACTCAGGCAGGACAAGGACAGCAGCACTCAGGCAGGACAAGGACAGCAGCACTCAGCCAGGACAAGGACAGCAGCACTCAGCCAGGACAAGGACAGCAGCACTCAGGCAGGACAAGGACAGCAGCACTCAGGCAGGACAAGGACAGCAGCACTCAGCCAGGACAAGGACAGCAGCACTCAGCCAGGACAAGGACAGCAGTACTCAGCCAGGACAAGTACAGCAGCACTCAGCCAGGACAACGACAGCAGCAGTCAGCCAAAATAGGACTGGACACCCGCACTCAGCCAAGATAGCAGCAGTCAGCCAAGACAAGGACAGCAGCACTCAGCCAGGACAAGGACAGTAAAACTCAGCCAGCATAAGGACAGCAACACTCAGCCAGGACAAGGACAGCAACACTCAGCCAGGACAAGGACAGCAGCACTCAGCCAGGACAAGGACAGCAACATTCAGGCAGGACAAGGACAGCAACACTCATGCAGGACAAGGACAGCAACACTCATGCAGGACAAGGACAGCAGTACTCAGCCAATACAAGGACAGCAGCAGTCAGCCAGGACAAGGACAGCAGCACTCAGCCAGGACAAGGACAGCAGCACTCAGCCAGGACAAGGACAGCAGCACTCAGCCAGGACAAGGACAGCAGCACTCAGCCAAGACAAGGATAGCAGCAATCAGCCAAGACAAGGACAGCAGCAATCAGCCAAGACAAGGACAGCAGCACTCAGCCAAGACAAAGACAGCAGCACTCAGCCAAGACAAAGACAGCAGCACTCAGCCATAATAGGACTGGACAGCAGCACTCAGCCAAGGACAGCAGCACTCAGCCAAGACAAGGACAGCAGCACTCAGCCAGGACAAGGACAGCAGCACTCAGCCAGGACAAGGACAGCAGCACTCAGCCAGGACAAGGACAGCAGCACTCAGCCAGGACAAGGACAGCAACACTCAGCCAGGACAAGGACAGCAACACTCAGCCAGGACAAGGACAGCAACACTCAGCCAGGACAAGGACAGCAGAACTCAGCCAGGACAAGGACAGCAGCACTCAGGCAGGACAAGGACAGCAGCACTCAGGCAGGACAAGGACAGCAGCACTCAGCCAGGACAAGGACAGCAACACTCAGCCAGGACAAGGACAGCAGCAGTCAGCCAAGACAAGGACAGCAGCAGTCAGACAAAATAGGACTGGAAACCTGCACTCAGCCAAGACAGCAGCACTCAGCCAAGACAAGGACAGCAGCACTCAGCCAGGACAAGGACAGCAGCACTCAGCCAGGACAAGGACAGCAGAACTCAGCCAGGACAAGGACAGCAGCACTCAGGCAGGACAAGGACAGCAGCACTCAGGCAGGACATGGACAGCAGCACCCAGGCAGGACAAGGACAGCAGCACTCAGGCAGGACAAGGACAGCGACACTCAGGCAGGACAAGGACAGCGGCACTCAGGCAGGACAAGGACAGCGGCACTCAGGCAGGACAAGGACAGCGGCACTCAGGCAGGACAAGGACAGCGGCACTCAGGCAGGACAAGGACAGCGGCACTCAGGCAGGACAAGGACAGCGGCACTCAGCCAGGACAAGGACAGCAGCACTCAGCCAATACAAGGACAGCAGCACTCAGCCAGGACAAGGACAGCAGCACTAAGCCAGGACAAGGACAGTAGCAGTCAGCCAAAATAGGACTGGACACCCGCACTTAGCCAAGACAAGGACAGCAGCACTCAGCCAGGACAAGGACAGCAGCACTCAGCCAGGACAAGGACAGCAGCAGTCAGCCAAGACAAGGACAGCAGCAGTCAGACAAAATAGGACTGGAAACCTGCACTCAGCCAAGACAGCAGCACTCAGCCAAGACAAGGACAGCAGCACTCAGCCAGGACAAGGACAGCAGCACTCAGCCAGGACAAGGACAGCAGCACTCAGCCAGGACAAGGACAGCAGCACTCAGCCAGGACAAGGACAGCAGCACTCAGCCAGGACAAGGACAGCAGCAGTCAGCCAAGACAAGGACAGCAGCAGTCAGCCAAAATAGGACTGGACACCAGCACTCAGCCAAGACAGCAGCACTCAGCAAAGACAAGGACAGCAGCACTCAGCCAGGACAAGGACAGCAGCACTCAGCCAGGACAAGGACAGCAGCAGTCAGCGAGGACAAGGACAGCAGCACTCAGGCAGGACAAGGACAGCGGCACTCAGGCAGGACAAGGACAGCGGCACTCAGGCAGGACAAGGACAGCGGCACTCAGGCAGGACTAGGACAGCGGCACTCAGGCAGGACAAGGACAGCGGCACTCAGGCAGGACAAGGACAGCGGCACTCAGGCAGGACAAGGACAGCGGCACTCAGGCAGGACAAGGACAGCGGCACTCAGGCAGGACAAGGACAGCGGCACTCAGGCAGGACAAGGACAGCGGCACTCAGCCAAGACAAGGACAGCGGCACTCAGGCAGGACAAGGACAGCGGCACTCAGCCAAGACAAGGACAGCGGCACTCAGCCAAGACAAGGACAGCGGCACTCAGCCAAGAGAAGGACAGCGGCACTCAGCCAAGACAAGGACAGCGGCACTCAGCCAAGACAAGGACAGCGGCACTCAGCCAAGACAAGGACAGCGGCACTCAGCCAAGACAAGGACAGCGGCACTCAGCCAAGACAAGGACAGCGGCACTCAGCCAAGACAAGGACAGCGGCACTCAGCCAAGACAAGGACAGCGGCACTCAGCCAAGACAAGGACAGCGGCACTCAGCCAAGACAAGGACAGCGGCACTCAGCCAAGACAAGGACAGCGGCACTCAGCCAAGACAAGGACAGCGGCACTCAGCCAAGACAAAGACAGCGGCACTCAGGCAGGACATGGACAGCGGCACTCAGGCAGGACAAGGACAGCGGCACTCAGGCAGGACAAGGACAGCGGCACTCAGGCAGGACAAGGACAGCGGCACTCAGGCAGGACAAGGACAGCGGCACTCAGGCAGGACAAGGACAGCGGCACTCAGGCAGGACAAGGACAGCGGCACTCAGGCAGGACAAGGACAGCGGCACTCAGCCAAGACAAAGACAGCGGCACTCAGCCAAGACAAAGACAGCAGCACTCAGCCAGGACAAGGACAGCAGCACTCAGCCAGGACAAGGACAGCAATACTCGGCTAAGTGACGCTGTCCTTGTCCTGGCTAAGACAGTAGCACCCAGGCAGGACAAGGACAGCAGCAGTCAGGCAGCACAAGGACAGCAGCACTCAGGCAGGACAAGGACAGCAGCACTCAGGCAGGACAAGAACAGCAGCACTCAGGCAGGACAAGAACAGCAGCACTCAGGCAGGACAAGAACAGCAGCACTCAGGCAGGACAAGAACAGCAGCACTCAGGCAGGACAAGAACAGCAGCACTCAGGCAGGACAAGGACAGCAGCACTCAGGCAGGACAAGGACAGCAGCACTCAGGCAGGACAAGGACAGCAGCACTCAGGCAGGACAAGGACAGCAGCACTCAGGCAGGACAAGGACAGCAGCACTCAGGCAGGACAAGGACAGCAGCACTCAGGCAGGACAAGGACAGCAGCACTCAGGCAGGACAAGGACAGCGGCACTCAGCCAGGACAAGGACAGCAGCACTCAGCCAGGACAAGTACAGCAGCACTCAGCCAGGACAACGACAGCAGCAGTCAGCCAAAATAGGACTGGACACCCGCACTCAGCCAAGATAGCAGCAGTCAGCCAAGACAAGGACAGCAGCACTCAGCCAGGACAAGGACAGAAAAACTCAGCCAGCATAAGGACAGCAACACTCAGCCAGGACAAGGACAGCAGCACTCAGCCAGGACAAGGACAGCAGCACTCAGCCAGGACAAGGACAGCAGCAGTCAGCCAAGACAAGGACAGCAGCAGTCAGACAAAATAGGACTGGAAACCTGCACTCAGCCAAGACAGCAGCACTCAGCAAAGACAAGGACAGCAGCACTCAGCCAGGACAAGGACAGCAGCAGTCAGCGAGGACAAGGACAGCAGCACTCAGGCAGGACAAGGACAGCGGCACTCAGGCAGGACAAGGACAGCGGCACTCAGGCAGGACAAGGACAGCGGCACTCAGGCAGGACAAGGACAGCGGCACTGAGGCAGGACAAGGACAGCGGCACTCAGGCAGGACAAGGACAGCGGCACTCAGGCAGGACAAGGACAGCGGCACTCAGGCAGGACAAGGACAGCGGCACTCAGGCAGGACAAGGACAGCGGCACTCAGGCAGGACAAGGACAGCGGCACTCAGGCAGGACAAGGACAGCGGCACTCAGGCAGGACAAGGACAGCGGCACTCAGGCAGGACAAGGACAGCGGCACTCAGGCAGGACAAGGACAGCGGCACTCAGGCAGGACAAGGACAGCGGCACTCAGGCAGGACAAGGACAGCGGCACTCAGCCAAGACAAGGACAGCGGCACTCAGCCAAGACAAGGACAGCGGCACTCAGCCAAGACAAGGACAGCGGCACTCAGCCAAGACAAGGACAGCGGCACTCAGCCAAGACAAGGACAGCGGCACTCAGCCAAGACAAGGACAGCGGCACTCAGCCAAGACAAGGACAGCGGCACTCAGCCAAGACAAGGACAGCGGCACTCAGCCAAGACAAGGACAGCGGCACTCAGCCAAGACAAGGACAGCGGCACTCAGCCAAGACAAGGACAGCGGCACTCAGCCAAGACAAGGACAGCGGCACTCAGCCAAGACAAGGACAGCGGCACTCAGCCAAGACAAGGACAGCGGCACTCAGCCAAGACAAGGACAGCGGCACTCAGCCAAGACAAGGACAGCGGCACTCAGCCAAGACAAGGACAGCGGCACTCAGCCAAGACAAGGACAGCGGCACTCAGCCAAGACAAGGACAGCGGCACTCAGCCAAGACAAGGACAGCGGCACTCAGCCAAGACAAGGACAGCGGCACTCAGCCAAGACAAGGACAGCGGCACTCAGCCAAGACAAGGACAGCGGCACTCAGCCAAGACAAGGACAGCGGCACTCAGCCAAGACAAGGACAGCGGCACTCAGCCAAGACAAGGACAGCGGCACTCAGCCAAGACAAGGACAGCGGCACTCAGCCAAGACAAGGACAGCGGCACTCAGCCAAGACAAGGACAGCGGCACTCAGCCAAGACAAGGACAGCGGCACTCAGCCAAGACAAGGACAGCGGCACTCAGCCAAGACAAGGACAGCGGCACTCAGGCAGGACAAGGACAGCGGCACTCAGGCAGGACAAGAACAGCAGCACTCAGGCAGGACAAGAACAGCAGCACTCAGGCAGGACAAGAACATCAGCACTCAGGCAGGACAAGGACAGCAATACTCGGCTAAGTGACGCTGTCCTTGTCCTGGCTAAGACAGTAGCACCCAGGCAGGACAAGGACAGCAGCAGTCAGGCAGCACAAGGACAGCAGCACTCAGGCAGGACAAGGACAGCAGCACTCAGGCAGGACAAGAACAGCAGCACTCAGGCAG
Organism: Anomaloglossus baeobatrachus; assembly: GCF_048569485.1. NCBI lineage: Eukaryota > Metazoa > Chordata > Amphibia > Anura > Aromobatidae > Anomaloglossus > Anomaloglossus baeobatrachus. The sequence goes on along the minus strand of NC_134353.1, from coordinate 413,606,207 downwards.
GACAAGAACAGCAGCACTCAAGCAGGACAAGAACAGCAGCACTCAGGCAGGACAAGAACAGCAGCACTCAGGCAGGACAAGAACAGCAGCACTCAGGCAGGACAAGGACAGCAGCACTCAGGCAGGACAAGGACAGCAGCACTCAGGCAGGACAAGGACAGCAGCACTCAGGCAGGACAAGGACAGCAGCACTCAGGCAGGACAAGGACAGCAGCACTCAGCCAGGACAAGGACAGCAGCACTCAGCCAGGACAAGGACAGCAGCACTCAGCCAGGACAAGGACAGCAGCACTCAGGCAGGACAAGGACAGCAGCACTCAGGCAGGACAAGGACAGCAGCACTCAGCCAGGACAAGGACAGCAGCACTCAGCCAGGACAAGGACAGCAGTACTCAGCCAGGACAAGTACAGCAGCACTCAGCCAGGACAACGACAGCAGCAGTCAGCCAAAATAGGACTGGACACCCGCACTCAGCCAAGATAGCAGCAGTCAGCCAAGACAAGGACAGCAGCACTCAGCCAGGACAAGGACAGTAAAACTCAGCCAGCATAAGGACAGCAACACTCAGCCAGGACAAGGACAGCAACACTCAGCCAGGACAAGGACAGCAACACTCAGCCAGGACAAGGATAGCAACACTCAGCCAGGACAAGGACAGCAGCACTCAGCCAGGACAAGGACAGCAGCACTCAGGCAGGACAAGAACAGCAGCACTCAGGCAGGACAAGAACAGCAGCACTCAGGCAGGACAAGAACAGCAGCACTCAGGCAGGACAAGAACAGCAGCACTCAGGCAGGACAAGGACAGTAGCACTCAGCCAGGACAAGGACAGCAGCACTCAGCCAGGACAAGGACAGTAGCACTCAGCCAGGACAAGGACAGTAGCACTCAGCCAAAATAGGACTGGAAACCTGCACTTAGCCAAGACAAGGACAGCAGCACTCAGGCAGGACAAGGACAGCAGCAGTCAGCCAAAATAGGACTGGACACCCGCAATCAGGCAGGACAAGGAGGGCAGCACTCATGCAGGACAAGGACAGCAGCACTCAGCCAATACAAGGACAGCAGCAAAGTAAATAGGACTGGACACCCGCATTCAGCCAAGACAAGGACAGCGGCACTCAGGCAGGACAAGGACAGCGGCACTCAGGCAGGACAAGGACAGCGGCACTCAGGCAGGACAAGGACAGCGGCATTCAGCCAGGACAAGGACAGCGGCACTCAGCCAGGACAAGGACAGCGGCACTCAGCCAGGACAAGGACAGCGGCACTCAGCCAGGACAAGGACAGCGGCACTCAGGCAGGACAAGGACAGCGGCACTCAGCCAGGACAAGGACAGCGGCACTCAGCCAGGACAAGGACAGCGGCACTCAGCCAGGACAAGGACAGCGGCACTCAGCCAGGACAAGGACAGCGGCACTCAGCCAGGACAAGGACAGCGGCACTCAGCCAGGACAAGGACAGCGGCACTCAGCCAGGACAAGGACAGCGGCACTCAGTCAGGACAAGGACAGCGGCACTCAGCCAGGACAAGGACAGCGGCACTCAGCCAGGACAAGGACAGCGGCACTCAGGCAGGACAAGGACAGCGGCACTCAGGCAGGACAAGGACAGCAGCAGTCAGCCAAAATAGGACTGGACACCAGCACTCAGGGAAGACAGCAGCACTCAGGCAGGACAAGGACAGCGGCACTCAGCCAGGACAAGGACAGCGGCACTCAGGCAAGACAAGGACAGCGGCACTCAGCCAGGACAAGGACAGCGGCACTCAGCCAGGACAAGGACAGCGGCACTCAGGCAGGACAAGGACAGCAGCAGTCAGCCAAAATAGGACTGGACACCAGCACTCAGGGAAGACAGCAGCACTCAGGCAGGACAAGGACAGCGGCACTCAGCCAGGACAAGGACAGCGGCACTCAGGCAAGACAAGGACAGCGGCACTCAGGCAGGACAAGGACAGCGGCACTCAGGCAGGACAAGGACAGCGGCACTCAGGCAGGACAAGGACAGCGGCACTCAGGCAGGACAAGGACAGCGGCACTCAGGCAGGACAAGGACAGCGGCACTCAGGCAGGACAAGGACAGAAGCAGTCAGTCAAAACAAGGACAGAAGCACTCAGCCAGGACAAGGACAGAAGCAGTCAGCCAAAATAGGACTGGACACCAGCACTCAGGGAAGACAGCGGCACTCAGCCCGGACAAGGACAGCGGCACTCAGCCCGGACAAGGACAGCGGCACTCAGCCCGGACAAGGACAGCGGCACTCAGCCCGGACAAGGACAGCGGCACTCAGCCCGGACAAGGACAGCGGCACTCAGCCCGGACAAGGACAGCGGCACTCAGCCCGGACAAGGACAGCGGCACTAAGCCCGGACAAGGACAGCGGCACTCAGCCCGGACAAGGACAGCGGCACTCAGCCCGGACAAGGACAGCGGCACTCAGCCCGGACAAGGACAGCGGCACTCAGCCCGGACAAGGACAGCGGCACTCAGCCCGGACAAGGACAGCGGCACTCAGCCCGGACAAGGACAGCGGCACTCAGCCCGGACAAGGACAGCGGCACTCAGCCCGGACAAGGACAGCGGCACTCAGCCCGGACAAGGACAGCGGCACTCAGCCCGGACAAGGACAGCGGCACTCAGCCCGGACAAGGACAGCGGCACTCAGCCCGGACAAGGACAGCGGCACTCAGCCCGGACAAGGACAGCGGCACTCAGCCAGGACAAGGACAGCGGCACTCAGCCAGGACAAGGACAGCGGCACTCAGCCAGGACAAGGACAGCGGCACTCAGCCAGGACAAGGACAGAAGCAGTCAGTCAAAACAAGGACAGAAGCAGTCAGTCAAAACAAGGACAGAAGCACTCAGCCAAGACAAGGACAGCAGCAGTCAGCCAAAATAGGACTGGACACCAGCACTCAGGGAAGACAGCAGCACTCAGCAAAGACAAGGATAGCAGCACTCAGGTAGGACAAGGACAGTAGCAGTCAGCCAAAGTAGGACTGGACACCCGCACTCAGCCAAGACAAGGACAGCAGCACATAGCCAGGACAAGGACAGCAGCACTCAGCCAGGACAAGGATAGCAGCACTCAGGCAGGACAAGGACAGCAGCACTCAGGCAGGACAAGGACAGCAGCACTCAGGCAGGACAAGGACAGCAGCAGTCAGCCAAGACAAGGACAGCAGCAGTCAGCCAAGACAAGGACAGCAGCAGTCAGCCAAAATAGGACTGGACACCAGCACTCAGGCAAAACAGCGGCACTCAGGCAGGACAAGGACAGCGGCACTCAGGCAGGACAAGGACAGCGGCACTCAGGCAGGACAAGGACAGCGGCACTCAGGCAGGACAAGGACAGCGGCACTCAGGCAGGACAAGGACAGCGGCACTCAGGCAGGACAAGGACAGCGGCACTCAGGCAGGACAAGGACAGCGGCACTCAGGCAGGACAAGGACAGCGGCACTCAGGCAGGACAAGGACAGCGGCACTCAGGCAGGACAAGGACAGCGGCACTCAGGCAGGACAAGGACAGCGGCACTCAGGCAGGACAAGGACAGAGGCACTCAGGCAGGACAAGGACAGAGGCACTCAGGCAGGACAAGGACAGAGGCACTCAGGCAGGACAAGGACAGCGGCACTCAGGCAGGACAAGGACAGCGGCACTCAGGCAGGACAAGGACAGCGGCACTCAGGCAGGACAAGGACAGCGGCACTCAGGCAGGACAAGGACAGCGGCACTCAGGCAAGACAAGGACAGCGGCACTCAGCCAAGACAAGGACAGCGGCACTCAGCCAAGACAAGGACAGCGGCACTCAGCCAAGACAAGGACAGCGGCACTCAGCCAAGACAAGGACAGCGGCACTCAGCCAAGACAAGGACAGCGGCACTCAGCCAAGACAAGGACAGCGGCACTCAGCCAGGACAAGGACAGCGGCACTCAGGCAGGACAAGGACAGCGGCACTCAGCCAAGACAAGGACAGCGGCACTCAGCCAAGACAAGGACAGCGGCACTCAGCCAAGACAAGGACAGCGGCACTCAGCCAAGACAAGGACAGCGGCACTCAGCCAAGACAAGGACAGCGGCACTCAGCCAAGACAAGGACAGCGGCACTCAGCCAAGACAAGGACAGCGGCACTCAGCCAAGACAAGGACAGCGGCACTCAGCCAAGACAAGGACAGCGGCACTCAGCCAAGACAAGGACAGCGGCACTCAGCCAGGACAAGGACAGAGGCACTCAGCCAAGACAAGGACAGCGGCACTCAGCCAAGACAAGGACAGCGGCACTCAGCCAAGACAAGGACAGCGGCACTCAGCCAAGACAAGGACAGCGGCACTCAGCCAAGACAAGGACAGCGGCACTCAGCCAAGACAAGGACAGCGGCACTCAGCCAAGACAAGGACAGCGGCACTCAGCCAAGACAAGGACAGCGGCACTCAGCCAAGACAAGGACAGCGGCACTCAGCCAAGACAAGGACAGCGGCACTCAGCCAAGACAAGGACAGCGGCACTCAGCCAAGACAAGGACAGCGGCACTCAGCCAAGACAAGGACAGCGGCACTCAGCCAAGACAAGGACAGCGGCACTCAGCCAAGACAAGGACAGCGGCACTCAGCCAAGACAAGGACAGCGGCACTCAGCCAAGACAAGGACAGCGGCACTCAGCCAAGACAAGGACAGCGGCACTCAGCCAAGACAAGGACAGCGGCACTCAGCCAAGACAAGGACAGCGGCACTCAGCCAAGACAAGGACAGCGGCACTCAGCCAAGACAAGGACAGCGGCACTCAGCCAAGACAAGGACAGCGGCACTCAGCCAAGACAAGGACAGCGGCACTCAGCCAAGACAAGGACAGCGGCACTCAGCCAAGACAAGGACAGCGGCACTCCTCCAGGACAAGGACAGCGGCACTCCTCCAGGACAAAACGCGACACCAGCACTCAGCCAGGACTGGACGGGACAGCAGCAGTGAGCCAGTACAGGACGGGATAGCAGCACTGAGCCAGGACAAGACGGGACAGCAGCACTGAGCCAGGACAAGACGGGACAGCAGCACTCAGCCAGGACAGGGATAGCAGCACTGAGCCAGGAGAGAAGGGGACAGCAGCACTGAGCCAGGACAGGACGGGACGGGACAACAGCACTGAGCCAGGACAGGACAGGACGGGACAACAGCACTGAGCCAGGACAGGACTGGACAACAGCACTGAGCCAGGACAGGACTGGACGGGACAACAGCACTGAGCCAGGACAGGACTGGACGGGACAACAGCACTGAGCCAGGACAGGACGGGACAACAGCACTGAGCCAGGACAGGACGGGACGGGACAACAGCACTGAGCCAGGACAGGATGGGACAGCAGCACTGAGCCAGGACAGGACGGGACTGCAGCACTGAGCCAGGACAGGACGGGACAGCAGCACTGATCCAGGACAGGACGGGACAGCAGCACTGAGCCAGGACAGGACAACAGCACTGAGCCAGGACAGGACAGCAGCACTGAGCCAGGACGGGACATCAGCACTGAGCCAGGACGGGACAGCAGCACTGAGTTAGGACAGTACGGGACGGGACAGCAGCAGTGAGCCAGGACAGGACGGGATAGCAGCACTGAGCCAGGACAAGACGGGAAAGCAGCACTGAGCCAGGACAAGACGAGACAGCAGCACTGAGCCAGGAAAGGAACAGCAGCACTCAGCCAGGACAGGGACAGCAGCACTGAGCCAGGAGAGAACGGGACAGCAGCACTGAGCCAGGACAGGACGGGACGGGACAACAGCACTGAGCCAGGACAGGACGGGACGGGACAACAGCACTGAGCCAGGACAGGACTGGACGGGACAACAGCACTGAGCCAGGACAGGATGGGACAGCAGCACTGAGCCAGGAAAGGACGGGACTGCAGCACTGAGCCAGGACAGGACGGGACAGCAGCACTGAGCCAGGACAGGACGGGACAGCAGCACTGAGCCAGGACGGGACGGGACAGCAGCACTGAGCCAGGACGGGACGGGACAGCAGCACTGAGCCAGGACAGAATGGGACAGCAGCACTGAGCCAGGACAGGACGGGACAGCAGCACTGAGCCAGGACGGGACAGCAGCACTGAGCCAGGACAGGACAGCAGCACTGAGCCAGGACAGGACAGCAGCACTGAGCCAGGACAAGACGGGACGGGACAACAGCACTGAGCCAGGACAGGACGGGACAGCAGCACTGAGCCAGGACAGGACGGGACAGCAGCACTGAGCCAGGACAGGACGGGACAGCAGCACTGAGCCAGGACAAGACGGGACAGCAGCACTGAGCCAGGACAGGACGGGACAGCAGCACTGAGCCAGGACAAGACGGGACGGGACAACAGCACTGAGCCAGGACAAGACGGGACGGGACAACAGCACTGAGCCAGGACAAGACGGGACAGCAGCACTGAGCCAGGACGGGACGGGACAGCAGCACTGAGCCAGGACGGGACGGGACAGCAGCACTGAGCCAGGACAGAATGGGAAAGCAGCACTGAGCCAGGACAGGACGGGACAGCAGCACTGAGCCAGGAGAGAACGGGACAGCAGCACTGAGCCAGGACAGGACGGGACGGGACAACAGCACTGAGCCAGGACAGGACGGGACGGGACAACAGCACTGAGCCAGGACAGGACTGGACGGGACAACAGCACTGAGCCAGGACAGGATGGGACAGCAGCACTGAGCCAGGACAGGATGGGACTGCAGCACTGAGCCAGGACAGGACGGGACAGCAGCACTGAGCCAGGACAGGACGGGACAGCAGCACTGAGCCAGGACGGGACGGGACAGCAGCACTGAGCCAGGACAGGATGGGACAGCAGCACTGAGCCAGGACAGAATGGGACAGCAGCACTGAGCCAGGACAGGATGGGACAGCAGCACTGAGCCAGGACGGGACAGCAGCACTGAGCCAGGACAGGACAGCAGCACTGAGCCAGGACAAGACGGGACGGGACAACAGCACTGAGCCAGGACAGGACGGGACAGCAGCACTGAGCCAGGACAGGACGGGACAGCAGCACTGAGCCAGGACAGGACGGGACAGCAGCACTGAGCCAGGACAGGACGGGACAGCAGCACTGAGCCAGGACAGGACGGGACGGGACAACAGCACTGAGCCAGGACAAGACGGGACGGGACAACAGCACTGAGCCAGGACAGGACGGGACAGCAGCACTGAGCCAGGACGGGACGGGACAGCAGCACTGAGCCAGGACGGGACGGGACAGCAGCACTGAGCCAGGACAGGACAGCAGCACTGAGCCAGGACGGGACAACAGCACTGAGCCAGGACAGGACGGGACAGCAGCACTGAGCCAGGACGGGACGGGACAGCAGCACTGAGCCAGGACGGGACGGGACAGCAGCACTGAGCCAGGACGGGACAGCAGCACTGAGCCAGGACGGGACAGCAGCACTGAGCCAGGACGGGACAACAGCACTGAGCCAGGACGGGACGGGACAGCAGCACTGAGCCAGGACAGGACGGGACAGCAGCACTGAGCCAGGACAGGACGGGACGGGACAACAGCACTGAGCCAGGACAAGACGGGACGGGACAACAGCACTGAGCCAGGACAGGACGGGACAGCAGCACTGAGCCAGGACGGGACGGGACAGCAGCACTGAGCCAGGACGGGACGGGACAGCAGCACTGAGCCAGGACAGGACAGCAGCACTGAGCCAGGACGGGACAACAGCACTGAGCCAGGACAGGACGGGACAGCAGCACTGAGCCAGGACGGGACGGGACAGCAGCACTGAGCCAGGACAGGACGGGACAGCAGCACTGAGCCAGGACGGGACAGCAGCACTGAGCCAGGACGGGACAACAGCACTGAGCCAGGACAGGACGGGACAGCAGCACTGAGCCAGGACGGGACGGGACAGCAGCACTGAGCCAGGACGGGACGGGACAGCAGCACTGAGCCAGGACGGGACGGGACAGCAGCACTGAGCCAGGACGGGACGGGACAGCAGCACTGAGCCAGGACGGGACAGCAGCACTGAGCCAGGACGGGACAGCAGCACTGAGCCAGGACGGGACAGCAGCACTGAGCCAGGACGGGACAGCAGCACTGAGCCAGGACGGGACAGCAGCACTGAGCCAGGACGGGACAGCAGCACTGAGCCAGGACGGGACGGGACAGCAGCACTGAGCCAGGACAGGATGGGACAGCAGCACTGAGCCAGGACAGGACGGGACAGCAGCACTGAGCCAGGACGGGACAGCAGCACTGAGCCAGGACAGGATGGGACAGCAGCACTGAGCCAGGACAGGACGGGACAGCAGCACTGAGCCAGGACAGGACGGGACAGCAGCACTGAGCCAGGACGGGACAGCAGCACTGAGCCAGGACGGGACAACAGCACTGAGCCAGGACAAGACGGGACGGGACAGCAGCACTGAGCCAGGACGGGACAGCAGCACTGAGCCAGGACGGGACAGCAGCACTGAGCCAGGACGGGACAACAGCACTGAGCCAGGACAAGACGGGACAGGACGGGACAGCAGCAGTATGCCAGCCAGGACGGGACGGGACGGGACGGGACAGCAGCAGTATGCCAGCCAGGACGGGACGGGACGGGACGGGACGGGACAGCAGCAGTCAGCCAGGCAGGCAGGACATCCTTCGTTCCCTATGCACAGTTTACGCCATTTGAATCGCAGTGTCCCTACAACGCTGCCGATCATGTGATCGCGGCACGTGACTCCTGACGTCAGGTCCTTCTAGGGGATGGGAACCAGCCGCTACCGTGGGGAATGGTGTTGTTAAGATGGCGGCACTGCAGGAGGAGCGGAGTTACGGACTGTCCTGCGGGAGGGTCGGAGGGAGGGTGTCCGTCTTCCACGTGAAGCTGACCGACAGCGCCTTGCGGGCCTTTGAAAGCTACCAGCACAGCCAGGTACAGGAGGGGGGAGGTGTTGTTGGGGTCTTGTTGTGTCCGGGCTGTTACTCTTGCTCTCTGGGGTCGGTGGGGCTGCGCTGCCATTATGTAGGTGTGCTGGGCCGGTGGCCCCTTTGTCATCCTGAAGTTTCGCTTGGAGCTGGCTCTTTCGTCCCTACAAAGTGCCCACCTGATAAGGTGTAATCCCGGGTCACCCGCTGACCCTGCAGGGGTCCTCACATCCCTCACCTGTGTCCCCTCCAGTGGGCTGACAGTTGCCCCTCACTGTAGTCCCAGGCTGTGCCCCCCCTAATATGGTGGCATGTGGGCAGTGGCAGGAGCCTTATATGGTGCCACTAAGTTCTGTCCCTTGTGTGTGGTGCCCGTCCCTGACTCCATGGTCCTCCTGTAGGCTTACCAAGGGTTGGGGCACAAGTGGGGGGACCCCATGGGCTCTGTACCTGTGACTGCTCCACCCGCCAGGCTGTCCATCTCTTCTTGTGGGTATTAGGCCCTCCTCACTGACTGCAGTGTGTTCAGGGGACTGGCTGACCCAAAGTGGGCTAACATGAGCACCTGAGGGGGCCATACACTACGTCAAGTCTCTCCGGAGGGTATGGGTGGGCACAGAAAGGTGTGCCCATCTGAGAATAGGACCACTTAACTTTCCTCCATTATCAGGACAGTCTGTGGTCTCATTGGGAGTTGGCTTAGGAGGGAAGTGTTGCCGGTCGCCAAAAAGAAATGAGGGGCTAATACAATATATACCAGACATGTCATGGCCATTCCTACTCTTTTGGATTTTCTATTAATTCTTCTGGCAGTTGTCTCCCACCATGTACATGTATAGCAGTGCTGTGATAATGGGGCTGCTGTCGCACTCTTGGCACCCTCTTGCCATGCCGTTCTGTACCAGGAGTCTATAGTCTGGTAGTCACCAGAGCGCCGCTCCTTGGCTTCTGTAGACGGTATGGCAGCAGTGCTAGGGTGACCCAATTTCCAGCTGTAATAGGGCTGCGTAGTCTAGAATAACCAGTAACTTGAGTGATATGGCTACAGAGAGGAGTACACAAGTGTGGGCATACCGCTGGGCAACCACCGGCCATACCTCACCGTAAGGGAAGCGGCTTCATTGCTGACTTGTGAGGTATGAACATTCCTGCAGGTTGGGATTCTAGACTCGATGATTTGCTGGTCAGTGCCTGGCCGCTTTTCTTTACTTTGTATCACCGGCATAGTACAATCTTTGAGCACGCCACAAGCCTTACATGATCAGACTGTTCATTTCATGGGGACACAGTGGCCCTACAACGGAGGAGTGCACCTGTTGGAAAGTTCAATAATACATCATTGTTGGCGGTCCTGCTAATAGACTATCATTGGCCAATCCTTCTAACATAAATGCTTTAAAGGGAATGTCGGCAGGGTTTTGCTGCCTCATGTTACAGTAGAATGATATAGGTAAAGAGATTCTGAATCAAACCATGTATCACTTAGATTACTGTGTGCAGCCATTTTGACATACTCAACATTTTTAGCAATGCAGGAGAGCTGAGAGCCGTACCGCCCGCACCAAGCTCTCTGTACATTGACAGCCAGGTGTCAGTGTCTATAATCAGAGGAGGGGTCTGCAAAATTGCCGTGCACGTGACAATGTAGTCCGAGCAATGATACGTTTTGCTGCTTAAACATTCCAGGAAAACAACATATCAGACCTTGACAAGACAGGCATGCCTGAATTGTATGGGGGTTTTTTTTTAACCCTTGCAATATGCATGCAATAATCTGAGAGACAGGTTTTTTTTTTTTTTTTTTTGACATTTGACTACACTTAAGTGTTAAATTTAGGACTACGTTCTTTGCGTTTATTTGTGGAAATACAAGAATCTTGGCGAAACGGTCAAATGTCTCAATTTTTGAATTTTTCTACCCTTAAACCATAGAGTTATCACACAGAATAATTACTAAATAACGTTTCCCACATGTCTTTTTTACTTCAGTGGGGGATTGATCTGCCAGTCCTCCAAACCCAGGGACAAGACACAAAAAAATTCACATGCTGCATCTTGGCCGCGTCTTCAAAAACGCAGCCAAAAAAAAGATGCACTGTGCAGACAGCAAAATAGACATCTCATAGACTTTGCTGGGGGAAGGAAATGCATGCATGTGGGTGTATCTCTGACCTCAAAAACGCAGTAAGGCCTCCGACACATTCGTGCCGCCGGTACGTGTTTGGTACGTTTTTGCACATACCGGAGACACGTAGAGCAATGCTACCCTATGGTAGCAGGCACACACACGTAAAACCACACGGAACGTGTGTTCGTGTCATTTGTACGTGTGTACGTTTTCCCACACGGTCGACATGTCCGTTTTTCGCCGGCATCACGCAGGCACGGACCCCCCAAGTCAATGGGTCCCTGCCTGCACGGACGGCACACGTAGCATGTCCGTGTGCCACACGTACCGTCCGTGTGCGTTTTTTAGTTAGTGATGTCGGTCAATCTATTTTTAATTTAGTTGTTAGTCAATTTACCTTATTTTCTGTGGTTGTCAGTCAATATCCCTTTGTTGGTCGGTCTGTATCTCCCCCTGTCTCATACTTGCCAATCCCCAATCACCAGCACGGCAAAGAACAGCTGTGCAAAAGATAAGGCGGCTTTAATTATTTTGAAAATGCCGGCCGCTCATTATTCAATCTACTATTCCCTGCTTCCCCTGCCCACCGACGCTTATGATTGGTTGCATTCAGACACACCCCCACGCTGAGTAACATTACCAATGTAATGTTAACCTAAAACCATTCCAGACAAATCTGCACTATAATATGGCACTCCCTCCCTTCTGAGATGTGCACTGTGCCTTAAAAGTTAGTTTTCAACCACACAAGGTATTGGACTAGTGAGGAATTGTGTAACAGATTGCTTGGTCCATTTCCCCATATTACACCTGTTGGAAATTCAAAACTTGGGCTCAAAGCAACATTTTAGTGGAAATAAATGGAACATTTTCCACTTACTCAGCCCAATGTTGTATGAATCTGCTAATCGCCTGTGGGTTAAAATTGCTCACTACGCCACAAGATGAATTCTTTGAGAGGTGTAGTTTCCAAAATGGGGTCACTTGTGGGGATGGGGATTTTTCTGTTTCAGAATTACAAATGTGACATGGCATACACATTCTATTCCAGCCAAAATAGCGCTCCTTCCCTTCCGGTCCCTGCGCCCAAATAGTAGATTTCCACCATTTATTAGGTATCCATGCACTCAAGAGCAGAGATGAGCGAACCACGGTTTGGTTATGGAACACTGACTTGAAGGAAAAAAAAAAACAACATAGTTAGGGTTTGGATGCCTTATGTGCAAACTCCACTAGTGCAAGCCGCGCTGTGCTCGGATACGCTCGGTGTCAGTCCTGTGCGAGCTGCTTGCAGTGTTTGATCAGCTCACACTGGGGGTAACAGCATGATCACATGTAGTGTGCACCAAAGAAAAAAAAAACATAAAAAATATGGAAAAAGCGGTCACCCTTGCTAAATTTGGGGCTAATGCAACATTTTTGAGGGAAGAATTACATTTTTCATTTTTTTTTTCCTTCGACATTGATATAAATCCTGTAAAGGAAAAAAAAAACTTCTTGGATGTGGCGTTGAGCACTTTGGCTGCAGTTTCTAGAATGGTGTCCCTTTTGGGCATTTTCTGTCACCTAGGCCTCTCACAGTCACTTGAAATGTGATGTCTAAAAAATGGTGGTGTAAGTTTTGTTGGAAAAATGAAAGATTGCTGATAAGGTTTCAACTCTTCTAACTTCTAACAAAAAAATAGCACTTACTTTGGGTCGGTGGGGGATTGATCCCTGGTATCTGGCTAGATGCCAGTTCCCGTAAAGTCAATGGGGACCAAAATCTGGCACAAAGGGGTAGAAGAAAGTGCTTCATAATTACAGAATCACCGGTGCGGCTGTCACTGCTCCCGCGGCCAGTGTTCCACTTCCAGGGCCGCCTATTACCTTAATTCAATATGCACTGCTTCCCCTGCACACCGGTGGCTTGGATTAGTTGCAGTCAGACGAGCCCCTAACCTGAGTGACAGCGAGTCCGACGACTGCATCCAATTACTGACACAGGTGGGGGGGGGGGAAGGGGGGTCTATATCGTACAGTAAAATAAATAGAAATTGGCATAGGATCCCCCCCATATTTTGATACCAGCACAGATAAAGCCCAACAGCTGGGGGCATGTATTCTCAGGCTGGGGATACCCATGATTATTGGGCATCCCGCAGCCTAAAAATATCTGCCAGCTTCTGCCCGAAATTGCCGCATCCATTAGATTGGCTCATCCCGCATTGCTCTGGTGCGGTGGCAATTGGGGTAATAAGGAGTTAATGGCACCCCATAGCTGCCACTAAGTCCTAGATTAGTAATGGCAGGCATCTACCTGAGACCCCCTTTTCCATCACTTATCTGTAAATGAAATAAATACAAACACTGAAACAAATGCTTTATTTGTAATAAGAGACAAAAATCACACTCTTTCACCACTTTATTAACCCCAACACAACCCTTCAGGTCCGACTTAATCCACACTAGGTCCCACGATGCTACCAGCTCTGCTACATATCTGAAGCTCACAGCGAGCGCCATAGAACAAGACTGTCCACTGTGAAGTTCAGGCCGCAACTGAAGTGTGCCGCATGCTCAGCGGTGACGTCACTTAGGTTAGCCGCAGCATGGCCACGGCCTCCACCTGTGACAGCAAATCACCTGAGTGACGTCCTGCTGATTGCGCGGCTCACTTCACTTGCTGCGTGGGGCTCGCAGCGGGCGGTCTTGTTCTATGGTGCTCGCTGTGAGCTTCAGATATGTAGCAGTGCTGGAAGCATCGTTGGACCTCGTGTGGATTACGTCTGACCTGGAGGAGTGTTTGGGGCTAATAAAGTGATGAAAGAGGGTTGTTTTTGTCTTTTATTCCAAATAAAGAATTTTTTGGGTGTTTATTTACTTTCATTTACAGATTAGTGATGGGGGGTCTCACATAGATGCCTACCAGCACTAAGCTAGGGCTTAGTTGCAGCTGTGGGCTATTATTAACTACTTTATTACCCCGATTGCCACCGCACCAGGGCAACGGGAAGAGTCGGGCCCAGCAACAGAATTGGTGCATTTTATGAATGCGCCAATTTTGGGGCGGCTGTGGGCTGCTATTGTTAGGTTGGAAAGGGCCAAATAATATCAGCCCCCAGCTGCATTGCACTCTGCCCCATGAAAGACATTGCTGCAGCTCAGATCTGCATATTTTCCTGAGCCCTAATCGGACTGAGGAAAAAAATCGCATCATGCTGCTATTGTCTGCAAGTCTTGGATAATTCGAATCCATTCAGACTATGGGTGCAAGTGAAACATCGGACTGCACTCGGACGATATCTGAGTGCTGTGTGATATATGTACACGCTGACAATAGAGGTGATGGAGAGATTAATCCCTCCCTCTCCTTTGCAGTTGTGATCCGATCGGATCACAGTATAAAGACACTGCTCACACTCGCAGCGGAGAGAGAGCTAAGGGTCATTAGCATATTGCATCCAATGCTCTCACATCGGATGCCATACGCTAATGTGTCTCCAGCCTAATCCAATGTAATACTGGAGCTGTTCCTTGGTGCTCCTCCTCCCTTCTGGGACGTTACATACTAGGGGGTGGGGTGCGGCGTGGCTTCCTCCCTGCTTCCTTGAAGTCCTAGATCATGGAGCAAACCACACCCCTGATCTCAGACTGAATAAAATTGCCTGAGTAGAGCAGACCTAAGTGAGAGTACCACTCACACTCACACTCACACACACACACCATGGAATCATCAAAGTGATCTCTGCACACAATGCTTATTTTCTCCTTGCAGACTTAAATCTGCAGCATGTCAATAAATTCAGCGTTTTTGCTGCAGATTTCACCCATACTAATGAGTGGGGAAAATTTACAACAAAAACGCATGTAAAAAAGGCTCATATTTGACCCTGCAGTTTTCCTGCCAAAAGCGAAGGCTTTGTTCACACAGAGCATCTTTTGTTTTTGTCCCATTTTTTTTTTTTGCGGCAGTTTTGTTGTCAGAACTTTCTGACATTTTGACTTCCCAGCAAAGTCTGAGAAGTCAGATTTGCGCACATTGCAGTTTGTCAGCAGTTTTTTGTTTTTTTTTACAAAAGTTTGTGACAAAAAAGAAGCAGCATGTTCATTCTTTCTTGCTTTTTTGGCAACATTTGTCACCCATTGAAATCAATGAGGAGATGAAAAACGCATGGTTACAAACTGTTTGCGTTTTGCATGCGTTTTACCCACGGTTTTGTCAACAAAAACGCAGCTCACCAACTTAGTTCTAGAATTACACAATTAATGCTGGAGTGATTTTGGCATGTTGGTCTCTCTGTCTCTCTCTGCTTCATACTCCCCAATCACTGGCTGTCACACTGCTCCCACGACCTCTCATTCTTCTTCCCGACGGGATCATTTATCCTCCCCCATCCGTGATTGGTTGCAGTCAGACGTGCCCCCATGATGAGTGACAGCTGACTGCTGACTGCAGCCAATCACAGCCACCAGTTGGCATGTCTGCATCATACAGTGCAATAAAAATAAGGTAAGATAAAGCCTGACAGCTTGGGGCTGGTATTTTCAGGCTGGGGAGACCCACATTATTGGCAGCCCCCAGCCTAAAAATATCAGTGAACACCCGCCCGGATTTGCCGCATCCTTTAGATGTGACAGCCCCGGGACTTTACTGGCTCTTCCCAATTATCCTGGTGCAGTGGCAGACTGGGTAATAAGGAGTTATTGACAGCACAAACCTGCCACTAAGTCCCAGATTAGTCATGGCAGGCGTCTGAGACACCCCCCTACTAATTTGTAAGTGAAACTAAATAAACACAAACACCCAAAAAATCCTTTATTTGAAATAAAAGACAAAACAACTCCCTTTTTCACCACTTTTTATTAATCACGCAAACACCCCTCCAGGTCCGATGTAATCCACACGAAGTCCCACGACGCTTCCAGCACTGCTAAAACTGACTCTCACAGCGAGAGCAATAGAACAAGACTGCTCGCTGTGAGCTCCATGCAGCAACTGAAGTGAGTCGCTCTATCAGCTTTGACGTCACTCAGGTTAGCTGCTGTCACAGCTGGAGTCCTCCACCTGTGAGCGCAAATCAGGCCACTACTGATGTGAGCCATAGCTAGAGGACTCACTTGAGTGACTGCACTATCGATCGTGCAGCACCCTTCAGTAGCGGCATGAAGCTCACAGCAGTGAACCCATGACGTCATTGCTGCAACACACTCCGTACTGCGGGACCTGTACCTGTGACGTCAGGGGTTCACCCCAGTTCATTCTGATCACTGCAGCTCTGTCTGCACTCACAGCTGGCAGTCATGTTCTATGACACTCGTTGTGACAGGACAGGGATATAGCAGAGCCGAATCGCCTTGGGACCTCGTATGGATTACTTCGGACCTGGAGGGGTGTTTGGGGTTAATGAAGTGGTCAGAGGGGGCTTTTTCTTTTATTCTAAATAAAGAATTTATTGGGTGTTTGTGTTTACTTCCATTTACAGATTTGTGATGTGGGGTGTCTCATAAACGTCTAACATCAATAACGTAGGGCTTAGTTGCAGCTGTGGGCTGCCATTAACCCCTTATTAATCAGATTGCCACCACACCAGAACAATCGGGAAGAGCTGGTCCAGCACCAGAATTGGCGCATCTTATGGATGCGCCACTTATGGGGCGGCTGTGGGCTGCTATTGCTGGGCTGGAGAAAGCCAAATAACAATGACCTAATAATATCAGCCCCCGGTTGTCTACTGTACCTTGGTTGGTATGAAAAAATGGGGGGGCCCCCCACGTCATATATAATATTATTTTTTTTTTTTTTAAATCAAATAAATAAAAAAAAAAAAAGCATGGGGTCCCCTCCTATTTTTCATAACCAGCCAAGGTACAGCAAAGATCTGAGGGTTGCAGCTGCGCTGTTCTGGCAAAAAAATGGCTGGCAAGACTGCCTATTGCTCTATCAAGCTATTGTTCTTTCTTTCTATGTATTCTTTATGTTCTTTCTTATTATCTATTCTGTATGTTCTTTCTATCCTAGTTATCTATCCATTATCCTAGCCTATCATTTTTTGTTTCTCCTTTAAAAAAGCATTAACAAAAACGCACGAGAAATGCACCTACCTTCCAAGTGTTGTTTTTTTGTTTTCATTTCCAGGCTTTCCCTGGGAAGGTGCAGTTTTGGTTGCAGTTTCATGTGCATGTAGCCTTAAGGGTGCTTTACACGCTGCCACATCGCTAGCGATATATCGTCGGGGTCACGGTGTTTGTGACGCACATCCGGCGTCGTTAGTGACATCGCAGCAGGTGACAGCTAGAAGCGACGATCAACGATCGCAAAAACGTCAAAAATCGTTGACACGTCGCTCCTTTTCATAATATTGTTGGTGGTGCATGCCGCTGGTTGTTCGTCGTTCCTGCGGCATCACACATCGCTGTGTGTGACACCGCAGGAACGACCAACATCTCCTTACCTGCGTCTACAAGCAATGAGGAAGGAAGGAGGTGGGCGGGATATTCCGCCCGCTCATCTCCGCCCCTCTGCTTTTATTGAATGGCTGCCGCGTGATGTCGCTGTGACGCTGCACGAACCGCCCCTTTAGAAAGGAGGTGGATCGCCGACCACAGTGACGTCGCAGGGAAGGTAAGTTTGTGTGACGGGTGTAAGCGATGTTGTGCGCCACAGGCAGCGATTTGCCTGTGACACACAACCGACGGGGGCGGGTACGCTCGCTAGCGATATCGCAGTGTGTAAAGTGCCCTTTAGTGTGCCTGTATTCTTAAAGGTAGCATGTTCTTTAGGATTTCAGCCAGGTATGTTTTACTTTGATGTTAGACACGGCGCTATCTCAGCGGTTCTAGGGAACCTGTCACCAGATCTGTCTCCTATAAGCTGCGGCCACCACCAGTAAGCCCCTACCTAAAGTTTTCTACAAAGCTGTATATAACAGCCCAGGCCGCTCTGTATAACATAAACAGCTTTTATTATACTCTCCTGCAGGGTGGTCGGGACCGATAGACATCGCTGGTCTTGGGTCACGCGCCTCCTATCTTCTTCTGATCACTGTCCTCCTCTCCTGCTTCATTTGAGTGACGCATCCTACATTGCGCTCCTGCGCATGAGAACGTCTCTCTCCCCATGCCTGCGCATTACAGCACTATGCTCTGCCCGCAGTAGGGCAAGTTCAAACAACGCCCGCGCATGTGCACTACAGTACTTTGGGTCTACCCTCTGGAGGGCAGAGAAGTGCGCAGGAGCTTAATGTGGGATACTGTGTGTATGAAGGAGTACAGCTCCCTGCAGGTGAGTATAATAAAAGCTGTTATTTGCATTATACAGAGCAGCCTGGGCACTTACATAAAGTATGTTAGAATGCTGTATATAAGGGCTGACTAGTAGTGGGCACAACTTATAGTGGACAAATCTGGTGACCGGTTCCCTTTTAACAAGGTGGCCTGGGAAAGACACTGCTAATCTGGTGTGGACGATGGCCATCTTTCCCCCTCTTTGATTGGTCACTCCAATGTGTATAAATGTGGAGAGACCAGGCCAGATTCTCAAACGTTTTTTTTCTGCCATGCTATGTGATTGTAACATACCTAGCTGCAATCATTCAATCCGGCTTGGATTCATGCTTCAGGCATCACAAATCTAGCGATCTGTTCTCTTTAATGATCATCAAGATAGATTCTGAGGCATCCATCCACCTTAGAGACCCCTTCTAAGGAAGAACTGTGTTTCCTTGAAAATGAGCCCTAGCAGGAGTTTTAAGCAAGGCTTAAATATAAGATCTACCCCGAAAATAAGCCCTAGTTGCAATTCAATAATGGTGTCCATGCAGCTAAAAAAAGTAAAAAATATTAGAGGACCCTTCATTATAGAAAGCAGACACCCTAAAAAGAAAGAGCGAAGACCTCGTGATCATACTCGCCAGACGCAGACCGGGAGCCGTGAAACGCATTAAGGATCCACATACACATCAGATTGCACACCCACGCACATCAGATTGCGCACACACACACATTTATGAGATGGCGCACACACAATCACATATCAGATCGCACATCCACACTCGCCACATCCAGCGATATTGATTGCTTTTGGCTAGCATAAGGACCTGGAACGCTGTGCAGGGGGGAGTGCCAGGACCTGCGGGTGGAACAAATGGAGGACCCAGCGGTGGAATGTGTCATGGAGACGACAGCAGAGTCCCCTGCTGGCTAGAAGCAAGTAGTATCACCGCATGTGGTGAGTTTGTGCTCACGGGATTGTATGTGCGATCTCGTGTAATTGTTGGCCAGAAGGAGGGGAGGACGGCGTGCAGCATACCTGCTGGGCGTGCCCGTCGACGATCACAGGAGGACATGGGAGCCACGCAGATGTCTGGTAAGTATGACTATCCTGGAAAGGGGCATCTACCTTTTTTGGGCGGTAAACTTTACCCAACCATGTTTACCTAAGAAAAAGCCCTACCCTGAAAATACGCCCTAGCACTTTTTTCAATGCAAATAAAAAAATATACAGTGGGTACGGAAAGTACTCCGATCCCTTTTTGTTTTATTGCAGCCATTTGGAAAATTCACAAAAATTCATTTTTTTCTCACCAGTTTAGACTGCACCCCATCATGTTGAAAGAAAAAAAAACAAATGTAGAAAGTTTTGCAAATTTATTAAATAAGAAAAAACTGAAATATCACATGGTTATAAGTATTCAGACCCTTTGCTCAGTATTGAGTAGAAGCACCTTCCCTTTTGAGCTAATACAGCCATGAGTCTTCTTGGGAATAATGCAATTTTTCACACCTGGATTTGGGGATCCTCTGCCATTCCTCCTTGCAGATCCTTTCCAATTCTGTCAGGTTAAATGGTGAATGTTGGTGGACAGCCATTTTCAGGTCTCTCCAGAGATGCTCAATTGGGTTTAGGTCAGGGCTCTGGCTGGGCCAGTCAAGAATGGTCCGAGTTGTTCTGAAGCCACTCCTTTGTTATTTTAGCTGTGTGCTTAGGGTCATTGTCTTGTTGGAAGGTGACCCTTTGGCAGAGTCTGAGGTCTTGAGCATTCTGGAAGAGGTTTTCTTCTAGGGTATCTCTGTACTTGGCCGCATCCATCTTTCCTTCAATTGCAACCAGTCTCCTGTCCCTGCAGCTGAAAAACACCCCCATAGCATGATGCTGCCACCACCATGTTTCACTGTTGGGATTGTATTTGGCAGGTGATGAGCAGTGCTTGGGTTTCTACACTCATACCACACAAGTTCTATCTTTGTCTCATCATACCAGAGAATCCTATTTCTCAATGTCTGAGTCATTCATGTGTTTTTTTTTTTTTTTTTTTGCCAAATATGCGGGCTTTTATATGTCTTGCACTGACGAGAGGCCTCCATCGGGCCACTCTGCCAAAAAGGCCTGACTGGTGGAGGCTGCAGTGATAGTTGACTTTATGGAACTTTCTCCCATCTCCCTGCTGCATCTCTGAGCTCAGCCACAGTGATCTTGGGCTTCTTCTTTACCTCCTCTCACCAAGGCTCTTCTCCCACGATTGCTCAGTTTGGCTGAACGGCCAGGTCTAGGAAGAGTTCTGGTGGTCCCAAACTTCTTCCATTTAAGGATTATGGAGGCCACTGTGCTCTTTGGAACATTAAGTACTGAAGAATTTCTTTTGTAACCTTGGCCAGATCTGTGCCTTGCCACAATTCTGTCTCTGACCTCCTTGAACAGTTCCTTTTGACCTCATGATTCTTATTTGGTCTGACATGCACTGTGTGCTGTGAAGTCTTATATAGACAGGTGTGCGCCTTTCCAAATAAAGTCCTATCAGTTTAATTAAACACAGCTGGACTCTAATGAAGGAGCATAACCATCTCAAGGAGGAATGGACAGCATGTGGAGTTAAATATGAGTGTCTGAGCAAAGGGTCTGAATACTTATGACCATGTAATATTTCAGTTTTTCTTGTTTAATAAATTTGCAAAAATTTCTAAATTTCTGGGTTTTTTTTCTGTCAAGATGTGTGCAGAGTGCACATTAATGCGAAAAAATGTACTTTTTTTTTTTTTTTTTTTTTAATTTTCCAAATGGCTGCAATGAAACAAAGTGTGAAATTTTAAGGGGTCTGAATACTTTCCGTACCCACTGTAAGACTCTTATTTTCAGGGAAACACGTCATATACTGCATGCTGCAGACAGTGTGCACCTAGGCTTAGATACTCTGCTTTGCATGTTAGTTAGGCTGCGCTCCCACGATGAGCTTTTAGGGTCTGTGTGCACTGGGAAATTTGGTTTTCCCATAGGTTTTGCTGAGAAGGACTGCAGAAAGGTTATGAACATTTTCTGCAGCTTTTCTGCAGGACAAACATTTCCATTGTTTTGCATGTGTTGCTTGCTGGGGGAAGAGTTCGGGGGGTGGTGGAGTTCGGGGGGGCTCGAGCTGAGGACGTCAGTGCCACGGTCTGCATGGCTGGGGACAAGTGTGTGTGTCTACATGCTTGTGTACATGCGGAGTGCGCGAGGGGGCGGAGCCGAGCGGGGCCGTGGAGCTGAGGACTTCAGTGCCACCATGTGTGTGTACATGCGGAGTGCGGGAGGGGGCGGAGCCGAGTGGTGAAGTGTCTGCCTCCTTGCACACTGTATCCAGGGTAAATATCGGGTAAATAAAAGCAAAGCACTTGTTGCTTGGTTACCCGATATTTATCTTGGATACTAGCTTAGCGCGGGCTCCCTATACCCATAACCACTGTAAATATCGGGTAACTAACCAAAGTGCATTTGCTTGGTTACCCGATGTTTATCCTGGTTACGGGGGCAGGGAGCCAGAGATCGCATGCGCAGCAAAATCCTACGGATCGCGCTGCTCAAAAAAACGTTACATTATGCGTTGCTTTCGCCCGGCGGTCAGTAAAAAAACGACCGCGACGCAGCAGATGCAACGCAGCATCATCAGTCGCAATCCGTCACTAATAGAAGTCTATGGGGAAAAACAGGATTCCTGCAAAATATTTTGCAGGATACCGTAATTCCTCAAGGCGACGGATTGTGACTGATGCAAAACAACTGAAGTGTGAACTTAGCCTTAGTCAGTTTTTGTTGCAGCATTTCTGTACGGGTTATGTAAATTAAGATACTTGCGTTTCTTCATTGTGCGTTTTGTGTGGAATTTTTTCTCGTTAACTTTATTTAAAACCTGACATACTACTTTGTTTTTAATACTTCCTGGTATTTGGTGTAACAAAACGTTATTTATTGATTTTGGTGTACAATACTTATATAGCACCATTAATTCCATAACACTTTACAGACATGATCAACACTGTCCCCATTGGGGCACACAATCTAAATTCCCTATCAGCATGACTTTGGAGTGTGGAAGGAAAACTAAGCAAACACAGGGAGAGCATACACATGTCCTTGGTGGGTGGAGGCTTTGAACCCAGGACCCCAGTGCTGAAAGAGCTAGCCACTGAGCCATTAATTCTGTTCCCAGCACTTTTTAGTTGGCGTATTGTGTCTGATTTGTGCCACAATTTTGGCTAATTCTTCAGCACATTGTGTCAATATTAGGCACACCATCTCAATGGGCAAGGTGCAGAAAATGTCCAAACACTTCTAATATATAAAGGTGTGTGTGTGTGTGTGTGTGTGTGTGTGTGTCCACTAAAGGAATCCGCACCGTCGCATTTACAATCAAGAAATTTTGCACAGACGCCTCATGTGACTTAGGGAACGTCAGAGTATGTTTTGACCAGAAAATGTAACCCTGCGCTTTAGTTGCTCGCCAAAAAAATCTGCCTCCATTAAAGTCAATGGAGCTGCGAGCTATAGGTTATTAATAACAGCTGTGAGTGGTTGCTATAGGAACAAAATAAATTGTTACTATAAAATGCTTTTGTGTCAGGTAAGATGTCGGTGGGGAGACTGATAGAGAGACAGACACTGGGAAAGGGACACGGACAGACGCTGGGGCAGGGACACGGGCGGACAGACGCTGGGGCAGGGACACGGGCGGACAGACGCTGGGGCAGGGACACGGGCGGACAGACGCTGGGGCAGGGACACGGGCGGACAGACGCTGGGGCAGGGACACGGGCGGACAGACGCTGGGGCAGGGACACGGGCGGACAGACGCTGGGGCAGGGACACGGGCGGACAGACGCTGGGGCAGGGACACGGGCGGACAGACGCTGGGGCAGGGACACGGGCGGACAGACGCTGGGGCAGGGACACGGGCGGACAGACGCTGGGGCAGGGACACGGGCGGACAGACGCTGGGGCAGGGACACGGGCGGACAGACGCTGGGGCAGGGACACGGGCGGACAGACGCTGGGGCAGGGACACGGGCGGACAGACGCTGGGGCAGGGACACGGGCGGACAGACGCTGGGGCAGGGACACGGGCGGACAGACGCTGGGGCAGGGACACGGGCGGACAGACGCTGGGGCAGGGACTCGGGCGGACAGACGCTGGGGCAGGGACTCGGGCGGACAGACGCTGGGGCAGGGACTCGGGCGGACAGACGCTGGGGCAGGGACTCGGGCGGACAGACGCTGGGGCAGGGACTCGGGCGGACAGACGCTGTTACTATCCCAGGCAACGCCGGGTACTACAGCTTGTTATAAATATGGTGCAGGTCGTGAAAGACAATTGCTGGTTCATGCACATATTGCACCACAGTTCTGGCTTATTTAGCTTAATAAATCTCGCTGACAGTTGCTTTTGCAAGTTGTTTGTATTTTTTTTTTTTTATTTCTCGCTTTTGACAAAAGTGCTAGTGACGCCAATGGGAAAAAAGTCAGGTTGTGAAAAAACATGACTAGACCTAGATGATGCTTTTAGAGAACAGCATCACTGCCCCCAAAATGCCCCGAAAACAAGATTTGAGCATAACATTTGGCTGCAGCATTTTTGTAACATTCAACTAGCCTGATTGGGACTTTTGTTCCCAAGCCATACATGCGTTTATTTCCTCCTTCGAGAGCTTTGTGTTCTGGTGTATGAGTAGTGATGTGACAGCCAAGTGACTGCAGCCAAATAGGATGGGAGCCAAAGAGCTGCCATATGGTGACGTAAACATTGTACTCCAAATATGGGAAGTGTAACTCTCACTGGAAGAGTATAAGAATGTGCATACTGACGTGATTCACCGTCACTTTCATGTTCTTATTGGGACCGGACTGGGCTGGGATTGGGACACCGGAATAAATCGGTCAGCCAGTTCCAGTGATATAGGACAGTGTTGGTGACGTTCTAACTTATGTTATAAGGGCCCCCAAAAATTGCTTGTCGTTTGGTATATATATATATATATATATATATATATATATATATATATATATATATATATATATATATATATATATATATATATATATATATATATGCCAATGTGTGTGTATATATAATGTGTTTGTGTGTGTATATATATATATATATATATATGTATGTGTGTATGTATGCACTGATTTTGTAAACGACGCAGTTTGTGATCACTAGTGGATAATTAGGAATGTATGCATCCCATATCCAATGTCTGAGCTATTGAATGGATAGAGTATACAGTACAGTGGAACCTCTGTTAACGAGTAACTTGGTGTGCGAGTATATCGCTATACGAGCAAAGCTTGCTGTAAATTTGTAACTCAGTTTACGAGCAATGCTTTGCTGTACGAGCAAATACTCACCGCGCACACTTGCGGTTCCGCTGTACTTTCTCCGTGCTCTAACCCGTACCCTCCGTTCCCTCAGCAACCTCCTGGTTCTTGTAGTCCGCAGGTACAGTATGTGTATCCGGTAACCATCGCAACTATGCAGGAGCTTCCGCTGTCAGCCGCTTTTCAAAGACAGTGCGCTAACCAATCAGAGGCTAGAGGCTCATACCTTTGACGTCAATCAGAAGCATGCTGCTCCTGCTGTTGAAGTGCTGACAGAGGAAGCTCCTGCATCGGTCGCGATGGTTACGAGATACACATACCTGCAGACTACAAGAACCAGGAGGCCGCCGAGGCAACCGAGGGTAAGGTGAGCATAATATGTGTGAATTTGTGCGTGTGTGGAACGGCACAATAGGGAACTAGGATGGGACGTTGCACAAGTTCTGGAACAAATTGTCTGAGCTTCCATTATTTCCTATGGGAAATTTTGACTTGCTAGACAAGTAACTTGGTTTACGAGCACACTCTCGGAATGGATTGTTCTCGTAAACCATGGTTCCACTGTACATGGATTCCATCACAGATTCTACAGAAAGGGTAAGGCTGGATTCACACGATGGGTGGGGGAATCATCAAGGTTCCTCACTAACGTTAGTGTTCAGGGCACAGCAGCAAAGAGGGACAGAGGTCCGACCCAAGAGAGGTTCAAGCTGCCTGCCATACGGGCCAGGACTGTGACATCAGGAGGGGACCCCAAAACGCTTCAGGCCACGGGGACCCACCAACTACAGATGGGTGCATGGAAATAAAGTTCACCAGGTCACTACACCGCCACGGGGATCAAGGGAATACCGAATCACCTGAGGCCCAGATTGGTAGAGACCAGCACCAGCTGGGTTGTAGCTACTCCAAACCAGTGAGTGAAGCACAAGTTAAACCGCAGCTCCTGTGTTTTCTGAATTCTTCCTACACGTTTGCATCACGATACTACAACCACCATCATCCTCCCCTGGGGCCCAGCTCTACTTGCGGAAAGCCATAACATCCTCTCCAATACCATCAGTCCCAGCAGAGAGAGACTTTGTAGTGGCGGCTTTCCCCATATAGCCGCATACCACAAGTGGCGTCACGAAAAACACTTTTTTACATTTCCATTTTTATATATCCCCCTTTTTAAGCAACCCCCAGGGTCACAGAGCCGGACACATGCTACCCGTGATACGTCCCAGTGAAACAAAGCCCTGGGGTGCGTTAAGTACATCAGATACGATGTGTTAATGACCTTCGGATCCCGCTGTGCTGCCAGCGTACGCCAAGTGTAATGCAAGAGTGAGCTGTTCCTTCGGTCGGATCACAGCTGATGCGGAGGGGGCAGGCGCTGTGGAGGAGAGGGAGGGATTAATCTCCTCCATTGTCAGCTGATGCGATTTCACTAGACTTGTATGGGTGCGAGTGACACAGCTCTCGCTGACAATCGCAGCATGCTGCAACTTTTTTTTTTTTTTTTTTTTTTTTAAAAACTTGGATGAGAAAAAAGTGGACCATTTACCCTCATTGAATAAAACTGGTCCAAGTGCAATTCATACACTCATATGAGCATACCCTAAGGCTATGTGCGCACTAGAGATGTGAAGTTTCTCGAGAAAATCTTCTCGAGAAACTTCTGGGAGTGAAGATTTGCTGAACTCCGGAAAAAATCCGCGGCAAAACCGCATGCGGATTTGCCGCGGATTTGCCGCGGATTTGCCGCGAAATTGCCGCGAAATTGCCGCGATTTTCCCGCGGGTGGTTCCCTGCGGATTTTTGCAGGCTGTACTGCAGAAATCCGCGGGATACCTGCGGATTTAATGGACATGTTCATTTTCTCAAGAAAGTTTCTCGAGAAATTTCCGCACCGAAACTTTCTTGAGAAAAATCCGCACCAGTGCGCACAGCTTTTTTTTTTTCTCATAGAATTTCATGGGAAATGTCTGCACAAAGATTGCAGACATTTCTCAAGAAATTTCCGCGGCAAATCCGCGGGTAAATCCGCGGGTATTTTGCTCTAGTGCGCACATAGCCTAACGCTGGATTACTCGCACCATTGTGCCCTCCACGTAGGATTTTGTGATAGAAAAGTACCATTTCTACACTGGTATGCCGGATGAAAGTCTCAATGTGCCAGCATCACAGTGATCTATGGTAGTTTGTTCTATTCATTAGACCTGTGGTTGGATCTGATCTGGCCCTGTAATACAGAAATGTCATTATTACACATGGGAAACTAGACTTGGGCTGTGTTCACATTCATACCTGTACTTCCATACAGGAGAGTGTAAGGCAATATGCGCAAGCTGTTTATTTGTCACAAACTTCTGACGAAAAAAATGCAGCGTAGTCATTCTTTTTGCGTTTTTTTTTTTTTGTCCCTGAGTTTCTCACTAGTGATGGGAGGATTCGCAGCTAAGATAAAGCCAGACAACTGGGGGTAGGTATTCCCAGACTGGTGAGACCCACAGTTATTGGGAGCCCCCCAGTCTAAAAATATCAGCCTGCAGCCGGCAAGGATTGCCACATTCATTAGATGTGACAACCCCAGCACTTGACCTGCCTCTTACCGCCTGAGTGCAGAGGCAATTGAGGTAATAAGTTAATGGCAGGCCTTAGCTGCCATTAAGTCCTAGATAGTCATGGTAGGCGTCTGAGACACCCCTTCAACACCAATCTATATTCAAAGTAAATAAACACCCAAAAACCTTTATTTGAAATAAAAGACAAAAAAGCACCCTCTTTCACCACTTTATTAACCTTCTAAACACCCCTCCAGGTCTAACGTAATCCACATGAGGTCCCACGAGGCTTCCAGCACTGCTATATCTAACAATCACAGCGAGCATCGTAGAATATTACTTCCCGCTGTTAGGTTTAGGCCGCGACTAAAGTGAGACGTAATCAGCGGTGATGTTACTCAGGCGAGTCCTCCACCTGCGGCGCACTTCAGTCGCGGCCTGATCCTCACAGTGACCAGTCATGTTGCAGCAGTGCTGGAAGCGTTGTGGGACCTCGTGTGGAGTACGTCAGACCTTTAGGGGTATTTTTGGAGTTAACAAAGTGGTGAAAGAGGATGCCTTTTTTTTGTCTTCTTTTTTTTTTTTTTTCTTTTCAAATAATGGATTTTTTTGGGTGTTTTGTGTTTTTAATTTTATTTTTACCTACAGATTAATGATGGGGGTGTCTCTTAGATGCCTGCCATCACTAACCTAGAGCTTAGTATCAGCTAAAGGCTGCCATTAACTCCATTTTACCATGATTGCCACCAAGCCAGGGCAATGTGAAAAGCCAGGTCCAGCGCCAGAATTGGCGCATCTTATGGATAGGGCAGCTGTGGGCTGCTATTGTTGGGCTAGAAAGGGCCAAATAACGATTGCCCTTCCCACCCTAATATCAGCACCAAGTTGTCTGCTGTATCTTGGCTGGTTTTAGAAAAATTGAAAAAAACAAAAAAAATGTGGGATCCCCTCTATTCTCTCCTTCTTTATTTATTTTTTTTTGTTTTTTTACAACCAGTCAGAGTACAGCATACAGCTGAGGGTTGCAGCCTTTAGCTGCTGCTATTCCTGTGCTGGATATGCAAAACAGGGGGGACCTCACTTTATTTATTATTTTTTTTCTTTGACCTCCTCTCTTCTCAAAAAAAAAAACAAACCCCAAAAACAGCTGGCCAAGCTAGGTATCCCTCTATTTTTCTTTTTTTTTTTTTTTTTTTTTTTTTCTTTTTTTTATTTTACATTTCCAGACTCTCTGAGCCAAGGTGCAGTTTTGGTTGCAGTTAATTTTTTAAACAAAAAAAAGTCATACAGGAAACATATTAAAGGGAACCGGTCACCAGTTTTATGGCCTATAAGCTGCAGCCACCACCAGTGGACTCTTATATACAGCATTTTAACATGCTGTATATAAGAGCCCAGGCTGCTGTGAGAGCATAAAAAACACTTTATAATACTTACCTAAACTGTCGCTGCGGTGGATGTGGCTCAAATGGGCGTCTTCGTCCTTCGGGGCTGGCGCCTCCTCTTTCAGCCATCTTCGTCCTCCTTCTGAAGCCTATGTGCATGACGCGTACGACGTCATACACACCCCCCGGACCCCGCGCACTACAGTACTTTGATCTGCCCTGCTCAGGAACTGAATGCCGGCGAGTGTGGATGACGTCGGACGCGTCATGCTCCCCGGCTCCAGAAGATGAAGGACAAAGATGGCTGAAAGAGGAGGAGCTAGCCCTGGAGGATGAAGAGGCCCATTTGAGCAACGGTTTAGGGTACTTTCACACTTGCGTTGTTTTGCTTCCGTTACAATCTGCCCTTTTGGAAAACAGCAGAATCCGTTAACGGATTCCGCTGTTTCCCATAGACTTATATGGGTGACGTATTGTGCCGAAAGGACCTGCGTTGCTTCCGCTGGGCGACGCTCCGTTGCTTCCGCCCAGCGGGAGGAACACAGCATGGAACGTTGTTTTGAGCAGCGGAATCCTCAGGATTTCACTGCGCATGCTCTTCTTCTTTGTGGTTTTTTTTTTTTTTTTTTTTTTTTTTTAAAAAAACTTTTTTTATTTTGTCTCGCGGTGGCCGGCATGCCCGGCCGCCGGCAAGTGATAGCGCTCAACTGAGCCACCGGCCTCCGGCTATTGAGAGCGATCAGCTCATCGTTCACAATAGTCTGCTGCCGGTAAAACTGAGAAGAAGAAAAAAAAAAATCTTTCCGTTTTGTACGATCCGTAGCATCCGTTGCATTCGTCACACAACGCAATGCTACGGAAGCCGTCCAACGCAAGTGTGAAACTAGCCTTAGATGAGTTTTATAAAGTATTTTTTATGTTGTACACAGTGGCAGGGGCTCTTATATACAGCATGTTAGAATGTGTATATAAGAGCCCACTAGTGGTTACCGCAGCTTATAGGGCAAAAAACATGTGACAGGTTCCCTTTAAAACTATGCAGGATGCAGTTTGTCTATTTTTGCAATGTTTCTATTATCATCTGTGTGGTATCCAATTTTGTTGGATACAAAAAATGCCATCAGTGCTGTTTGTTTTTGTTTGTCGTAGGGTATGTGCGCACTAGGCGTTTTTTTTCACGCTGCGTTTTTATGTGCGTTTTTGTCTCAAAAAACGCACCCGCTGCTAAAAAAACGCATGCGTTTTTACCGCGATTTGCTGCGTTTTTGCTCACTGCGTTTTTAATCAGTGCACAATGCCATTAAAGATTGTTGATGAAAAAAAAAAAGCTCTGATGTAATTTCCTTCTTCAAAATGTTCATTGTATGCAGGAGAGCAGACAGCTGCAGAACTAGTGTATGCAGGAGAGCAGACAGCAGCTGCAGAACTAGTGTATGCAGGAGAGCAGACAGCAGCTGCAGAACTACAAGTCTCAGCATCCTCCATCCAGGACTGTATGCAGGAGTTTTTTGCCCAAACAGGAAAAAAAAAAAAGACATGGGCTTCGCTAATATATTTTTGTATGCTAGCCAGGTACAGCAGGCAGCTATGGGCTGCCCCCAACCCCCAGCTGCCTATTTGTACCCGACTGGGAATTAAAAATATAGGGAAGCCCTTTTTTTTTTTTTATTTCATGAATTTCAAGAAATAATTAAAAAAAAAAAATGACATAGGCTTCGCCCAATTTTTGAGTCCAGCCAGGTACAACTAGACAGCTGAGGATTGGAATCCGCAGTGCAGAGTGCCCATGCTTTCTGGGTACCCCCACTGCGAATTGCAGTCCGCAGCCACCCCAGAAAATGGCGCTTTCATAGAAGCGCCATCTTCTGGCGCTGTATCCAACTCTTCCAGCTGCCCTGATGCCGGGTGGCTAGCTGGGTAATAATGGAGTTAGGGCTAGCTGTATATTATCAGCTGGCCCTAAGCCCGAAATTCATGGTGTCACGCCAATATTAGACATGGCCACCATGAATTTCTAGTAAAGATAAAAAAAACCACAACACACAGAAAAATATTTTTATTATAAATAAAACACAACACAATTAGTGACTCCATCTTTATTAAAATATAGAACCCCCCTCCGCAGTAATCCTGGGTCAGGGTCCCGCGCCGTCCAATCCGCATCCAATATCATCTGATCGGTTTGCTGGAAGGCAAAGCGATCAGATGATGTGTCAGGTTCTAGGGGCTGAAGCACATCACACATCAGCTGATTGTATAAAAGCCGTTTATACAATCAGATGTTGCATCAGTGCAAAAAAAAAAAAAAATACGTCTGTGCTGATTACCGGTAGCTCCTGCAGCGATCGGATGAGAGTCTGATCCTGTCCCATCGCTGCAGGAGCTGCCGGTAATCAGCTGATGAAGTCTCCTGACGGCAGGATCAGCTGATAGCCGGCCGGGCGACACCGCGAGAATTACGATCAGCTGATGCGTCAGGTGACTGCATCAGGTGATCCACCGCCAGGTCCTGCAAGCTTCGTACGTGCCCCAGGGAGACTGCACACAGCCAGAGCGGCGGGACCGGGACAGGAGCGGGCATGGCACTGGGACCCTGCAGACAGGTGAGTATAGATGACTTTTTTTTTTTTTTCTACTGTTCACTTTTGTTTTTGCCGCTGCCTCCACCTCCCGCCCAGACATGGCGCCGCACGGAGCTGACATGGCACCGTGCGGGTTGTGGACGCAGCGGTGACGGTACCGGGAGGATTCATGCTTCTGTGTTTACCAACAGAAGGAATCCTCTTCCTGTACACGTCACTTTACTGCCCACCCCTTGCGTTTGTAGCTGCGTTTTTAGTCATAGAAACGCAGCTATATGCGTTTTTCATTGCGTTGTTGAACATCTCATTGAACTCAATGGGTGAAAAACGCAGTGAAAAACGCAGAAATAATTGACATGCTGCATTTTTGTGGTCACCACAAAAACGCAGCTACAAAAAAACGCTGTGTGAGGACAGCACTTCTGAAAACCCATAGACATTGCTGGGGAAGCAATGTCACTGCGTTTTCAGCACAAAAACGCGGTAAAAAAAACGCCTAGTGCGCACAAGGCCTTAAACCAATTCACTTACACTACAGTTCAAAGGTTTGGGGTCACCCAGGCAATTTTGTGTTTTCCATGAAAAATCCTACTTTTATTTATCAGATGAGTTGCATGATGAATAGTAAATATAGTCCAGACATTCACGAGGATAGAAACAATGATTTTTACTTGAAATAATAATTTTCTCTTCACACTTTGCTTTCATTACAGAATGCTCCTTTGCAGCAATTCCAGCTTTACAGACCTTTTGGCATTCTAGCTGTTAATTTGCTGCAGGAATCTGGAGATATTTCACTCCATGCTTCACCTCCCTCACACAAGTTGGATTGGCTTGAACGTGGATGCGGGCTGTGAGGTCAGGTGAGTTCGGCCGGCACTGGAGTCCGCTGATCTGAACTCTGCTGACCTCACAGCCCGCACACGCTGCGATGGATGCAGGGGGACACAGAACAAGTAATCGGCCGGCACTGGAGTCCGCTGATCTGAACTCTGCTGACCTCACAGCCCGCACACGCTGCGATGGATGCAGGGGGACACAGAACAAGTAATCGGCCGGCACTGGAGTCCGCTGATCTAAACTCTGCTGACCTCCCAGCCCGCACACGCTGCGATGGATGCAGGGGGACACAGAACAAGTAATCGGCCGGCACTGGAGTCCGCTGATCTGAACTCTGCTGACCTCCCAGCCCACACACGCTGCAATGGATGCAGGGGGACACAGAACAAGTAATCGTCCGGCACTGGAGTCCGCTGATCTGAACTCTGCTGACCTCACAGCCCGCACACGCTGCGATGGATGCAGGGGGACACAGAACAAGTAATCGGCCGGCACTGGAGTCCGCTGATCTGAACTCTGCTGACCTCACAGCCCGCACACGCTGCGATGGATGCAGGGGGACACAGAACAAGTAATCGGCCGGCACTGGAGTCCGCTGATCTGAACTCTGCTGACCTCACAGCCTGCACACGCTGCGATGGATGCAGGGGGACACAGAACAAGTAATCGGCCGGCACTGGAGTCCGCTGATCTGAACTCTGCTGACCTCACAGCCCGCACACGCTGCGATGGATGCAGGGGGACAAAGAACAAGTAATCGGCCGGCACTGGAGTCCGCTGATCTGAACTCTGCTGACCTCACAGCCCGCACACGCTGCGATGGATGCAGGGGGACACAGAACAAGTAATCGGCCGGCACTGGAGTCCGCTGATCTGAACTCTGCTGACCTCACAGCCTGCACACGCTGCGATGGATGCAGGGGGACACAGAACAAGTAATCGGCCGGCACTGGAGTCCGCTGATCTGAACTCTGCTGACCTCACAGCCCGCACACGCTGCGATGGATGCAGGGGGACAAAGAACAAGTAATCGGCCGGCACTGGAGTCCGCTGATCTGAACTCTGCTGACCTCACAGCCCGCACACGCTGCAATGGATGCAGGGGGACACAGAACAAGTAATCGGCCGGCACTGGAGTCCGCTGATCTGAACTCTGCTGACCTCACAGCCCGCACACGCTGCGATGGATGCAGGGGGACACAGAACAAGTAATCGGCCGGCACTGGAGTCCGCTGATCTGAACTCTGCTGACCTCACAGCCCACACACGCTGCGATGGATGCAGGGGGACACAGAACAAGTAATCGGCCGGCACTGGAGTCCGCTGATCTGAACTCTGCTGACCTCCCAGCCCACACACGCTGCGATGGATGCAGGGGGACACAGAACAAGTAATCGGCCGGCACTGGAGTCCGCTGATCTGAACTCTGCTGACCTCCCAGCCCACACACGCTGCAATGGATGCAGGGGGACACAGAACAAGTAATCGGCCGGCACTGGAGTCCGCTGATCAAAATCAGTATGCAAAATACCGCTGATGTGAAATCAGCCTTATGCTGCAGAAAAAGCACGGGATCTGTAGCGTTCATCTGCTGGTTTGGGCACTTGTGTCCCGCTTGTCGTGCAGCTCTTGCTGTATCCTGAGTGGAAAAGCAGTGTTTTTATTTCATCCATTTTTCATTCTGTCAGTCTAGGAATGGAGCCAGAAATTGTACTGTCAGATTATGGCATGACTCAGACATGTTATTGTAAATCCAATTGCTGGAAACTGGGGGATGGGTTTTCCAACGTATGTCTGTCTGCATCTCAGCATACACTGTAAAGTGCTAGCCTTCCTGCATTCCCAGCAGTCAGTGCTACCCACCCTCAATGCTCCCAGCTACACATAATAGCAGTTTATTAGGACGTCACACAGTTCTGTATGTCACTGCTTTCAGGTTGCGCCCTTTCCCTTGTGTAGCCGGGCCTTTAAAGATGTCATCAAAAGAGCAATCCATTTCTTCAGGTTTTCCAGTGGTCCGTGATTGTGATTGATCAGGCATTGGTAGCTGACCACATGTGAGGTTGTGAAGTGTAATGCCTGTCTCAGTCCAGCCTCCGAGCACGGTCTGTCCTCTATCCATACACTGTGACTACCTACTCCATACAGCACGTCTTCCATAATGTGATGGGAGGGAGTGAATGCTGATCCTCATTGTGCCTGTGACAGCTGTTTGCTGGGTAATTGAGGTCATGCCCCATTTCCCATCTTGCATAGGATTTTTCCCTTTTACTGGAAAGCATCGCTCTAGTGAGAACCATTGGCGTGGCGTTTATTTTCCTGTCCTGTGGTGTAGACTGTCCGTCTTGGGCCTTGTCTCCAGACAAAAATGAGAGGCTTTTCTACACAATCCAAACAGTCATTAGGTAATTATGAGTTAGTGCTTAGGCTTACTTTTATTTCCGCTAGGCAGCATATTCTCCATCTGAAGTTGTACAGGTAATATTTTAGCTTTCTGAGCATCCAGGCAGAGTAGAATGTTAAGAATTAAGCAGACATACCCATAATGATTGGACCGTGTCGCTTGTAGATCGTCTCAATCTCTCCACCACTCTCTTGTAGGAATGTAGTTTCTGTATACAGAGCTTGCGTCGATAGCCATTCTGCCAGGTCTTATATTCTTATAAGCTGAGGTTTGATGTACGTTAAGCATTTAAAGGGAGTTTGATAGCAGGTTTTTCCTATGTAATTTGAGAGCTGCATGATGTAGAGATGAACTCTAATTACAGCGATGTATCACGAAGGCTGCTTTCACACTACGTTTTTTTAACGCAAAAACGGATCCAGTGCAAATGCATTTTCATTTCAATGCATTTGCAATGGACTCACGTCAACATGCGTTTGCGTGCGTTATAGTGAGGATCCAGCGACTTGCAGTTTTTTTGCTTTTTTCAAAAACGCTACTTAAGGCGTTTTTGAGCTGCGTTTAAATACTGCAAATTGCTGGATCCTGACTATACTGCACGCAAACGCAGGTGAACGCTGGCATGCTGATAGACAGGATCCTGCTTGCTCTACTGAGCATACCCAGAAACCAGCCTCGCGTGATCAGTCTCTCCCCCCCTCTCCCTCCCTCTAAAATACCGCACACACTTCCGATTACGTACATCCACCGCACTCTGACCCGCTCTTACAGTCCACCCAAACACACACATATTATGCTCACCTTACCTTCCGTTCCCTCACCGGCCTCACAGTTCTTGTAGT
Organism: Anomaloglossus baeobatrachus; assembly: GCF_048569485.1. Classification (NCBI taxonomy): domain Eukaryota; kingdom Metazoa; phylum Chordata; class Amphibia; order Anura; family Aromobatidae; genus Anomaloglossus; species Anomaloglossus baeobatrachus. The sequence goes on along the minus strand of NC_134353.1, from coordinate 413,570,936 downwards.
TCGCCACTACAGGATGTCTATCGGTAACCATCGCAATGAGGGAGGAACTTCCGCTGTCAGCCGCTACTTAAAGGCAGCGCACTGACCTATCGGAGGTACGCGGCTCCTGCCTTTTGACGTCAGCGCTCTAGCAGCGGAAGGTCCTCCCTCGTTGCGATGGTTACCAGATACACATCCTGTACCGGCAAACTGCAAGATCCAGGAGGCCGGCGATGGGACGGAAGGTAAGGTGAGCATAATATGTGTACATGTTTGTGTATGTGTGGAATGGCATAAAAGGGGCCCAGGATGGGACATTTAACAAGTTGTGGAACAAATTGTATGCATTGTAATGATTTCCTATGGGAAATCTTGCTTTGCTAGACGAGTAACTTGGTTAACAAGCACAGTCCCATAACTTATTGTTCTCGTTAACCAAGGTTCCACTGTAATCAACGTTAACATGACCTGGATATATTTGGTCAAACAATTAACTTGCCCCTACAGTGTTTTCTGCAGTCGCTTCTCTTTGGTGCGGCGGTGATGTTCGGTAATATTGATCATGTTGCTCCTCACAGCTGCTTTTCCAAGTTTCTTGGTTTGGAGTGCAGTCAAGTTAGCACTGGGGGACACTGGAGACACTGGGACTGCTGAGCACGGGGTGGGGTAGGGTGGCACAGGGGACATTGGTGGCCAGAGGATGGTTGGGCAGCCACTACTTCTCTTCTGCGGGACAGGAATGCATCACACGTTAACTCCTCCCGCAAAGTACGTCCTCACTCTGCCACTGGCCAGCGTAAGGCCCTAATTTTTCAGTGTATGTATACACCGCGTTCAGTAGTGAACACTGCGTGTATGTGCAGTTTAGAGACGCGGCTGCTGCTCAAGCACTGCGGCCCCTGGCATCTCCCCAAAATCTCCACCCCTGCCCTACAGAATTATATTACCAGGGTATTTTTACCACACAATGAACTATAAAAAGTAAAAAGAAAACATTTGGGTTCCCCCCTTCAGTATATAAAGCACTCAAAAGGCTATGTGAGCAGAAAAATTAAAGTGATAATCCTTAGAGGAAGAGAAGTGAAAAAAAAGGTAAGTGCACAAAACTGTGAAAAATTGCCTGATCATGACAGGGTTAATTGTGCCACCTTCAAATCTGTGATGAGTCCGCCTTTCCTCTTGGCTCCAGTACAGCCTCCTTTGTAGATTTCGGCCCCTTCTTTTCCCCAGAAGTTGCCAGCTTCTAGCTTGGCATGTAGCCCTCCTGGGCTGAGACTCCTCTTGCGTTCACTGATGTACAGTAAATGAGTAATTCTTTACAGCCTGATGTGCGCGCTGCACTCTTGCCTCTCTATGCTGGAAGGTGAGGACGGTCTGCCAGGAATTCTGATTCTGTTATATTATTATGCTTCAATGGTACTTTATGGATGGAGATGGCTCCTACAGCCGACACTCCTGCTGTCACACTGCGTTATAACCTACGTTCCCTGGCCCCATCAGAGCTTCCGTCCAAACCCCCCAGCAAAACCGGTTTCAGTCCCCAAAAAGTTGATTTCAAACGCATGCGCCAATGGGACCATGGTCTATAATGATGCAGACTGAGTCGCCATGTACTGTCATGCTCCATTTTCAGGAATATACCATATTTTTCGTTTTATAAGACGTACCCCAAATTCAGAGATATAAAAAAAAAAGTGTCCGTCTTGTATTCCGGTGTTGTCTTACTGGAGGGGGTTGGCAGGGGCACGGTGCTAGTGGGGTCCGGGCTGGCAGCGGAAGCTGCAGTGTCTCTGGAGCAGGCCTGTAATGCAGGTGTCCCAGATGCTCTGGTGGTGGTCCTGGCTACAAAAAAAAATGGTGCCCGAAGCGGCGCGTGCACAGATGGAGCTCTTGCACGGACTCTGGCCGCTATCATGTGAACCCAGAGTGTCTGGAATGCCCGCCACAGCGGCTTGACTGCACGGAGAGGCAGCTGCACCACATGGAGAGGCAGCCACCTGTGCCAATACTCCACCTGGTAAGCAATATTCGGATTTTAAGATTCTCCCAAAAGTGGTGCACGATAGAGCGCACACGGTAACTCCATCTGCATCATTACTTGGCAAAGTTCGCTGGACCTGGCATAAAAACGCCAAGTCCCAAAATTTCAGTGACTTGCTTATGAATTGACCTGTTTTTTATTTTTTTGTGTTTTGTTATGGGGAAGTGGGGGGCCTAAACACTGATGAATCTGCCCCATTGAGTCCAGCTCATGAGTCGGTGTGTTCACTTACCTCCCAACCAGTCTGACAGTTGCAGCGTGTACAGATTGGTGTGAGATCACTTGGGAGCGATCAGGCTGGCTTGGTTCAGATTGTTCTTGGTGTTATCTTTCCAGGCCCAGTCATATTTTCTTCTGACACTATAGCATGTTAAATAGGATAGGCTTTTAGTCTTTCTAAGGTTTTAGTGGGGGAATATCTGCAGGTGCTCCTACAGTGGTTTCTGGGAATCCCAGGTTTTGCTCTATTGGACCGCATATTCTCATTATTATCTTACTGCTTGGACTGCTTTTTGAGCTGAAGTTTTGAATGATAATGATGAGCACTCGTATTGAGCATTTGGGTGCTCAAATACTCGCAGAGCTCGGCCAAGTATTGAGTGCTCAATTGTTTTTGTCCATGAAACAACAACCACAAAGTACAGGCTTGCTTCATTGCATGATGTGTGCGGGCAACCCAGAGAGAACCATTCACAGTCTCTGGCTCTTCCGGGGTATAAAACAATGTTCTTGGACTTCGTGTGACTCCCAAAATACCCGTCTGACCTCCCACCAGTAATGTTCTGTTTATGGCTGGCCTGTTCGTGTTTCCATCCTTATACAACCAATCAATGACTTTCCATAATGCTCGTTACTCGCAGCTATACCCTACACCGAGCTCCCGACACTGATGATGGTTGTGGTGTACTTGCAGTTGCATATCATTGTATAACTACACTGTATATTTGCCCTATACACATCACTCTTTAGTGGCTGAGTGTAGGCTTTTTGGATGGCTAGCTGTTGTTGAGCGGGGGCACCATATTACTGGTCTCAGGGGTGCCAACCTCCACATCAAGATAGGGACAATATAGGGCATTCACCCCGGGTCTTCTTACAGTGCTGTGCAAATTAATTGGGTCAAAGCAAAAAAAACCCACATTTTTGAATATTTAATAATAAAATGTTATAATGCACTGTTACATACCAATTTTAGTAAGAAATATGTCCTCCTTTAGCAGATATGAGATTGTCAATGCGTTTTGGCATTGATTCTACCGAGTTGTTGCATAAATTCTTCATCATGGAACCACACTTGTATGGCGCTGTTTATCATGCGTTCTTTGGTTGTACAGTCCATTTTGCCAAGACGTCTCTTCTCAATGCTTCACACATTTTCTATAGGATGTAAGTCTGGTGAATTGCCAGGCCAGTCCAGCACCTTTACTTTATTTTCTTCCAGGAATTTCTTCACACACTTGGAATTGTGGCCTGGAGCCAAATCTTGTTGGAATGTCCCTTCATATTTACGCATGAATGGCACAATAAAACATTTTAAAACTTCTATGTATTTGGATGAATTCATCATATCAACAACAGGAAATAAGCTCCCTGCACCATCAGCTGTAAAAAAGCCCCCAAATCATTGTTTTTGAGGGTGTTTTACAGTTTGTTGAATATGATCAGCTCGCAATGGTTAATTTTTGCTTCTTCTAACTACACTTGCTCTGTACTCTTGAACAAAAAGACGGTTTTCATCACTGAAAATTACCTTTTTCCACTGGCTAGATGTCCAGGATATATATTTTTTTCCCCATGCAAGTCGTTTTGCCTTCATTGGAGATGTCAGAAGTTGTTTCTCTACTGGCTTTGTTGCCCTCCAACCAACTTCCAGAAGCCTGCGCCGTACAGTCGAATCGCTAATATCTATACCTGCAGCGAACAAGTATCTTTGGGGTCTTCACTCGATTTTCTTGCATTAATTGTACTATTTCTGATAAGTGTTTTATCAGTTCTTGGTGTCGTTTTTACTTTTTCTTTCACATTTCCCTTTTCAAAGCAATTAAAACCCACTTACGATTTTGCTTAAATGCTTTGTCCCAATTAATTTGCACAGCCCTGTACCTCTAGGATATAATTATGCAATTTTTATTTATTTTATTTTTTTAAAACCTATTTTATTTGAGGTCAGCAGGCGCACATAACGAAAAGAAGAACATATAACATATACATTCCATAAGTATCTTCAGCTCTTACAATGTGTCTGCTACATCATTTTTCCTTTTTTCATTGCCACAACAATTTCATAGAATTATCTTAACAATAATATCCTTAATATCCTTTAACTTAACAAACTGTTGTATTTATTAATTTCAGTTGGTTCTGTAAATTCTCCCTACCAGTATCTTCAGTGTCCCTGCAAAATCTTCCAAACAATACCAAGACGTGCGTTCAAATTCTTAACTGGGTGATTTCCGTCTGTGTGAAGCTTTGCTCAGTAAATGTTCTCCATTTTTTGAAGAATCTTTTAGTGGACTTCTCCTTATGTTTCTCAGAGTCCAGTTTGTCGTACATCATTATCGCTTTTAGGATATTTACTATTTCCGTATTTCTCGGAGTCTGTCTTACCAGCCAATTCCTAAGTAGGCATTTCTTTAGCAGTACTACAGTGCCTACAAGTGGTATTCAACCCCCTGTAGATTTAGCAGGTTTACACATTCGGAATTAACTTGGCATTGTGACATTTGGACTGTAGATCAGCCTGGAAGTGTGAAATGCACTGCAGCAAAAAAGAATGTTATTTCTTTTTTTATTTTTTTTTTTTTTAAATTGTGAAAAGTTTATTCAGAGGGTCATTTATTATTCAACCCCTCAATCCACCAGAATTCTGTTTGGTTCCCCTAAAGTATTAAGAAGTATTTCAGGCACAAAGAACAATGAGCTTCACATGTTTGGATTAATTATCTCTTTTTCCAGCCTTTTCTGACTAATTAAGACCCTCCCCAAACTTGTGAACAGCACTCATACTTGGTCAACATGGGAAAGACAAAGGAGCATTCCAAGGCCATCAGAAACAAGATCGTGGAGGGTCACAAGGCTGGCAAGGGGTACAAAACCCCTTCCAAGGAGTTGGGCCTACCTGTCTCCACTGTTGGGAGCATCATCCGGAAGTGGAAGGCTTATGGAACTACTGTTAGCCTTCCACGGCCTGGACAGCCTTTGAAAGTTTCCACCCGTGCCGAGGCCAGGCTTGTCCGAAGAGTCAAGGCTAACCTAAGGACAACAAGGAAGGAGCTCCGGGAAGATCTCATGGCAGTGGGGACATTGGTTTCAGTCAGTACCATAAGTAACGTACTCCACCGCAATGGTCTCCGTTCCAGACGAGCCCGTAAGGTACCTTTACTTTCAAAGCGTCATGTCAAGGCTCGTCTACAGTTGGCCATCTGGTCCGCATCCATGGGAAGATGGATAGCACGGCCTACCTGGAGATTTTGGCCAAGAACCTCCGCTCCTCAATCAAGGATCTTAAGATGGGTCGTCGTTTCATCTTCCAACAAGACAACGACCCAAAGCACACAGCCAAGAAAACCAAGGCCTGGTTCAAGAGGGAAAAAATCAAGGTGTTGCAGTGGCCTAGTCAGTCTCCTGACCTTAACCCAATTGAAAACTTGTGGAAGGAGCTCAAGATTAAAGTCCACATGAGACACCCAAAGAACCTAGATAACTTGGAGAAGATCTGCATGGAGGAGTGGGCCAAGATAACTCCAGAGGCCTGTGCCGGCCTGATCAGGTCTTATAAAAGACGATTATTAGCTGTAATTGCAAACAAGGGTTATTCCACAAAATATTAAACCTAAAGGTTGAATAATAATTGACCCACACTTTTATGTTGAAAATGTATTAAAATTTAACTGAGCAACATAACTTGTTGGTTTGTAAGATTTATGCATCTGTTAATAAATCCTACTCTTGTTTGAAGTTTGCAGGCTCTAACTTATTTGCATCTTATCAAACCTGCTAAATCTGCAGGGGGTTGAATACTACTTGTAGGCACTGTATATGTGTTATATCGGGAATGTGAGCACTTGCACTGTCAGTGTCTGTAGGTTTCTATACAGTGTAGCATACAGTCCTGAGGGGGGGGGGGTGACAGGTATAACTTTCCAAATCCTCAATATGTACGCTTCCTCCCATACCCCCCTCACTCATGGGCATTCCCATATGCAGTGAAACAGTTTTGCTTTATGGAGTCCACATTTAGGGCAATGGTGCAAGAAATGCACTGGTGAGCTGCTATGTGGTATATTAAAGGCGTATGTTGCGTTGTGTACTAGCTTGAATTGCATCTTCCTCCATTGTTCGTTTATCATTACTTTCTTAACAGATTCCAACCCCCTTAGAATTTTATCATAGATGTCCTTATCGCCCAGAGCAGTCTCCCAGGTTTTAAATATTTGCTCTTTCCAGGGGCCCTGTACTTGATCTCTCAATCGTTCGTATATGATCGAAAGGGATTCATGTCCCGCTCCCTGACCAAACAATACATCAAAACTCCCCTTCTTCTCAGCCTTCCCGACCTCTTTTACCACTGATGTGTAATGTCCTGTTATTTGTAGATATTGTAGGTAATGGTGATTTTTCCAAATTAAATTTTCTCGATACCGCCGCATAACTCTCCCCTCCGTTACTTTCTGTAAATCACCCAACCTCCGTACCCCCCTCTGCTTCTATCCTTGAAATAATTGTTGAGACCCTTCAATAAAATTTGGATCCTCCCACAGCGGCATAAACTTAGAAAGACAATAAGTGAGTCTCTACAGTTTTCTCAGTGCTCTCCAGGCCCCTACTGTGTCCTTTATTAAACAGCTCTGTTTTACGTACCTTGGCATTTGATCTAGCTTCATATGTAATACCACTACTAAGTTAAAAGGGCTCGTTAGCGCCCTCTCCAGCTGAACGCTAGAAAAGAAGGTTGTCCCGTTGATTCGGTCTTTTATATGTCTGGCAAGCACCGCCAGCTTGTACAGTCTAATCATGGGCATTTGTACCCCTCCATCTTTTTTCTGTAGACACAGCTTTGAGTAGGCTACTCTTGGTCTCTTTCCCTGCCATAAAAAAATTCACAAAAGCTATCTGCAACTTATTGAAGGGAATAGTTTTTAGCGGATAGAGCAAATGCAAGAAGCTGATCATCTTTATCAGATGTGCTCTGCCAAACAAGGAAACCTTTTTCCACCTGTCTAACTCTTTAGTTATTTCTTCAATTAGGTGTGGATAGTTAAGTTTATATAGTGACATTTAGTCTCTGCCTATTTTAATTCCTAGATAAGTGATGTAGTGGGGGGTGATGTAGTGGGGGGCTATGGCTACATCTATTCCCTCGCATTGCTTGTTTCCCAGGGGTGTCAAATATAGAATCTGACACTTAATAATGCTTATCCTGTAGTCTGAGAAGGAGCCAAAGTACGCCAGTTTGTCTATTATGTTCTTTAGTTGGTTTTCTGGGTCTGACATAAATAAAAACATATTGTCCACAAAGCAGGTTAATTTTATCTTTCTATTCCCCAACTTGATTTCTGAGAACACTTCTACTTTTAAGTATTGGCTAGTGGTTCAAGGGCAAAGTCAAACCGAAAAGGGGAGAGGGGGCACCCTTGCCTAGTCCCCTTCTGTAGTTAAAAAGATTCTGACAGCCCATTGTGTTAACTCTAGCCTTACGAGTAGCGTAAAGTGCTTCCATATAGCTCCGAAAAGTCTCCATTATGCCAAATGTATTTAATGCTAGCCCTAGCCAATGCCAATTTACGTTGTCAAAGGCCTTATCCGCATCAAAGGCGTTTGATCTAATCCCGCCAATACTGTGCGAATGTTGACCACCACTGACCTGTTTCTAACACACCCCACCTGATGTGGTTCCACTATTGATGCGAGGCTCAATGCTAGCCGATCTTGCAGAGTTTTAGAGATTATTTTAATGTCTTGATTTATTAGCGATATTAGCCCGTATAACGATGGGTCCGAGGGGTCTTTGCCTTGTTTATGTATCACCTTTATATATGCCATATGGCCAGACTGTAGTAGGATTTTATTTTGGAGGATGTAGTTGAAAACTTTTACTAAAGTGGGCGTAACATCTTCATGCGGCATTTTATAAAATTCCCCCGTCATTCCATGTTGTTTTTAAGATTTTTCAGCAACTGCTCTGACTTCATCTTCTTTTATTGGGGCATTTAATATATACAATTTGTAACTACCACTACTGAGATTTAGAGTATTTAATAATTGTTGGTTTTAGGCTATGTGCCCACGTTGCGTGTTTTCGGCAATTACGCTGCGTTCTGCACCGCAGCGTAACTGCATGCATCCTGCGTCCCCTGCACAGTCTATGGAGATTGTGCAGGAGCCGTGCGCACGTGGCGTATTAGAACGCAGCGATTCGGCTGCTGCCCGAAGCGTGCGTTCTAAGAAGTGACATGTCACTTCTTCCGTGCGGTTTGCATGCGGTCTATAGGGAGAGGCAGCATGCAGAGCGCACGTTCTCTGCAGGCACCATGCGCTTCAGAACGGAGCTTTTCAGCTGTGCTCTGAAGCGCACCTTTTAGCTGCGGTGCAGAGCGCACACATGGGCACATAGCCTAGGTTCTTTTCTTTTAGATTTATAAAAGATTAGCTACAGTGCCATGGCTTGTAAATTTCTTGCTTTGTTGTGCACCGTGAACTTCAAGATCTTTGGAGATAAACTTGTAACTTTTTGAAACTTGTTCGTATTTTTCGACAATTTGGGTACTCAAGTCCTTAGATGGCTCTCTTCTCATCTTTCTGTTCTCCATGCTTAGTGTGGCACACACAGACACATAATGCAAAGATCAAGTCAGCTTCTTCCCTTTTATCTGGTTTCAGGTGTGATTTTTATATTGCCCACACCTGTTACTTGCTACAGATGAATTTGAACGAAACAAAGTTTTTCACCTATGATTTAGGAAAGGTGCCAACAATTTCCTGGCCCACTTTAGGGGGTTTTGTGTGGAATCGTGTCCAATTTGTATTTTTGTTTTTTTTTCTCTTCCAATACCTGCAATGGAAATATGTCTCTAACAAAACATATAATATCAATAATTTTCTGGGAGAAATACTTCATTTTCTTGGACAATTTCAAAGGGTGCCAACACTAATGTCCATAACCTGTATTTATAGCGAAAATAAGTCTCTTATGCATGGCAGCTAAACGCTGATGTTTATAGAAGACCTGTCATCACAAGTACGGGAGTCTTCAGCAGACCCCTGGTTGTCATAGCAACCCATCGGTGCCCCACGATCGTATCAAAATCCTTAAAATGACACTAAAGAGGCCCATAGACATCTGCATTACTCAGCGATGAAGTGGTAATAAAAAACAGCTAAGGCCTTGTGCCCACTCTGCTATTTTCTGCATTTTTTGTTGCTTCATTTAATCAATAAAAGCAAGGAAAAAATCATCCCAGCAAAGTGTGAGAATCCTGACTTGCTGTGCCCACATTGCATCTTTTTACCTTGCAGACACAGGATGTCAATTGAGTTTTTTTTTTTTTCTTGCTTTTTTCACCAATTGACCTCAATGGAGTCAGTAGAAAAACGCATGTGTAATGCACATGTTGCTTTTATTTGTGCATTTTTATGTGCTTTTTGATATCACTGGGGTTCCTTGCAGCCATTTCCTCATCTTGCTGTCTTTACTGTGGGACCTTGCTGCAGGGAAATCCAGTGACATACTGTAGGTGCCTTGTTCTGTGAGGCTATCTGTATCTCAATAACCCGGGGTAGTCATGGTGACAAACCAGGGTTATCGTGGCAGCAATCGGCTCCCTGTGATCGCATTACAGGGACCCGATCCGCCAGGGAGAGATAAGCAATTCCTCTCCCTGCCTCCTGAATGCTGTGATCGCATTGTGCTGCAGTAATGACCCCTGTGTGCAGTAGACTACTAAACTGTTAGGCTTCATGCACATGTTGAGTTTTTGGTAAGTTGTTTTTGTTTTTTTTTTTTGTTTTTTTTTAGCTCAGTATTTATAACCAAATGCTCAACTTGTGCACCAGCCCTTCTGGCTGGAGCAGGAGGCCAGACATTTGCCATTTCACTTTTGACTGCATGAAGAACAATTGAGCACTGTAAATATGGCTGCATGTAATTCATGTTTATTAGCTTCTAAATCTTTACTTTTGCCTTTCAGGACTCCTTAGGTTTGAAGCCAGCCATTCGATTTCAAGATAACCAAGGGGTAGGCTTCATTATTTCTTTTTTTTTCTATCCAAATGAAATAACTCTTGTGTATGAATGTGTGTTAAAGGGGTTGCATATAATATGTTACCTCAGACTTGTGAATCCTCACATTGTCCTCACTGTGGACTTTGAGGATTGCCGGTGTTGGTGCAGGTAACAGCGGTCTCGTGGCCACCAGTATGCCATATGCACACTCCCAGACAGAATCCGAGTAGACTTCTCAGTCAGGCCTCGCACAATACACTTGTGTTGAGTGGCCATGCCCAACTAATCCGATTCTGACCGGATATATACGTATATATCCCCTTGTGACTGTTGACCTATGCGTTTCTTTATATTGTCTGTACATGGCTTCGCTTAATAGTAAAGTGCTGCAGAATGTTAATGTGGTATAAATAAACTAAAGTCTGTAAAGTCAAGCTTTATTTACCTATACAAACTGAATTTTCCTCTCATCTAACTCATTCTTCAACAGCGTATAATCCAGCTTCCATTAACACCATTCCACTGATATTGTCCTAACCGAAATTGCTAACAGCTTGCTATCAAAGTTCACAGATCATTCTGTAGACTCCTCTCTCTCGACCGGTCTTCTGCCTTTAACCACTTCTTCCTACTACAGATTTTCTTTTCCCTTGGCATCAAAGACCTTGCCCTTTCCTGGACCTCTCATACCTTTGTGACTGCACATTTAGCGTCTCCCATTGCCATACTACCTCTTGATCTCACCCTCTTTGTTGGTGTTCCTCAAGGCTCTGTCTTGTCATCCCCTATTTTTCTCTGTATATCACAATAAATTGCATTATGTTTTCTCATGTGCGAAAAGACGACTGCCTCGGAGTAACCCTCGAATCTGCCTTGTCCTCCAAACCATACATTCAAGCCCCTTACTTTTGAGTTGGAGGTGAAAAGAGATTGCATTTCTAGAAATTTTTTTTTTCCTCACTCCTGAATCTACTAAAAAATTAGTGGATGCCTTCATTTCAAGTCTCAACTACTGCATTATCCTCCTTTTGTGGCCTTCCTGCTAACAGTTTCGCACTTCTGTACATGCTTAACACTGCTGCCTGACTAATTCACCTATGTTCTCGCTACTCCTCAACATCTCTCCTTTGCAGAGCCCTTCATTGGCTTACAATTCTCCTCTGTCTAGTTCACACTACTAACCGTAACCTACAAAACCATCCATCATCAGTCTCTGTCGGTGTGCCCTATTTCTCTGTACTAATCTCCCAATGACTTCCTCCATGTAATCTTCGATCTTCCCAAGACCTCCTTTTTCTTTTCCACACTTGTACATTCCTCACCAAATTGCTTTCAAGACTTTTCCCAAATATTCCCATCTACTCCAAAATGTCCAGTTATCCACTACACTCTGAACCTGAAAACCCATCTCTTAAGAAAAGCTCACAGCCTGTAGTGACCCTACTGCCACCTCACTACCGCCGGAGCTGCCGCAGCCCACCAGCCAACTTTCTTGCCTTCTCTTTCCCCATTTTCCTGAAGACTGTAAAAATCCACAAGGGCAAGGCCTTCTCAATCTGTACCAGTGTGCCGTTGTTGGTTTGTGCACTGGAATTTATATTTTTAGCATTTTTGATGTACAGCACCATGGAATCAATGGTGCTTTAAAAATAATCTTAGAGGTTGGCCACTACTTTTACAACTATTTTTCTTTCCCCATTACAATAAAAAACCCCCTGTATACTTAACTTTGCTGTCGGTGCTTTCTCGGGGCTTACATGAAGTTGTGACGTCACTCAAGCCCCATGCCGAATCACCAGCAGCTTCTCTTTCCTACCTTCAGGCTATGTGCGCACGTTGCGTACAGTCACTGCAGAAATTTCTGCAGCGATCTGAAGAGCACATGTTCGCTTTAAATCGCTGCAGAAATGTCCGTAGTGAAGCCGATTCCATGCGCTCTGCCTGCTGCTCCTCCCATAGACAGAGCAGGAGCTGCCGGCAAAGCGCAGGAAAGAAGTGACATGTCACTACTTGTTACGCAGCGCTTCGGCAGCGCTTTTGATTCTTCACTGATTTAACTACTACTTTACTTCATCCTGATTTGGGTAAACCTTGTCACGTTGTGATTGGTTTTAAGCTTTTTTGATTTAAAAAAAAAAAGTACGGTAAACTAAGTACTCCGTTATTTACATGTATTACTCCTGATTGGGTAATTGTTTTAGCTTTAATATCAATATCCATTTAATATCAATGCTATGTGTAGGTGTTAACAGACTAAATCTAACAGATGGGCCAGGCCCATATTTTCGGCTTTCATTTTGAACTTGGAGTATATTAAATACTGGTATTTTGGCTGCAGTGGCCACTCTTTAAATTATCATCATATATGCACTTTTAAATACTAACCTTCACGTTACCTGCAGATCAGACTATTTTTGGGGTATAAATCCTATAGAAAACACGGAATCACAAGTCCATCTTAAATACATATTAATGTTTTTTTAAATATATTACAGTGGCACAAAATCACAATCAAATTGGGTAGAGACTTCATTCTTTAAGATGGAAATTTTTTCTGTAGTATTTATTGTTGGAGTCGTCATTCTCATTTAATAGGGGCCATATAGTGGCTCATGGCTTTTAAATTTAATTGCTATGGTTTTATAGCTGTCCGGTTGATGATATAACTTTTGAGGTACTGAACATATGGAATGTACTAAAAGTAGAGAAAGCTAACACAATTGTATCTTCAATGAATCTGGACCTCTTGGTGTGGATAGATAATTAAAACTCGTTAATCTGCTGTAAGCACATAAAAAGCCAGGTATTTTTATATTGGAAAAATGGCAGTTCTGTCACCCCTCCAGTCAGCTCTGCTGAACTACAAAAGACTGCAACCAGGCTTTTCAGAGCCATAGCAATTTTATGAATATGGGGGTTTGCATGAATCCTACAGTTATGGGAGATATTTTCAGCATCATGACAGAATGGGGAATGTAACGCGGATTTTTACATAACTGACACCTGAACACAAGCCCCAAATTATTATTGGGCAGATTGATGACCATACAAATACCATATTTCTTATCTATAGAAAGGTAAAATTGTGATAGGAAATATGATCCTATATCTTCCGCCTGAAACTTCTAAGCAAAGATATCCTGAAAGTTGGGAATCTCCTAAAATTCTGAAGGACTGAGCACATCCCACAAAAAGACCCCACATGAGCTCATAAAGGGAAGGTATGTGGGTGTAACTTTGATCTTATAAAATGCATTAATTGGATTTGGTCCTTTTGGTCAGTACTTGGTGCAGTGAAAAAAAAACAAAAACTGACAGAAGCTATAGCTTGCTGTGGGTTCTTGGGTTCTAAGTAGTATGTCCCTCCTTCATCTAAACTCTGAAGCCATTGCAGTGACATCAAGTTTAGTAATTTTCTCTTGTTGATCCTTTTTTATTTATGTATATGCTGTATTTGTTCCCCCTTTTGTATATGTATAATATATATCTATATATACTGTGCGCATATATGTATATATTTTTATAAACCCTGTCTACTTATGGATTACATATATGAAATGTAATAGTTCATTACTCTAGACCACATTCCTGAAACCATGCTTGGGTTGTGAAGCTTTGCAGTGATGGTACAGAGGTAGATATATATTCCATGTGTTCGAATCGGGCGTATATATACTACTAGCTGTAATACACTGCGTTGCCCGGAATAGTAACGAAGTATCTCTGTCTCTCCCTCTGCCGGTTTCCCCCCCCCCCCCCCTTTGCCGGTCTCAAATGTCTGTGTCTCTGTGCGTGCCTGGGTCTCTGTGCGTGTCTTTGCATGTACGTGTCTCTGTGTGTGTGCGTTTGTGAGTGTGCATGTGTGTCTGTCTGTGTCTGTCTGTTTCTGTGCGTGTCTGTGGATGCGTATCTGTGTGTCTACATGTGCATGTCTTTCTGTGTACGTGTGTTTGTGTCTGCGTGTCTGTGTGTCTTTGTGTCTCTGTGCGCGCCTGTCTCTGTGCGCGCCTGTTCATGTCTGTGTGTGTCTCTGTTCGTTTCTCTGTGCGTTTCTCTGTGCGTGCCTGTGTCTCTGTGCGTGTACGAGTATGCGTGTGTCTGTGTTTGTGCGTGCATCGGTGTTTGTCGGTGTGTGTACGTGTCTCTGTGCATGTCTCTGTTCGTTTCTCTGTGCATGCCTGTGTCTCTGTGCGTGCCTTTGCGTGTACTTGTCTGTGGATGTGTGTCTCTGTGCGTGTGTCTGCATGTGCATGTACGTGTGTTTGTGTCTGCATGTGCGAGTCTGTGCGCTTGTCTATTGCTGTGCGGCTCTATTTGTGTCTCTCTATGGGTGCGTGTCTCTGTGGGTGCGTGTCTGTGCTTATATCTTTGTGTGCATGTCTGTGTGTGCGTGTGTTTGTGTCTGCATGTGAGAGCTTGTGCGTGTCTGTGTTTTTTGTGTCTGTGTCTTTGTGCGTGTGTCAGTGGGTGCATGTCTCTGTGTCTGCGTGTGCGAGTCTGTGTGTCTGTGTCTATCTCTCTGTCTCTGTGCCTGCCTGTCTCTGTGCGTCTGTGTCGGTGCGCGCCTGTCTCTATGCGCGCCTGTGTGCCTGCCTGTCTCTGTGCGTGCCTGTATCTCTGTGCATGTCTGTGTGTGCGTTTCTTCATGTGTGTGTGTGTCTGCGTGTGTGTCTGGGTGCATTTGTGTGTCTGTCTCTCTGTGTTTCTGTGCGTGCCTGTCTCTGTGCGTGCCTGTCTCTGTGCGTGCCTGTCTCTGTGCGTGCCTGTCTCTGTGCGTGCCTGTCTCTGTGCGTGCCTGTCTCTGTGCGTGCCTGTCTCTGTGCCTGCCTGTCTCTGTGCCTGCCTGTCTCTGTGCCTGCCTGTCTCTGTGCCTGCCTGTCTCTGTGCCTGCCTGTCTCTGTGCCTGCCTGTCTCTGTGCCTGCCTGTCTCTGTGCCTGTGTGTGAGTCTGTGTGTCTGTGTCTGTCTCTCTGTGCCTGCCTGTCTGTGTGTGTCGGTGCGCGCCTGTCTCTGTGCGTGCCTGTATCTCTGTGCGTGCCCGTATCTCTGTGCATATCTGTTTGAGTGTTTGTGTGTGTGTGTGTGTGTCTGTGCATGTCTGTCTCTGTGTTTCTGTTCCTGTCTCTGTGCGCGCCTGTCTGTGCGCGCGTCTCTCTGTTCATGTCTCTGTGCGTGCGTCTGTGTTTGTCAGTGCACGCCTTTCTCTGTGCATGTACGTGTCTCTGTACGTTTGTGAGTCTGTGCATGTGTCTGTCTTTGTATCTTTGTGTCTGTTTCTGTGCGTGCTTGTGGATGCGTGTTGTGTCTCTGCGTGTGTCTGCATGTGCACGTCTGTGTTTACGAGTGTTTCTGTGTCTGTGTGTGCGAGTCTGTGCGTCTGTGTGTGTCGGTGCGCGCCTGTCTCTGTGCGCGCCTGTGTGCCTGCCTGTCTCTGTGCGTGCCTGTATCTCTGTGCATGTCTGTGTGTGCGTTTCTTCATGTGCGTGTGTGTGTGTGTCTGCGTGTGTGTCTGTCTCTCTGTGTTTCTGTGCGTGCCTGTCTCTGTGCGTGCCTGTCTCTGTGCGTGCCTGTCTCTGTGCCTGCCTGTCTCTGTGCCTGCCTGTCTCTGTGCCTGCCTGTCTCTGTGCTTGTCAGTGCACGCCTTTCTCTGTGCGTGTACGTGTCTCTGTGCGTTTGTGAGTCTGTGCATGTGTCTGTGTCTTTGTATCTTTGTGTCTGTTTCTGTGCGTGCTTGTGGATGCGTGTTGTCTGTGCGTGTGTCTGCATGTACGTGTCTGTGTTTACGAGTGTTTGTCTGTGTGTCTGTGTCTTTGTGGGCGCGTGTCTCTGTGCGTGTCTTTGTGCGTGCCTGTATCTCTGTGCATATTTGTGTGTGCATGTTTGTGTGCGTGTGTTTGTGTCTGCATGTGTCTGGGTGCATGTCTGTCTGTGTGTCTGTCTCTGTGCGTGCCTGTTTCTGTGCGCGCGTGTCTCTTTTTGTGTCTCTGTTTGTGCCTGCCTGTCTCTGTGCCTGCCTGTCTCTGTGCCTGCCTGTCTCTGTGCCTGCCTGTCTCTGTGCCTGCCTGTCTCTGTGCCTGCCTGTCTCTGTGCCTGTGTGTGAGTCTGTGTGTCTGTGTCTGTCTCTCTGTGCCTGCCTGTCTGTGTGTGTCGGTGCGCGCCTGTCTCTGTGCGCGCCTGTTTGCCTGCCTCTGTGCGTGCCTGTATCTCTGTGCGCGCCTGTATCTCTGTGCGCGCCTGTATCTCTGTGCGCGCCTGTATCTCTGTGCGCGCCTGTATCTCTGTGCGCGCCTGTATCTCTGTGCGCGCCTGTATCTCTGTGCGCGCCTGTATCTCTGTGCGCGCCTGTATCTCTGTGCGCGCCTGTATCTCTGTGCGCGCCTGTATCTCTGTGCGCGCCTGTATCTCTGTGCGCGCCTGTATCTCTGTGCGCGCCTGTATCTGTGCGCGCCTGTCTCTGTGCGTTTGTGAGTCTGTGCATGTGTCTGTGTCTCTGTGGGCGCGTGTCTCTGTGCGTGTCTCTGTGCGTGCTTGTATCTCTGTGCATGTTTGTGTGCGTGTGTTTGTGTCTGTGTGTGTCTGGGTGCATGTCTGTCTGTGTGTCTGTCTCTGTGCGCGCCTGTCTCTGTGCGTTTGTGAGTCTGTGCATGTGTCTGTGTCTTTGTATCTTTGTCTGGTTCTGTGCGTGCTTGTGGATGCATGTTGTCTGTGCATGTCTGTGTTTACGAGTGTTTGTGTCTGTGTGTGCGAGTCTGTGCGTGTCTCTGTGCGTGTCTCTGTGCGTGTCTCTGTGCGTGTCTCTGTGCGTGTCTCTGTGCGTGTCTTTGTGCGTGCCTGTGTCTCTGTGCGTGTCTCTGTGCGTGTCTCTGTGCGTGCCTGTATCTCTGTGCATGTTTGTGTGTGCATGTTTGTGTGTGCATGTTTGTGTGTGCATGTTTGTGTGTGCATGTTTGTGTGCGTGTGTTTGTGCCTGCGTGTGTCTGGGTGCATGTCTGGTCTGTGTTTGTGTCTCTGTGCGTGCCTGTCTCTGTGCGTGCCTGTCTCTGTGCGTGCATCTGTGTTTGTCGGTGCGTGCCTGTGTGTGTGCGTGTCTTTTTTTTCTCTGTGCGCGTCTGTGTGCATGTTTCTGTTCGTTTGTGTGTGCGTGTCTGCATGTGCATGTCTGTGTGTGCAGGTGTTTGTGTCTGCGGTGAGTTTCTGTGCGTGTCTGTTTCTGTGTGTCTGTGTGTTTGTGCGTGTGTGTGGGTGCATGTCTGTGTCTGCGTGTGGGTGCATGTCTGTGTGCGCGTGCCTGTCTCTGTGCGCGCCTGTCTCTGTGCGCGCCTGTCTCTGTGCGCGCCTGTCTCTGTGCGCGCGTCTGTGTTTGTCGGTGTGTGTATATGTGTCTCTGTGCGTGTCTGTGGGCGAGTGTCTCTATGCATGCCTGTGTGTGCGTGTCTCTATGCATGCCTGTGTGTGCGTGTCTGTTCGTTTCTGTGCGAGTCTGTCTCTGAGCGTGCGTGTCTGTGGGCACGTGTCTCTGTGGGCGCGTGTCTGTGCCTTTCTGTGTGTTCGTGTCTCTGTTCGCTTCTCTGTGCGTGCCTGTGTCTCTGTGTGTGCTTTTGTCTCTGTTCGTGTGTGTCTCTGTGCGTGTCTTTGCGTGTACTTGTCTGTGCGTTGGTGAATGTGCATGTGTGTCTCTTTGTGTCTGTTTCTGTGCGTGTCTGGATGCGTTTCTCTGTGCGTGTCTGTCGGCAATTGTCTGTGCATGTGTGTGTGTGTGTGTGTGTGTGTGTGTGTGTGTGTGTGTGTGTGTGTGTGTGTGTGTGTGTGTTTCTGTTCATTTCTCTATGCGTGCCTGTGTCTCTGTGCTTTTGCGTTTGTGAGTCTGTGCATGTGTCTGTATCTTTGTGTGTGTGTTTTTGTGCGTGTCTGTGGATGCGTGGTCTGTGCGTGCCTGTCTCTGTGCGTGCCTGTCTCTGTGCGTGCCTGTCTCTGTGCGTGCCTGTCTCTGTGCGTGCCTGTCTCTGTGCGTGTGTCTCTGTGCGTGTCTGTGGGCGCCTGTCTCTGTGCGTGCCTGTCTCTGTGCGTGCCTGTCTCTGTGCGTGCCTGTCTCTGTGCGTGCCTGTCTCTGTGCGTGCCTGTCTCTGTGCGTGCCTGTCTCTGTGCGTGCCTGTCTCTGTGCGTGCCTGTCTCTGTGCGTGCCTGTCTCTGTGCGTGCCTGTCTCTGTGCGTGCCTGTCTCTGTGCGTGCCTGTCTCTGTGCGTGCCTGTCTCTGTGCGTGCCTGTCTCTGTGCGTGCCTGTCTCTGTGCGTGCCTGTCTCTGTGCGTGCCTGTCTCTGTGCGTGCCTGTCTCTGTGCGTGCCTGTCTCTGTGCGTGCCTGTCTCTGTGCGTGCCTGTCTCTGTGCGTGCCTGTCTCTGTGCGTGCCTGTCTCCGTGCGTGCCTGTCTCTGTGCGTGCCTGTCTCTGTGCGTGCCTGTCTCTGTGCGTGCCTGTCTCTGTGCGTGCCTTTCTCTGTGCGCGCCTGTCTGTGGGCGCGTGTCTCTGTGCGTGTCTCTGTGCGTGTCTCTGTGCGTGTCTCTGTGCGTGCCTGTGTCTCTGTGCGTGTCTCTGTGCGTGCCTGTGTCTCTGTGCGTGTCTCTGTGCGTGTCTCTGTGCGTGCCTGTATCTCTGTGCATGTTTGTGTGTGCATGTTTGTGTGTGCGTGTTTGTGTGCGTGTGTTTGTGTCTGCCTGTCTCTGGGTGCATGTCTGTCTGTGTGTGTCTGTCTATGTGTGTGCCTGTTTCTGTGCGCGCGTGTCTCTTTTCGTGTCTCTGTTCGTGCCTGTCTCTGTGCGTGCCTGTCTCTGTGCGTGCATCTGTGTTTGTCGGTGCGTGCCTGTGTGTGTGCGTGTCTTTTTTTTCTCTGTGCGCGTCTGTGTGCATGTTTCTGTTCGTTTGTGTGTGCGTGTCTGCATGTGCATGTCTGTGTGTGCAGGTGTTTGTGTCTGCGGTGAGTTTCTGTGCGTGTCTGTTTCTGTGTGTCTGTGTGTTTGTGCGTGTGTGTGGGTGCATGTCTGTGTCTGCGTGTGGGTGCATGTCTGTGTGCGCGTGCCTGTCTCTGTGCGTGCCTGTCTCTGTGCGTGCCATTCTCTGTGCGTGCCATTCTCTGTGCGCGCCTGTCTCTGTGCGCGCCTGTATCTCTGTGCATGTTTGTGTGTGCATGTTTGTGTGCGTGTGTTTGTGTCTGCGTGTGTCTGGGTGCATGTCTGTCTGTGCGTGCCTGTTTCTGTGCGTGCCTGTCTCTGTGCGTGCCTGTCTCTGTGCGTGCCTGTCTCTGTGCGTGCCTGTCTCTGTGCGTGCCTGTCTCTGTGCGTGCCTGTCTCTGTGCGTGCCACTCTCTGTGTATGTGTCTCTGTGCGTGTCTGTGGGCGCATGTCTCTGTGCCTGTCTCTGTGCGTGCCTGTCTCTGTGCGTGCCTGTCTCTGTGCGTGCCTGTCTCTGTGCGTGCCTGTCTCTGTGCGTGCCTGTCTCTGTGCGTGCCTGTCTCTGTGCGTGCCTGTCTCTGTGCGTGCCTCTCTCTGTGCGTGCCTCTCTCTGTGCGTGCCTGTGGGCACATGTCTCTGTGCGTGCCTGTCTCTGTGCGTGCCTGTCTCTGTGCGTGCCTGTCTCTGTGCGTGCCTGTCTCTGTGCGTGCCTGTGGGCGCATGTCTCTGTGCATGTCTGTGCGTGCCTGTCTCTGTGCATGTCTGTGCGTGCCTGTCTCTGTGCGTGCCTGTCTCTGTGCGTGCCTGTCTCTGTGCCTGCCTTTCTCTGTGCGTGTACTTGTCTCTGTGCGTCTGTGTGTCTGTGTCTCTGTGCGTGCCTTTCTCTGTGCGCGCCTGTCTGTGGGCGCGTGTCTCTGTGCGTCTGTGTGTCTGTGTCTCTGTGCGCGCCTGTCTGTGGGCGCGTGTCTCTGTGCGTGTCTCTGTGCGTGTCTCTGTGCGTGTCTCTGTGCGTGTCTCTGTGCGTGCCTGTATCTCTGTGCATGTTTGTGTGCGTGTGTTTGTGTCTGCGTGTGTCTGGGTGCATGTCTGTCTGTGTGTGTCTGTCTCTGTGTGTGCCTGTTTCTGTGCGCGCGTGTCTCTTTTCGTGTCTCTGTGCGTGCCTGTCTCTGTGCGTGCCTGTCTCTGTGCGTGCATCTGTGTTTGTCGGTGCGTGCCTGTGTGTGTGTGTGTCTTTTTTTTCTCTGTGCGCGTCTGTGTGCATGTTTCTGTTCGTTTGTGTGTGCGTGTCTGCATGTGCATGTCTGTGTGTGCAGGTGTTTGTGTCTGCGGTGAGTTTCTGTGCGTGTCTGTTTCTGTGTGTCTGTGTGTTTGTGCGTGTGTGTGGGTGCATGTCTGTGTCTGCGTGTGGGTGCATGTCTGTGTGCGCGTGCCTGTCTCTGTGCGCGCCTGTCTCTGTGCGCGCCTGTCTCTGTGCGCGCCTGTCTCTGTGCGCGCGTCTGTGTTTGTCGGTGTGTGTGTGTGTGTGTATATGTGTCTCTGTGCGTGTCTGTGAGCGAGTGTCTCTATGCATGCCTGTGTGTGCGTGTCTCTATGCATGCCTGTGTGTGCGTGTCTGTTCGTTTCTGTTGCGAGTCTGTCTCTGAGCGTGCGTGTCTGTGGGCACGTGTCTCTGTGGGCGCGTGTCTGTGCCTTTCTGTGTGTTCGTGTCTCTGTTCGCTTCTCTGTGCGTGCCTGTGTCTGTGTGTGCTTTTGTCTCTGTTCGTGTGTGTCTCTGTGCGTGTCTTTGCGTGTACTTGTCTGTGCGTTGGTGAATGTGCATGTGTGTCTTTGTGTCTGTTTCTGTGCGTGTCTGGATGCGTTTCTCTGTGCGTGGCTGTCGGCAATTGTCTGTGCATGTCTGTGTGTGTGTGTGTGTGTGTGTGTGTGTGTGTGTGTGTGTGTGTTTCTGTTCATTTCTCTATGCGTGCCTGTGTCTCTGTGCTTTTGCGTTTGTGAGTCTGTGCATGTGTCTGTATCTTTGTGTGTGTTTTTGTGCGTGTCTGTGGATGCGTGTCTGTGCGTGCCTCTCTCTGTGCCTGTCTCTGTGCGTGCCTGTCTGTGCGTGCCTGTCTCTGTGCGTGCCTGTCTCTGTGCGTGCCTGTCTCTGTGCGTGCGTTTGTATTTGTGCGTGTGTGTGTGTGTGTCTGCGTGTGTGTGTCTGGGTGCATTTGTGCGTCTGTCTGTGTCTCTGTGCCTGCCTGTCTCTGTGCGTGCCTGTCTCTGTGCGTGCCTGTCTCTGTGCGTGCCTGTCTCTGTGCGTGCCTGTCTCTGTGCGTGCCTGTCTCTGTGCGTGCCTGTTTCTGTGCGCGCGTGTCTCTTTTCGTGTCTCTGTGCGTGCCTGTCTCTGTGCGTGCCTGTCTCTGTGCGTGCCTGTCTCTGTGCGTGCCTGTCTCTGTGCCTGCCTGTTTCTGTGCGCGCGTGTCATTTTCGTGTCTCTGTGCGCGCGTGTCATTTTCGTGTCTCTGTGCGTGCCTGTCTCTGTGCGTGCCTGTCTCTGTGCGTGCCTGTCTCTGTGCGTGCCTGTCTCTGTGCGTGCCTGTCTCTGTGCGTGCCTGTCTCTGTGCGTGCCTGTCTCTGTGCGTGCCTGTCTCTGTGCGTGTCTCTGTGCGTGCCTGTCTCTGTGCGCGCCTGTCTCTGTGCGCGCCTGTCTCTGTGCGCGCCTGTCTCTGTGCGCGCCTGTCTCTGTGCGCGCCTGTGGGTGCATGTCTCTGTGCCTGTCTCTGTGCGTGCCTGTCTCTGTGCGTGCCTGTCTCTGTGCCTGCCTTTCTCTGTGCGTGTACGTGTCTCTGTGCGTCTGTGTGTCTGTGTCTCTGTGCGTGCCTTTCTCTGTGCGCGCCTGTCTGTGGGCGCGTGTCTCTGTGCGTCTGTGTGTCTGTGTCTCTGTGCGTGCCTTTCTCTGTGCGCGCCTGTCTGTGGGCGCGTGTCTCTGTGCGTGTCTGTGTGCATGTTTGTGTGCGTGTGTTTGTGTCTGCGTGTGTCTGGGTGCATGTCTGTCTGTGTGTCTGTCTCTGTGTGTGCCTGTTTCTGTGCGCGCGTGTCTCTTTTCGTGTCTCTGTTCGTGCCTGTCTCTGTGCGTGCCTGTCTCTGTGCGTGCCTGTCTCTGTGCGTGCCTGTCTCTGTGCGTGCCTGTCTCTGTGCGTGCATCTGTGTTTGTCGGTGCGTGCCTGTGTGTGTGCGTGTCTTTTTTTTCTCTGTGCGCATCTGTGTGCATGTTTCTGTTCGTTTGTGTGTGCGTGTCTGTATGTGCATGTCTGTGTGTGCAGGTGTTTGTGTCTGCGGTGAGTTTCTGTGCGTGTCTGTTTCTGTGTGTCTGTGTGTTTGTGCGTGTGTGTGGGTGCATGTCTGTGTCTGCGTGTGGGTGCATGTCTGTGTGCGCGTGCCTGTCTCTGTGCGCGCCTGTCTCTGTGCGCGCCTGTCTCTGTGCGCGCGTCTGTGTTTGTCGGTGTGTGTATGTGTCTCTGTGCGTGTCTGTGGGCGAGTGTCTCTATGCATGCCTGTGTGTGCGTGTCTCTATGCATGCCTGTGTGTGCGTGTCTGTTCGTTTCTGTTGCGAGTCTGTCTCTGAGCGTGCGTGTCTGTGGGCACGTGTCTCTGTGGGCGCGTGTCTGTGCCTTTCTGTGTGTTCGTGTCTCTGTTCGCTTCTCTGTGCGTGCCTGTGTCTGTGTGTGCTTTTGTCTCTGTTCGTGTGTGTCTCTGTGCGTGTCTTTGCGTGTACTTGTCTGTGCGTTGGTGAATGTGCATGTGTGTCTCTTTGTGTCTGTTTCTGTGCGTGTCTGGATGCGTTTCTCTGTGCGTGGCTGTCGGCAATTGTCTGTGCATGTCTGTGTGTGTGTGTGTGTGTGTTTCTGTTCATTTCTCTATGCGTGCCTGTGTCTCTGTGCTTTTGCGTTTGTGAGTCTGTGCATGTGTCTGTATCTTTGTGTGTGTTTTTGTGCGTGTCTGTGGATGCGTGTCTGTGCGTGCCTCTCTCTGTGCGTGCCTCTCTCTGTGCGTGCCTCTCTCTGTGCCTGTCTCTGTGCGTGCCTGTCTCTGTGCGTGCCTGTCTCTGTGCGCGCCTGTCTCTGTGCGCGCCTGTCTCTGTGCGCGCCTGTCTCTGTGCGCGCCTGTCTCTGTGCGCGCCTGTCTCTGTGCGCGCCTGTCTCTGTGCGGGCCTGTCTCTGTGCGGGCCTGTCTCTGTGCGTGCGTTTGTTTTTGTGCGTGTGTGTGTCTGGGTGCATTTGTGCGTCTGTCTGTGTTTCTGTGCCTGTCTCTGTGCGCGCCTGTCTCTGTGCGCGCCTGTCTCTGTGCGCGCCTGTCTCTGTGCGCGTGTCTCTGTGCGTGTCTGTGCGTGCCTGTCTCTGTGCGTGCCTGTCTCTGTGCGTGCTTGTCTCTGTGCGTGCCTGTCTCTGTGCGTGCCTGTCTCTGTGCGTGCCTGTCTCTGTGCGTGCCTGTCTCTGTGCGTGCCTGTCTCTGTGTGTGCCTGTCTCTGTGCGTGTCTGTGGGCGCATGTCTCTGTGCCTGTCTGTGCGTGCCTGTCTCTGTGCCTGTCTCTGTGCGTGCCTGTCTCTGTGCGTGCCTGTCTCTGTGCGTGCCTGTCTCTGTGCGTGCCTGTCTCTGTGCGTGCCTGTCTCTGTGCGTGCCTGTCTCTGTGCGTGCCTGTCTCTGTGCGGGCCTGTCTCTGTGCGGGCCTGTCTCTGTGCGGGCCTGTCTCTGTGCGTGCGTTTGTTTTTGTGCGTGTGTGTGTCTGGGTGCATTTGTGCGTCTGTCTGTGTTTCTGTGCCTGTCTCTGTGCGCGCCTGTCTCTGTGCGCGCCTGTCTCTGTGCGCGCCTGTCTCTGTGCCTGCCTGTCTCTGTGCCTGCCTGTCTCTGTGCCTGCCTGTCTCTGTGCCTGCCTGTCTGTGCGTGCCTGTTTCTGTGCGCGCGTGTCTCTTTTCGTGTCTCTGTGCGTGCCTGTCTCTGTGCGTGCCTGTCTCTGTGCGTGCCTGTCTCTGTGCGTGCCTGTCTCTGTGCCTGCCTGTCTCTGTGCCTGCCTGTCTCTGTGCCTGCCTGTCTCTGTGCCTGCCTGTCTCTGTGCCTGCCTGTCTCTGTGCGCGCGTCTGTGTTTGTCGGTGTGTGTATATGTGTCTCTGTGCGTGTCTGTGGGCGAGTGTCTCTATGCATGCCTGTGTGTGCGTGTCTCTATGCATGCCTGTGTGTGCGTGTCTGTTCGTTTCTGTTGCGAGTCTGTCTCTGAGCGTGCGTGTCTGTGGGCACGTGTCTCTGTGGGCGCGTGTCTGTGCCTTTCTGTGTGTTCGTGTCTCTGTTCGCTTCTCTGTGCGTGCCTGTGTCTGTGTGTGCTTTTGTCTCTGTTCGTGTGTGTCTCTGTGCGTGTCTTTGCGTGTACTTGTCTGTGCGTTGGTGAATGTGCATGTGTGTCTCTTTGTGTCTGTTTCTGTGCGTGTCTGGATGCGTTTCTCTGTGCGTGGCTGTCGGCAATTGTCTGTGCATGTCTGTGTGTGTGTGTGTGTGTGTGTGTGTGTGTGTGTGTGTGTGTGTGTGTGTGTTTCTGTTCATTTCTCTATGCGTGCCTGTGTCTCTGTGCTTTTGCGTTTGTGAGTCTGTGCATGTGTCTGTATCTTTGTGTGTGTTTTTGTGCGTGTCTGTGGATGCGTGTCTGTGCGTGCCTCTCTCTGTGCCTGTCTCTGTGCGTGCCTGTCTCTGTGCGTGTGTCTCTGTGCGTGTCTGTCTCTGTGCGTGTCTGTCTCTGTGCGTGTCTGTCTCTGTGCGTGTGTCTCTGTGCGTGCCTGTCTCTGTGCGTGTGTCTCTGTGCGTGTCTGTGGGCGCATGTCTCTGTGCGCGCCTGTCTCTGTGCGCGTGTCTCTGTGCGTGTCTGTGCGTGCCTGTCTCTGTGCGTGCCTGTCTCTGTGCGTGCTTGTCTCTGTGCGTGCCTGTCTCTGTGCGTGCCTGTCTCTGTGCGTGCCTGTCTCTGTGCGTGCCTGTCTCTGTGCGTGCCTGTCTCTGTGCGTGCCTGTCTCTGTGCGTGCCTGTCTCTGTGTGTGCCTGTCTCTGTGCGTGTCTGTGGGCGCATGTCTCTGTGCCTGTCTGTGCGTGCCTGTCTCTGTGCCTGTCTCTGTGCGTGCCTGTCTCTGTGCGTGCCTGTCTCTGTGCGTGCCTGTCTCTGTGCGTGCCTGTCTCTGTGCGTGCCTGTCTCTGTGCGTGCCTGTCTCTGTGCGTGCCTGTCTCTGTGCGTGCCTGTCTCTGTGCGTGCCTGTCTCTGTGCGTGCCTGTCTCTGTGCGTGCCTGTCTCTGTGCCTGCCTGTCTCTGTGCCTGCCTGTCTCTGTGCGTGCCTGTCTCTGTGCCTGCCTGTCTCTGTGCCTGCCTGTCTCTGTGCCTGCCTGTCTGTGCGTGCCTGTCTCTGTGCGTGCCTGTTTCTGTGCGCGCGTGTCTCTTTTCGTGTCTCTGTGCGTGCCTGTCTCTGTGCGTGCCTGTCTCTGTGCGCGCCTGTCTCTGTGCGCGCCTGTCTCTGTGCGCGCCTGTCTCTGTGCGCGCGTCTGTGTTTGTCGGTGTGTGTATGTGTCTCTGTGCGTGTCTGTGGGCGAGTGTCTCTATGCATGCCTGTGTGTGCGTGTCTCTATGCATGCCTGTGTGTGCGTGTCTGTTCGTTTCTGTTGCGAGTCTGTCTCTGAGCGTGCGTGTCTGTGGGCACGTGTCTCTGTGGGCGCGTGTCTGTGCCTTTCTGTGTGTTCGTGTCTCTGTTCGCTTCTCTGTGCGTGCCTGTGTCTGTGTGTGCTTTTGTCTCTGTTCGTGTGTGTCTCTGTGCGTGTCTTTGCGTGTACTTGTCTGTGCGTTGGTGAATGTGCATGTGTGTCTCTTTGTGTCTGTTTCTGTGCGTGTCTGGATGCGTTTCTCTGTGCGTGGCTGTCGGCAATTGTCTGTGCATGTCTGTGTGTGTGTGTGTGTGTGTGTGTGTGTGTGTGTGTGTGTGTGTGTGTGTGTTTCTGTTCATTTCTCTATGCGTGCCTGTGTCTCTGTGCTTTTGCGTTTGTGAGTCTGTGCATGTGTCTGTATCTTTGTGTGTGTTTTTGTGCGTGTCTGTGGATGCGTGTCTGTGCGTGCCTCTCTCTGTGCCTGTCTCTGTGCGTGCCTGTCTCTGTGCGTGCCTGTCTCTGTGCGTGCCTGTCTCTGTGCGTGTCTGTCTCTGTGCG
This sequence comes from Anomaloglossus baeobatrachus, assembly GCF_048569485.1. Lineage (NCBI taxonomy): Eukaryota > Metazoa > Chordata > Amphibia > Anura > Aromobatidae > Anomaloglossus > Anomaloglossus baeobatrachus. Next base: position 413,544,550 of record NC_134353.1, on the reverse strand, counting down.
TGTGTCTCTGTGCGTGTCTGTCTCTGTGCGTGTCTGTCTCTGTGCGTGTCTGTCTCTGTGCGTGTGTCTCTGTGCGTGCCTGTCTCTGTGCGTGTGTCTCTGTGCGTGTCTGTGGGCGCATGTCTCTGTGCGCGCCTGTCTCTGTGCGCGTGTCTCTGTGCGTGTCTGTGCGTGCCTGTCTCTGTGCGTGCCTGTCTCTGTGCGTGCTTGTCTCTGTGCGTGCCTGTCTCTGTGCGTGCCTGTCTCTGTGCGTGCCTGTCTCTGTGCGTGCCTGTCTCTGTGCGTGCCTGTCTCTGTGCGTGCCTGTCTCTGTGCGTGCCTGTCTCTGTGTGTGCCTGTCTCTGTGCGTGTCTGTGGGCGCATGTCTCTGTGCCTGTCTGTGCGTGCCTGTCTCTGTGCCTGTCTCTGTGCGTGCCTGTCTCTGTGCGTGCCTGTCTCTGTGCGTGCCTGTCTCTGTGCGTGCCTGTCTCTGTGCGTGCCTGTCTCTGTGCGTGCCTGTCTCTGTGCGTGCCTGTCTCTGTGCGTGCCTGTCTCTGTGCCTGCCTGTCTCTGTGCCTGCCTGTCTCTGTGCGTGCCTGTCTCTGTGCCTGCCTGTCTCTGTGCCTGCCTGTCTCTGTGCCTGCCTGTCTGTGCGTGCCTGTCTCTGTGCGTGCCTGTTTCTGTGCGCGCGTGTCTCTTTTCGTGTCTCTGTGCGTGCCTGTCTCTGTGCGTGCCTGTCTCTGTGCGTGCCTGTCTCTGTGCGTGCCTGTCTCTGTGCGTGCCTGTCTCTGTGCGTGCGTTTGTTTTTGTGCGTGTGTGTGTGTCTGGGTGCATTTGTGCGTCTGTCTGTGTTTCTGTGCCTGTCTCTGTGCCTGCCTGTCTCTGTGCCTGCCTGTCTGTGCGTGCCTGTCTCTGTGCGCGCCTGTCTCTGTGTATGTGTCTCTGTGTGTGTCTGTGGGCGCATGTCTCTGTGCATGTCTGTGCGTGTCTGTCTCTTTCTACGTGGCAATGTGTTTGTGTGTTGTGTCTCTGTGGGTGCGTGTTTGTGTGTGTGTCTGCATGTGAATATCTTTGTGTCTGTTTGTGCGTGCGTCTGTCGCTTTCTTTGTTTCTGTGGTCTTTGTCGCTTTGTGTCTTTCTGTGTGTGTGTGTGTGTGTGTGCGCGCGTTGTCTTTATGTGTGTATGTCTCTGCGTGTGTTTGTGTCTCTATATGGTAATGTGTGTGTGTGTCTGTGGGTGTGTGTTGTGTCTTTGTGTGTATGTCTCTGCGTGTGTGCGTGTTGTCTCTGTGCGTATATACACACGTACACTCACACATACATACACTCAGCTCTATATATTAGATGACCTCCCCAATAATCAGCCTAGTAGTGGAAACAGCCGCAGCCTTGTCCATTATTGATCAGTCAATTGTGTAATTGCCTTGTGTATTGGGGGCAGCAGAGCGCTGTGTGTGACAAATTGTTGGCATGGGTGGGATATCTGTGTGACACATTGCCAGCCCCCCCCCCCCCCCCCCCGCCCCCGGCTGTCTCCTTGGTGGCTGCAATAACTTTTTGTTTCTTTTTTCATTGCTAATTACTTTTGCAGGTTTTGTCTCAACCATGGAACTTTCTTAATTCCTTCACTGTCCATCGTATAAAAAAACCCAAACCAAAATTGCACCCTTGCCTCCTGACATGATAGTATGAAGGAGTGGAAATCACGCGCTGCTGTGTACAGTGGAATCTTTTCACTGGAAGTTTAAAGGGGTTGTTCTCACTTTTAGGACTCATTTTAAAAAGAAGAGCTTTTAATGAAACCCATTAGCAAAAAATAATTTTTATACCAAAATACATTGAAGTAAATTTAAATTGTCCCTGAAGGTGAATAATTTGCAGCCACTGATAGACGGCGGCGCTCATTCCATAATGTCAGTCAGTGCTGCATCTGGAGGCATGGCTCCAGTCCACAAGAGAACTATTCAGGTTTCTTGTTTTTTTCCCTCCATAAACCACTATTGGCAAATATATATTCCCTATATCATGAATTATTTTATTCAGAAATTAGAAAATAGTGTCTACCTGCTTTAGAGTAAAGTTTACCTGTAATGACTATGAGAGCATTAAAGGTAAGCTGTCCCCAGGTTTATGCTCCCCCATCTGAGAGCAGTATAATGTAGATACAGAGACCCTGACTCCAGTGATGTGTCACTTACTGAGCTGTTTGCTGTCATTTTGATAAAATCAATGTTTTCTCTGCTGCAGATCTAGCAGTTATACAGAGCTCATAAATATGCTGGACTACCTGGGAGCAGGACAAGTAGTCCTGTAATGATAATGTACTGCTGATTAATCAGTGATTTTTTTTTTTTCTTTTCAAAACTACACTAATCAGCCCAGTAACCCCGTACGTTATGCTGCTCTCAGATTAGGTGGCAAATACCTGGTGACAGATTCCCTTTAATAGAAAGAATTCTAGAATTGTTTTATAGTCTTAAACAAGTCTACATCTGCGGATGATTTTTAGTTTCTTTTTTGTATTTTAGGATTGTTATCTATAGTACGGAGGGATTCTTTTTTTCTTCCTCCATTGAAGTGAATGTACACATTAGTACTGAGCAGTGTATCTGTGCATCTTGCACTGGGTTAGGCTACTTTCACACATCCGGTTTGAGCTCTGCGGCTCAATCTGGCTGTGAAAACTATGCAACGGATGCGGCGAAAACACCGCATCCGTTGCATAAGTTTTTACATGCGGCCCGTCCGTTTTTTTCCGGTTGCGGCATGCTACTGAGCATGCGCAGTGGAAAAAAACGCATGCGGCGACCGGATGCGTTTTTTTCGCATCGCGCCGCATCCAGCCTCCATAGGTATGCATTGAAAAATGCGCCGCAGCGGCCGGATGTGGCGCGATGCGGTGTTTTTTGCCGGAGCAAAAAACGTTGCAGGGAACGTTCGAACCGGCCGCGGCATTAACTAAATCTGCCGCATGCGGCAAAAACCGGACCGAACGCAAGCCCCTGCGGCACAATACGGCACTAATGTAAGTCTATGCAAAAAAAAATGCAACCGGCGTTACTAAAGCCGGTTGCGGTTTTTCTGCAGAACGCCGTATTGTGCCGCAGAGCAAAAATCCGGATGTGTGAAAGTAGCCTTACCCTGGATAGTCTGCGCTGATCTGTTTCTCACTGTCGGCCCTGCGCTTCTTTCTGCCTTCCCTTGTCATACACTTGGGTATGTTGCGTAATGCTCTATCCATATGTCTTGTATGAATTTCTGTCTTTTGGATCAGCTTAGTATCTTTCTGGTATAGCAGCCATTACTTTGGCTTTTTTTAGTTGTAGATAGGACTAAACAGCGAGGCAAATGGAAGGCATTTTACGAGATTTATATTACCAAACTGCACAACTTTGTTTTTTGCCGATCCAAAACACAGATGGTCATTCCTCTGTCCCCTAAACATTGAAGTCGGTGGGAACGGATCATAACTGATGATCATGTGTTAACAAATCCGATCTTTAGCACTGTGCATGGCCAGGACACCAAGGGTGTTCAGAGAGACCGCCTACAAAGGGTTGACTCAACCAACTGCACTTCTTATTTATCTATTTTGGGGTATTTTTTCAGTGCATCATATATTAATGTAATGTGTGCTTTATTGCCATAAATTCTGAAGCCGTGTTTATATCCTATTCAGCAAATAACCATCCCTCGACCAGACTGCCCTACGGAAGTGCGAACCTTCACTTTCTATCTATCTAATGTTGGCAGGGATAGCCCTCAAGGGAGCTTTGATTGTATCCAGCAGTATATTCAAAGGTGAGCACTTTGTAACCATTTTAATTAAATTCTGTTGTACTATAGGAACACCTACTTCTACATTGCCTATCTGCTCTCCAAGGGAGTTCCACTGATGTATATATGCAATAAATGAAAGTGCACGATGTAGGTCCATATTGGATTCTAAAGGATAAAACCTCTACTTTTCTAAATCTTTAAAGGGGGGATGTCCCCTACTTGGACAACCTTTACTCATTCCCCTTGTTCGCCCCTGTAAAAGTAAATAAGCCTATACTCCCCTCCGGTGCAGCCATGGATCCAGCAAAGTCTGAAGCCAAATCCTGGGGCCCACGTGACATTGACATGTGGGCTCCGTGCCCAATCTATCTCCCCGCCTTTGGACATTTAAACAGGATGTGAGCGCTGCTATGACTTCCTGTTGAACCATCCCAAGGTGAGGACAAGGAAGCCAGCGCTGCTAGGTTGCTGGGCTCACGTGTCACAACAACCATACTGGCGGTGAGTATAGGCTGATTTGTTTTCACGGGGCCGAACAAAGGGAATGAGTTAGAGGTTGTCCAAGTAGTTGATTTAATACAGGTTATGTATATAAACGGGGGTGTTTTGTATTTAAACTGTGAATTAATACGTCGTTAAGCCTAGTTTAGTGTTCAGGTGGTGGCTAGTGATGAGCAAGCATGCTGTTTGGCCAGATTGATCGATCTTTGAGCATCTGAGCTTCCCTTTGACTTCCATTATACTCGGTATTCGAGTCGTGGCCAAAAACCTCAATGCTCAATCTAATAACGAGCAGTGGTGTGCATGTGTGCTCATTATTAGTGGCACATTGCACATGGATTCTCTTTAGTGTAACCAGGCCTAATCTGACTGCAAAGAGAACCTGTCCGCTAAGGCTACGTTCACACATCTGTTTTTTGGCATCAGGCACAATACGGCGTGCGCCTGATGTAACGGATCCGGCGCAGAATATGCAAAAACGGATGCGCCTGATCCTTTTTCTTGATGGATTCGGTATACCTGATCTGACGGCCGGATCCGTTTTTTGCCGCATCGCGCAGGATCTGGCATCCATAGGCTTCCATTGTAAATCACACCATATTGCACCAGATCCGGCACGATAGGTTTTTTTTTTTACAGAGACCAAAAACGTTCAATGAGATGTTCCATCCAGCCACATTGAGTAATTACGCCGGATCAGTCACAAGCCGGATGCAACACAAGGCAATCAGGCACAATCCGGCGCTAATACAAATCAATGGGGATAAAACGGATCCGGCGCCAGATCCGGTTTATCCGTTTTTTTCCGGATTGTGCGTGATAGAAAAAAAAACCTGATGTGTGAACGTAGCCTAATTCATGCTGCCCAAACCACAGGCCACGTGATGTAAAGCCTGGCTGCAGAATTCCAGCCTGCTGCAGAGGAGACTGGTACAGCACCACCCCCAGTTGGCCTGTCCTCAGCGCTGCTGGAGGTGAAGGAAAGGTCTCATACTACTTTTGCACTATAAATACACTCTTAGACTATAGAGACACAAAGTTAAAATGACAGGTTTTTGTTATGTAAAAAAAATCTTGCCAAGAAAAATAATTTCAGAACTTTTTACACTTTTCAGTGTCGCCTATAATCCGTACAATTTAATTAAAAAACAAACTGAAATCTTTTCAAGTGGGAAAAAAGTTAAACTAAAATGATGATTAAATAAATAAGTAAAATAATAGAAGCACCACACTGACTAACAAATAGAAAGAGATTTCCCCAATCGTAATGATAGTATTTTATGTAACCTTTATTAATTATATTAAAATATTTAAAATTATTAATAATAATGCCCAACAGTGCCAAAAATTATAAATTTCATAGGGCAGCCCTCTTTTGATGATTTAGCCAAACCTTGAGGCACAATATCCCTCATGAATAATTTGATTTAAGTTAATGAATTCACAATTAAGGTTACCGACCCCACAGAGATGCTGTTGGCCAATCGTGGATGGCGCTGGAGATTGCTCAGAGACACTGCCTCATCATTACTCCATCAGTAAGCTTCAACAGTAGGTAAATCCGCTCTTACGCCAATTGGAAAGCATAGCGTCAAAGTGGCACCGTCAGCCAATTGCAAACGGCGTTGCTGATTATCCTATCTGAGCCGGACCCATCCTTGCTTCACCACTGGTGGCTTCACGATATTAGATCCAATTGAAATACAATACACATATGTATGTGTATGGCATGGTACTGTCTGTGATAATAAATAAAAGCACCTTTTAATTTAATACTTAATTGAAGTACCCTTTGAATTTATGGCAACATTCAGTCATTTTTGGTAGATCAACAGGTCACAACTAGAATTGGCAATCTTTGCCCACTATTCCTTGCAGTAGCGTGCCAAATCTGCCAAATCTCCACAGCTTTTCAATGGGATGAGGTCTGTGCTCCTGTTGGGCCATGCAAAAACCGGTTAACTTCTGGCAAAACCATTTTTTTTTTTTTGTTGATTTTAAGGTATGCTTAGTGTCCTCATTGTGCTGAAAAGGTAAAATTCATCTTCAGGCCTCTGATAAGGCTGAAGGTTGTGAAGCGACATTGACTGATACTTGGAACTGTTCATCATGTTCTCCACCTCAACTAAAGCCCCGAAGCAAAAATGCCTACACCATGCTCCACTGTTGGTGTGGTGTTCCTGTGGTGATGCGCGCTGTTGGCTTTGCACCTAACCTTTTTGGATAATGAAAAGACAGGGGGCACCTTTCCCTCTTGGGATCTCAAACAGCAACAATGAACAACAGACAAATGTAAGAGGAAAGCATTGCTGTATAATGGGGATCATCCTATGTATGTGTATATAGACAAAAAATACCTTTTGGAATTACAAAATTGGTTCATTGGGCCATAACATATTTTCCATTCGACTTGATATAGGTTTTAGGAAAATCTAGTCAGGCTTGGATGTTTTTATTTGTAAGGAAAAACTTCTGTTTTGCCACTGTACACTACTTGGCAGACATATGACGAGTATGGGATAAGGTTGTCATACAATGCACACGCAGTACTTGCCAGAAATTCCTGCAACTCCTTTAGGCTACTGTATGTTCACACAGGGCCTCTTTTGTTATGTGCGTTTTGAGTGCATCTTGAGTATGCATCTCATTTTTCTGAAAATGCACCCGCGTAAGAAATGCATTCATTTTTGAGGTGCTTTTGATGCGTTTTTACCACGTTTTGCCCATTGCGTTTTGTAAGTGATGTCTATTGATTATAGTGCTCAAAAGTGCGGTAAAAACGCAAAAAGAATTGACATGCTGCATGTTGGCTGCATCTTGAAAAACGCAGCCAAGATGCAGCCAACAAAAGATGCCCAGTGTGGACAGCAAAATCGAAATCTCAGACTTTGCTGGGAGAAGGAAATGCATGGATTTTGGTGCATCTTTGTGACCTCAAAAGCGCACCAAAAATGCCCTGTGTGAACTTAGCCTAAATGTTGTTTTAGGTCTTTTAGCAATCTCCTGGATCAACTTTGTTTTTTTTCATCTATTTTTGAAGTAAGGCCGGGGCCACACGGGGATCTACTACGATCCTCGCATGACATTCGCTCACGCTGGCAGCACAGCGGGAGACGAGTGTCCCTGCGACTGAAGACTGATTATGCGATCGGACCTCAGCTGCGGGGAGAGGGCTGGCTCTGTGGGGTGGGCGGGCTCTGAGGAGGGGACTGGCCGGCACTAAGGAGGGGCAGGCAGGAGGAGGGGAGGGAAGGATTTATCTCCCTCTCGCCTCCGTTGCTGGCTATTGCCATTCTCGCCCTGCACTTGCGGTACACCGGTGTACTGCGAGTGCAGTGCGATTTTTCTCTCGCCCACTTGAATGAGTGCGAGAGAGAGTCTCGCATTAGTCACAGCATGCTGCGAATGTTTTCTCGGTCCAATTAGGGCGGAGAAAATAATCGCTCATGGGTGCTGAGACTCAAACTAATATTGGTCCAAGTGGAATGCAATAAAATATCGCATTCCACTCGCTACGATTTTCATGCCATGTGGCTAAGGCCTAAGTCCACTTCTAGGTAATGGACCTGGCTGCACTCCCAACATGCAGTCTGAACAGGTGCAAAACTGAGCATGACCTATAATAATAACAAAAAAAGAATGTTGCACTCTGAAATGCTAAAGCATGTAAACCGTAAGTGTAAGAATACATACCTAATTGCTTCAGGAAATCTAGGAAAGATTAAGATATTTAGCATACAAAAATAGCAATTTTTATATCTGCCCGGTAGCCACATCAAGGCATATCTCGCATACAGGATACCTACTCTAACACCTCTCTCTGGGTTAAAAACCTCTGTGTATGGGCAAGTAGGAACCTGGTACTAGACTATAAAATCACCTGTGGCTAATGGGGGAGGGGTGCACATCAAAGTGCGTATGCACAGGAGTGCAATGGACACTACTCTCTGACACAGAATGCGTCATGCACTCGGAGCTGGGCAGTAGGACCGCAATCTCACAAAATAGAGGAGGTGCCAAACCCGCGACCAGTGACACCCATCAGACCAGGGCGACCCCTAGGAGATTACTACAAAGGTATTTTTAAATTGTTCTGCGCGGCATGGGCACTTATATACAGTATTCTAGAATGCCGTATATAAGAGCTCACTGTGGTTGCCGCAGCTCATAAGGGAAAATCCTTGTGACAAGCTCCCTTTAACTCCCCCCATTGTTTCAGCTCACACATTATTCTCTTGAGCAGATATTTTATACCTTTGCCCCAAACTTTTTTTTTTTTTTTTCCTTCTCTGCATTTCAACTGGGGTATATATTATAAACCGTGGCCATCTATGGACACCGCTGCATGTTTTCACTTCTTAGCAGTAGTACTGATGGCAAAAAGTATAAACCTCATTCCAAAAAGTTGGGCTCTGGAGCAGTGAGGAAATTGCTAACTTTTTCGCAAGAGGGCTTGTAGCATATTGCACATCCGCATACCTTTATACATTTCTGTTCCCTTTAGTGTGGGTAGGTATAGCACAGTTACTGTCTGTGTTACAGAGATCTCTAAGGCTAAGTTCACATTTCCGTTGTTCTGTATCAGTCACATGGGTCGCTTGACGCATGTGACTGATGCGTTGTACAACGGATGACAATGAAAAGAATTTCATTGTCGGACTCCGTTGTGTGCAGGAGGGGGCGGAGCCGAGTGGGGGGGCGGAGCCAGGCGATGAGGATGTCGGTGGCAGTGCTGCGGTCTGCAGGGCTGGGGACAGGTGAGTGAGTGTAAGTGTGTGTGTGTACATGTGCGGCATGCGGGAGGGGGCGGGGCCGAGCAGGGAAGTGTCGGCTCCCTGCACACGTAACCAGACTAAATATCGGGTAAAGCAAAGCATCCGACGTTTACCTTGGTTACCCGATATTTACCTTGGTGACGGGTGTACACCGCTTAGCGCTGGCTCCTTGCACCGTAACCAGGGTAAATATCGGGTAACTAAGCAAAGCTGGTGACGTGTGCAGAGGGCCAGAGAGCACGCGCAGCGAAATCCGACGGATTGCACTGCTCAAAAAACGTTACAGGCTGCGTTCCGCCCGGCGGTCAGTCGTTCCACGACTGATCAGTCGGGCGGAGGGTGCAACGCAGCATCATCAGTCACAATCCGCCGCTCATACAAGTCTATGGGAACAACAGAATCCGCCGAACGGATTCCGTTTACCAGAGCAGCGGATTGTGACTGATACAATTTAACGGAAGTGTGAACCTAGCCTTATGCTGCCGTTATCAATACCAATAGCTCTAAAATAATGATGGGAAAAATAGCTGACCCATAACTCTATCAAGCAGGATGAAGTTTTGTTAAGAGTAATCTTTTTGTAGGAGCAATGCACCTAAGCCATGTATATATGTAGCTTAAAAAAAAAAGTTGACTAAAATGATATCTGCAATCTGATGTTTTATACCAGGGAAATCCCTGTTTTTCTTATATGGAAATGAGCTGTTATGGTCAGTGGGCCGGACACAGATCTCCTTGAGAATTTGCCCCCAGAGCTTGTTTTATACAAAAGGGGGAAGCTACCAGTATGAGACATGTAATGACAGACAATTTTTATCACACTCTCTACACTAAGATCAGAACTAACACTGTAGAACAGAAATTAACTTTGCCTCATTACAAACACATCTGTATTTATAGCTGTCCCCCTCATGGTGCTTTTCTTTAAAGCTGTGCCTGATTACTAACACCGTACAGAAGAGTTAAACCTTGTCTCGGTGCAGACACCTTTCTAGTGATGAGAGCTCTGCTGTACTATGCTTTCCCGATACACACTGCCTGTGAGATGGAAGCTGAAAAGAGGACACCTGCAGTGCAAATGTGTTTTGTAATGAAAGTTCACTTCTGCTTTATTGTGTTCTGATCTCCGTATAGAGCTGTGTGTGATTGAGAGCAAAGTGTCAGTCATTACATGTCTCACTCTAGTAACATCTCCTTTCATATACAATAAGCTCTAGACTCAGATTCTCAGGGAGATCAGTGTCTGGCCCATATAAGAAAAATTTATAGAATACGACCTCAGATTGCAGATATCATCTTATTAAGGCTGCTTTCACACCTCCGGTTTTAGCAGAGCCGGCCAATGCGGCTCTAAAACCTATGCAACTGATGCGGCGACAATACTGCATCCTTTGCATACATTTTTGACATGCAGCCAGTCCGTTTTTAGCCACTTGCGGCACGCTACTGAGCATGCGCAGTGGAAAAAAACCGCATGCGGCGGCTGGATGCGGTGTTTGCCGCAGGACGCCGCATGCAGCGTCCATAGGCATGCATTGCAAATCCCGCCGCATATGCCGGATGCGGCGCAATGCGTTGTTGTTTTTTTTTGCCGTAAAAAAAACGTGCCAGGCAACGTTCCATCCGGCCGCCGCATCGGCTAAATCTGCTGCATGCGGCAAAAACCGGACTGAACGCAAGCCCATGCGGCACAATTCGGCACTAATGAAAGTCTATGCAAAAAACCCGCAACCGGCGGCAAAAAAACCCGGTTGTGGTTGTTCTGCAAAACGCCGGATTGTGCCGCACAGGAAAAACCGGAGGTGTGAAAGCAGCCTAAGCTTTCTATTACCCACATGCCCAAATATATAGCTTAGGACTGACCTTACTGATAGATTCTCTTTAACAATGAACACACACCTTGGTGTGAACAAGGGATACGTTATGGCTTTTCTTATGGTGCAGCTACCTTTGGTGGGCCTTATGGTGTGCTTTGTGCCCCCTGTGTAGATTAGTAGAAGGTCCCCATGTGCTGATTTACGGAGATGTTGCTAACAACTTGTTTACCTTGGATCTGCACTTGGGAGTCTTCTAACCCCCCCCCCCCGTGTCTTACAGAAATAACTTTCTCTGCAGCTTGAAGAGTAAGTGAGCATCAGATGAGACATCTTTGGCCCACCGTGGTCATGCTGTGTACTAATTTGCTTGTGTGTTTTCAACATAAAAGCTTTTCTATGAGCAAAAAAAACACTTTTAAAATGTGTCTTGATTTTTTTTTCTTTTTTACCTCCAATTTTTGTTTATACAGCCATATGGGTTAACTGGTCATTCCCATCATAGCCATTCATAGCTGAGCCGGGCTATCAGCCATCCAAAGTGCAAGCTTCTGGAAAGATCAGAGCACTGCTGTGCTATGCTGTTCCATCACTCGCAATCACTTTTTGGCCTTGATGCACACTGCTTATGTTGCTGCTTCTTAAGGCTACATGCGCACGCTACATCTTTGTGTTCACAAACAGCAGCCAAAACTGCAGCCAAAATTGCACCTTGTCAGAGAGAGCCTGGAGAGCATTTTGCTGTTGACAATGTTAAAAACGCTTGAGCAAATACGCACCGAAAATGCGAAAACAATGCATGCGTTTTTCTATGTGTTTTTCGACCAGAGGTGCCTTTTTTTGCTGAAGAAACAAAACTGTGTGCGCACATAGCCTTATGGGAGTTTTGGAGACTTGTTGAACCACACTGACTTTCTAGAGAAGCATATGTGACTGATGCTTGAATGCCAATACCACCATCTCTGCAATGAATGGCTAATATGGCGAGGTATAGCTTGAATTTGTGTGTGTTGAAATATGAGGTGGGGGAGAGACACCCAACAGGTTTTCTTATCCCATTGGGGGCATTGCTGGTGCAGAAATCCTGGATCTCGTTTTTCTTAGACCTAGGTTTAAAATACATGTTAAGTGGGTGTACACACAATGCTTCTTTTTATATGATGTGTTGTTTGCATCCTCTTATTTAGCAATGGAAATATCAAGCTCGACTGTCTGGGCAGCATCCAGGATAAAATCACTGTATGTGCTACAGACGATTCCTATCAGAAGGCACGACAGAGCATGGCCCAAGCTGAGGAGGAGAACAAAAGCAGAAGTGCCATAGTCATTAAAATGGGTAGTCGTTATGGAGGTATGATTTTACATTACTGCTCTTATTTCACTTTTTTTTATATTGTTTTATTAAAGGTGTCTTCATGTTTTTTAAAAGTGATGGAAAGTTGCTAGGATATGCTATCCCTTTCTGGTCGGTGGCAGGCTGTCTACAGATGATCATCCCTTACCATCAGCCTTAGGCTAGATTCACACAACCATTCCGTTTTTGCGGTCCACAAAAAACTGTCCTGTTTTTTTCATGGATACATCCGTGTGGCATCCGCATCCGACCTGTTCCGTATATGGTCTGTGTGTTATCCGTGTGACTTGCAGGTGTTTTTTTTTTTTTTTTTGCGGACTCCAAAAAAAAACACGGAAGGAGAATTACATGCAGTCCAGGGTATGCGGTTACATGCTGCTCCTGATATAAAGTCTATTGGGAACAGAATCTGGGGCAAAGTGGTAGGAGCAAGCACTACATATTCACTGATCATCGGTACGGCTATCGCACTGCTCCCGCGGTAGCACTTTGATCTTCCCAAGCCGGCCGTTCATTAGCCTCATACCATATTCACTCCTTCCCTGTCTGTGATTGGTTACAGTCAGACGCGCTCCCACGCTGAGTGAGAGCTGTCTGACTGCAACAAATCAGCCGACGGTGGGCTGGTTTATATCGTACAGTACAGCTCAATAAAGAATTTTAAAAAATGATGTGCGGTCCCCCCCCCACCCCAATTTTGATACCATCCAAGATAGTCTCACACCTGCTGGCTGCTATTTTCAGGCTGGGAAGACCCACATCATTTTTAGGCTGGGTGGGCTCCCAATATCAGCCAGCAGCTGGCCGGAATTGCCGCATCCATTAGATGCGACAGTCCCGGGACATTACCCAGCTCATTCCGTTGCCCTGATGCGGAGGCAAACTGGGTAATATATGGGGTTGATACCAGATGTGTAATGTCCCCTGGCATCAAGCCCAGAGGTAAGTGTTGTCATGGCGTCAGTGATGTCGGGTATCTGACAAACCCAGTCAGTAATAAAAAAATAAATAGATGACAAACAAATATTTATATTTGAAAGAAACACTCCCCAACGTATAACCTCTTTCACCATTTTATTGGAAAGAAAAAACAAATCCGGGTCCAGCGTAATCCAATAAGGGGTTCCCACGACGATCCATACTCACTGTCCCAGTCAATGAAGAACAGAATATTCACCATTGACTGGGAGAGCAGTGCAGTGTTCTGAGCCAACATCAATAGGTCAGCCCAGGTCACTGCAGGGCATGACCAGCGCTGACTTCAGGAGGTTAGCGAAGTACATTACCTGCGGTGTTGGAAGCCGCTGCACTCCTGACATCAGCGCTAGTCACTGAGATCAATGACTGCTGCGTTCAGAAACGAGGTATCGCGGGCAGCCCGTGACGTCATCGTTAGTCAGTCTCGGACCGCTCGCTCATCAACCCTGCGGTTGCTCACACACTGCAGTGCGAGCGGATGCGGGGCTGTGGCAGGGAGAGGGACACAGAATGCACGGGCACCCGACGGAAGTCACACAAGTGCTTCTGTGCGGCTTCCAGGGTTTTTGCGGACCCATTGACTTGACATGGTCCTTTATGACGGAACAGAATAGGACATGTTCCATAATAATGGAACACATACGACATCCTGTGTGAATCTGATCCTACAAAAAAAAACACATCGAAGTGCTTTCCTGTGCCATCCGATCCTACACAAGACATTGAAAAGATGGTCCTGTCCATGGGTCTGCAAAAAAACAGGAACGGAACAGGACAGATGGAATGGACATATGAATGAGCCCTTAAAGGGGGCCTGCGCTTTCTTTTTGTTATTGCAGATTAAATTACCCACTGACCAGCACTTCTGTGCATATAATTGTTGCTAATGGAGGATCATGTGACCAGGCTTGTCCATCAGTCTCTTCCAATAGAGAAGCAGCTTTTCCATAAGTGGTGTATTAATGTCGGAGGAGACTTATGGACAGGCCTGGTCACATGATCCTGCACCAGCAACAATTGTATGCACAGCAATGCTGGTCAGTGTGCGAGGCAACAGCCGTAACAAGAGAAAGTGGCTTATCTCATTAAAGGGGTACTCTGGGGAGATTAAAAAATTGGTACTGTGCCTGCACTCATACAATATAAAGATTAGAATTCCAGTGCAGGTCTATTTTTTTTTTTTTTTATACAACACCTCTAATTCAGAGTGACAGCAACTGCTCAGCCCTATCCACTGGGTGTCCTGTTAATATCTGCTTCCACATCCAAGAATCTGGTGGACATGGCTTGCTCCTTAGATGTGTTTCCTGATAATGCCTGCTTCCCTATCTAATAGGGGGCATATCAGGGGCATGGCCTGCTCCATGCTGGTACTATCAGCCAGTCTCCTGATAATAGCAGCTTTCCTGTCCAAGAACATGAAGCCGATATTATCAAGAGACTTGCTAATAGTAACAGCTGGTGCTGAGGTGTGATGTAACATCCCAGAGGGGAGGGGGAGCAGTAAAGAGCAGCTCCCGTCACTCTGAATTACGGGCATTGGAAGGATAATACAACTGTACTGGGCATCTCAGCTCTATAGTTTGAGAAGATATACTTTTTTTTTAACAAAAAAAAAATGTTTGTACTGTTCCTGCACTCAGAGTACCCTTTTAAAGTGGCTGCTTAGCTTCTTTCATGTATCCCTAGAAGTGTTAAGAAAAACTGCATTAAATGAGCCTTGCTTTGATCACTACATGTTAATGGCCTATATGTAATCATAGCAATGAAGCTGCTTGCTGAAGAGTCTGAGTGAGTAGTCCATAAACACGTCCCTTCTTGCAAACTGAGTGTGCATATGTTTGTTCTAGAAGGGATGAGCTGAAACCGGTTTCCCCACACTGCATAGTTGTGATTCGTACAGCCGTCCTCTTCGGTCTCACAATACCTAGCACTTTGCCAACAGAAAAACTGTATCAGCAAATTGGCTACATCCTAGGTGCGAGCATAAAAATCCGCTTCATGGCTTATGCTAAATCATGAATGATATTGGGCCATTCCCATCTGTTGTTTTTTTTTTTTCTTTCTGCATATGAGACAAAAACGGACCGCTTTTATCAGCTTTTAATCAGCTTTTTGCTTTCCATTTTCAGCTGTTTTTTGGTCTGTCCATTTTTATCATAGCAGTGGTATCTATTTTTTTAAAATGCAAAACAATTAAACATTTTTTCAAACTTCTAATCACTTGGGTGATAAACAGACGACATGTGAGATTTAGTTTTTTTGATTGGGCAAGCTTGACCTATAAATTGCATAAAAAAATGGACAGGTCTCAGTCACTTGTTTCGAGTATGACTAATACAGATGTCTGAATGTGGCAGGGTTCATGTGCTTTTTGCCAGGTCAGTGGCTTCATTGGAACTTCTGTCTGAAGCCCTGAAATATGGGATTCTGGCAATGCCTGACCTCCATATTGGTAAAGCGACTGTCTACCTCATTAGGTTGTGTGACCATGCTTCGTTTTTCATTCACCTCAGACACTATGTATCTGTCATGGTGTGTGAGGCTCTCTGTAGCTCAGTAACTCGGGGTCATCATGGTGACGACCAAGTGTTGTCATGGCAGCAATTGGGTCCCTGTGATCGCATTAGAGACCCATTCGCCAGGGAGCTAAGCAATTCCTCTCCCTGCCTCCTGAATGCTGCGATCACAAATAACAGCATTTAGGGGGTTAAACTGCCGGGAGTGGCACGGGCACCACTCTTGGCAGAGAGAGCTGGGTCTTGACTGTAACATGAGCCGCACACCCGGTAGTGATTGCGGGGGTACAGCGCAGGAATCCCCCCGATTGCCAGGACGTTGGGGAAAAAAATGCAAAAACGTGCTAAAAAAAACCCCCTGCATTTATATGTGCTGCGTTTTTGATGCCAAAACATGCATTTGTGTGCAGAAAATCCACTACGTGGGCACATACCCAGTGAATTAGCCTCTCCATCTGAAGCCATGAAAAATGGGATTCAGACAAAGCCCCGAAAGAGCGGCTGACGTGTGCTCCAAAGACGTGTGAACATATCCTACGGCCAAAATAAAGTTTTTAAATTCTTATTCACATACATTGTCTGCAACATATCTGATGTGACGTGGCCTACGATAACACTAGTGGCACTATCAGCTTCTTTACAGCATTTCTATAGAACTAATCATGGAATCTCCTGAGAACAACAGAACCTCCTACATTGCATGGAGGATTCTGATTAACAGCATTGTGGATTTTATGGCCGGTTCCTATTCATGGCATTGCATGTTTTACTTAGTCTAGTCCCCAAAAAAGATCAATCATAAGTGTGAATAATGGTTTATGGTCTGAACTTGTCCTGACTGTTTTCACTAAGCAGCTATTTTTCTCCTTTAAAATCTGGAATGTGGTCTTTTTTTCGTGGTTGCATAGTTCTGATTTCCAAAGTATGCGACTTGTCACAAACCTTCCTCCAGTTTTGTTACACATGGCTAGAGGAGCTCACCTCCTGTGACATGTTTATGGGACTTGTACTGGCCATGATTCCAGGAGCGTGACCTCACCACACAAGTATACTGAAGCTCACGCCAGGTGACATCACTGTACAGTACTACTTGGCTGCTCGCCTACGCTTGTGCTGCCTGTCCTTCTAAGCTATACCACGTCACTTGGCCCCAGGGACCTGGATGGCTACCAAGAAGAGGGAAAAGTATGGCTGATGTGAACAAACTTTTTGCTTCATTTGGCCTTAAGCTCACCCTGTGTTCCTTTTGTGTTTGGCTGCTCCTGCTTGGATTTTCTCATATAAGCCTCAACACTAAAGAATTTCTACACTATATAGAAAGAGAGCGATCTAGATAGCGAGAGATATAGATAGATATAGATAGAGAGAAATATAGATAAAGTGTGTGTGTGTGTATGTATGTACATATATGTATGTGTGTATATAATATATATGTATGTGTGTGTGTGTGTATGTATGTACATATATGTATGTGTGTATATAATATATATGTATGTGTGTGTGTGTGTGTGTGTGTGTGTATATATATATATGTATGTATGTATGTATGTATGTATGTGTATGTATGTATGTATGTATATATATATATATATATATGTATATGTGTGTATATGTATGTATATATATATGTATGTATGTGTGTGTGTATGTATGTATATATATGTATGTATGTGTGTGTGTATGTATATATATATATATATGTATATGTGTGTATATGTATATATAATATATATATGTGTGTATATATATGTATGTATGTGTGTGTATATATATATGTATGTATATGTGTGTGTGTGTGTATATGTATGTATATATATATATATGTATATATATATAATGTATGTATATATATATAATTATATATGTATGTGTGCGTGTATATGTATATATGTATGTGTGTGTATATATCTAGATATCTCTAGCTATATCGAATATATTCGGTTTTTTGACATGCCTTTTAATGATGATTATTATACACTAAGAATACAAAGTCATAATGTTCTTTCTAACTGCACATATGTTCTAGGGGTGTCTCCATATACCTACTGTATATACTAGAGTATAAGCAGAGTTTTTCAGCCCTTTTTTTTTTAAAGCTGAAAATTCCCCCTCGGCTTATACTAAAGTCGGGGTCCCACAAAGAAAATTATTCTCATATTCTCACCTCTCCTCTGTTCCCGCAGTGACCTCAGCTGCTTCTTGTAGACCACAAGGCACGTAGACCCCTCCGTGATAGTGTCTGATGCACAGGAGTGCAGGATGCAGTTATGTCTTTACTGCAGTTGAATGCTTTACAGCGGCGGCTGTGCAGCAAACCATTCAACTGCTGTAAAGCCACGATGGCATCCCACAGCGGCAGCTCCGTGCATGGGACATGATCATCAAGGGGTGCCTCTTGCAGACCGCAGGCGGATAGACTCTTCCGTGATTGCGTCCTGTTCATGGGGCCACCGCTACTGCTGTCAGCACTTTACTGCAGTTGAATGCTTTACTTCACCGCTGCCGCCATGAAGCATTCAACTGCAGTAAAGCCACGATGGCAGCCTGCAGCCACGTGCATTGGACACGATCACGGAGGGGTCAGGGGGTCTACAAGAAGCAGCTGAGGTCACCGCGGGAATGGAGGACAGGTGAGAATCATTTTTATTTCAGAAGAGGACAAGAAGGGGACCAGTAGGAGGACATTACTGTACAGCACATTATAAACGGAGAAAACCTCAAATTCCAATTAAAATGATTATCTTTATTGGTATATATTAAAAAGATGAAAAAACACCCAGTGGTTTTGCACACATAAGGACACATGAGAGGAGGAGCTAAAATATATATGGGATCCCTATAGCACCCTATGGGACCTTGCTCCTACCTGCCAACGGAGGGTATGACACCGTAAATGTTTTGGGCGACCCCGTTCCACGTCGGCTAGCCCTCACTGTGCCCTGAATAAATAGTGAATTAAGATATTAATTACACTGTTGATAGCCAAACAATAGTGATCAAACATACAGAGCATCAATAAATCTCAATGTATAGCAAACTACAGCAGTAGCAGTACATCACAAAACAAAGTTGCTCTTGAGGCGATGCAGAACATCCATTTGAAGGGAAGTAATTGATATTAATTCCTTCCCCTGGGTGTATTTTTCACCTCTATATGTTTTGGTCTTTATGTGTTTATCTGATTGCCCTCAAACACTGCATTGTATGCATGCACTTTGCCTAGATCAAGGCTGTGCAGTGTCTATTGGGCAATCTTGTTTTGTGATGTAGTTTTTCCATGTGTGATGGCCATAACATATCAGGACAAGGGGGGAAAAAATAACTGGCTGATGGAATAGCGCATATTGTGTTCAGTTGTGATCCCTTTTTTTGTCCTGTATAGCTTTCCATTATTTTTGGAAGCCTGCTGTAGTTTGCTATACATTGAGATTTATTGATGCTCTGTATGTTTGATCACTATTGTTTGGCTATCAACAGTGTAATTAATATCTTAATTCACTATTTATTCAGGGCACAGTGAGGGCTAGCCGACGTGGAACGGGGGCGCCCAAAACATTTACGGTGTCATACCCTCCGTTGGCAGGTAGGAGCAAGGTCCTATAGGGTGCTATAGGGATCCCATATATTTTAGCTCCTCCTCTCATGTGTCCTTATGTGTGCAAAACCACTGCGTGTTTTTTCATCTTTTTAATATATACCAATAAAGATAATCATTTTAATTGGAATTTGAGGTTTTCTCCATTTACAATTTGAACTCAATTCGGTTATACTATATTTGTTTTTTCTGTACGGCACATTACTAATAGGCCCAAGGAAGGGGCACAAGGATGGGCACATTACAATAAGGAGGGGGCACATTACTACAGATGGGCACAGTACCTTTTATTGGGATATATTTTTATTTTTGAAACCCCCCCATTAGCTGCTGCATTTCCCTTCCTAGGCTTATACTGGAGTCAATACGGTTTCTCAGTTTTTTTGTGGTAGAATTAGTGGCCTCGGCTTATACTCGAGTATATATGGTATTTAATATATAAAGCTGTGTGTGTGTATATATGTCCACTAAAGGAATCCGCACTGTCGCATTTATTTTTACGAATGTTTTCACAGAACGTCATCTGACTCAAGGGACGTCATAGACAATGTTTTGTGGGGAAAATGTAACCCTGCGTTTTACAGTTATTCGCCAAATAACCTGCTACATTAAAGTCAATAGAGCTGGAAGCTACAGGTCAATAATAGGGGCTGTGATTGGTTGATATAGACAACGAAGGACATTGTTAGTATATGAAGCTTATACAGTTAGGTCCAGAAATATTTGGACAGTGACACAATTTTCGCGAGTTGGGCTCTGCATGCCACCACATTGGATTTGAAATGAAACCTCTACAACAGAATTCAAGTGCAGATTGTAACGTTTAATTTGAAGGTTTGAACAAAAATATCTGATAGAAATTGTAGGCATTGTACACATTTCTTTACAAACACTGCACATTTTAGGAGGTCAAAAGTAATTGGACAAATAAACCAAACCCAAACAAAATATTTTTTTTTTCAATATTTTGTTGCGAATCCTTTGGAGTCAATCACTGCCTTGAGTCTGGAACCCATGGACATCACCAAACGCTGGGTTTCCTCCTTCTTAATGCTTTGCCAGGCCTTTACAGCCGCAGCCTTCAGGTCTTGCTTGTTTGTGGGTCTTTCCGTCTTAAGTCTGGATTTGAGCAAGTGAAATGCATGCTCAATTGGGTTAAGATCTGGTGATTGACTTGACCATTGCAGAATGTTCCACTTTTTTGCACTTATGAACTCCTGGGTAGCTTTGGCTGTATGCTTGGGGTCATTGTCCATCTGTACTATGAAGCGCCGTCCGATCAACTTTGCGGCATTTGGCTGAATCTGGGCTGAAAGTATATCCCGGTACACTTCAGAATTCATCCGGCTACTCTTGTCTGCTGTTATGTCAGCAATAAACACAAGTGACCCAGTGCCATTGAAAGCCATGCATGCCCATGCCATCACGTTGCCTCCACCATGTTTTACAGAGGATGTGGTGTGCCTTGGATCACGTGCCGTTCCCTTTCTTCTCCAAACTTTTTTCTTCCCATCATTCTGGTACAGGTTGATCTTTGTCTCATCTGTCCATAGAATACTTTTCCAGAACTGAGCTGGCTTCATGAGGTGTTTTTCAGCAAATTTAACTCTGGCCTGTCTATTTTTGGAATTGATGAATGGTTTGCATCTAGATGTGAACCCTTTGTATTTACTTTCATGGAGTCTTCTCTTTACTGTTGACTTAGAGACAGATACACCTACTTCACTGAGAGTGTTCTGGACTTCAGTTGATGTTGTGAACGGGTTCTTCTTCACCAAAGAAAGTATGCGGCGATCATCCACCACTGTTGTGATCCGTGGACGCCCAGGCCTTTTTGAGTTCCCAAGCTCACCAGTCAATTCCTTTTTTTCTCAGAATGTACCCGACTGTTGATTTTGCTACTCCAAGCATGTCTGCTATCTCTCTGATGGATTTTTTCTTTTTTTTCAGCCTCAGGATGTTCTGCTTCACCTCAATTGAGAGTTCCTCAGACCGCATGTTGTCTGGTCACAGCAACAGCTTCCAAATGCAAAACCACACACCTGTAATCAACCCCAGACCTTTTAACTACTTCATTGATTACAGGTTAACGAGGGAGACGCCTTCAGAGTTAATTGCAGCCCTTAGAGTCCCTTGTCCAATTACTTTTGGTCCCTTTAAAAAGAGGAGGCTATGCATTAGAGCTATGATTCCTAAACCCTTTCTCCGATTTAAATGTGAAAACTCTCATATTGCAGCTGGGAGTGTGCACTTTCAGCCCATATTATATATATAATTGTATTTCTGAACATGTTTTTGTAAACAGCTAAAATAACAAAACTTGTGTCACTGTCCAAATATTTCTGGACCTAACTGTATGTGAGGTAATGTGATATTGGTAGAGACAGACACCCACACGGAGGTGCATGGGGAGACACGCAGAGAGTTACTATCCCAGGCTATGCCGGGTAGTACAGTTAGTGGCTTATAATTTAAGGCTTTATGGGGAGCTGCTGGTACTTAAGGCTGGTTTCACACTACGTCTTTTTAACATCCGTTATAAACGTTTTTTTAGCGGAAGTACGGATCCTGCTTTTACAGCAAATAACGTATGCAAACGCATATGTTATTTTGCAGGATCCTGCACTGGATGTTTAGGGGCGGGCATTGGAGTCATGTGATCGGGAGTGAGGGGAGCTAGACTGGGAGCCGGCATCTGACAGCTGCAGACGCTGGTAACCAAGGTAAACATCGGCCTTGGATACCCGATATTTATCTTGGTTACGAGTGTCTGCAGCTGCTAGGAGCAGGGCTGCCTGCACGCGTAACCAACGTAAACATCGGGTAACTAAGAGAAGTGGTTACGCGATATTTACCTTGGTTACGAGTGTCCGCAGCTCTCAGGTGGGGGAGAGGGAGGAAGGGGGAAAGACAGATAGAGAGAGAGAGGGAGGGAGGAGGAGAGAGAGATCACGCGAGACTGGTTCTGGGCATGCTCAGTACTTTCTGGGCATGCTCAGTACAAAAGCAGGATCCTGTCTATCAGCATGCCAGCGTTCGCGTGCGTTATAGTGCGGATCCGGTGACTTGCAGTATTTTGACGCAGCTCAAAAACGCTACAAGTAGCGTTTTTGAAACATGTTAAAAAACTGCAAGTCGCCGGATCCGCACTATAACGCAGGCAAACGCAGGTGAACGGATGTTAACGCGAGTCCATTGCAAATGCATTGAAATGAAAACGCATTTGCACTGGATCCGTACTTCCGCTAAAATAACGTTTTCAACGGATGTTAAAAAGACGTAGTGTGAAACCAGCCTAAAGCAGCACTCCTGCGTTTGGTTTCTGTTTCACTGCTGGAGGGCTGCTTTAAATGCAAGTCCCCTACCCCTAGCCTTAAACTCACCTGTGCTGTCTTCATCTGTTTCGATCATCTGCCTCTGGCGATTTGTAGCCTGCCAGCAGCTGCAGTTTTTAATGGGGCGTGCTGGAGATCACAACTCACAGTATCTCTATGAGAGCCTCGTGCTGGCCTTGGTCTCAGAGATGCATTGGGAGCTCATGACGTAACTACTAACTTCTGGCCAGGCAGGGGTTAAGGCCCCGTCACACTAAGCAACTTACCAGCGATCCCAACAATGATAGGGATCGCTGGTAAGTTGCTAGGAGGTTGCTGGTGAGATGTCACACTGCGACGCTCCAGCGATCCCACCAGCAACCTGACCTGGCAGGGATCGCTGGAGCGTCGCTACACAAGTTGCTGGTGAGCTCACCAGCAACCAGTGACCAGCCCCCAGCGCCGCGTGGAAGATGCTGCGCTTGGTAACTAAGGTAAATATCGGGTAACCAACCCGATATTTACCTTGGTTACCAGCGCACGCAGCTACACGTGCAGAGAGCAGGGAGCAGCGCACACTGAGCGCTGGCTCCCTGCTCTCCTAGTTACAGCACACCGGGTTAATTAACCCGATGTGTCCTGCAGCTACATGTGCACAGAGCAGGAGCCGGCACTGACAGATGAGAGCGGTGGACGCTGGTAACGAAGGTAAATATCGGGTAACCAAGGACAGGGCTTCTTGGTTACCCGATGTTTACATTGGTTACCAGCCTCCGCAGAAGCCGGCTCCTGCTGCCTGCACATTTAGTTGTTGCTGTCTCGCTGTCACACACAGCGATCTGTGCTTCACAGCGGGACAGCAACAACTAAAAAATGGCCCAGGACATTCAGCAACAACCAACGACCTCACAGCAGGGGCCAGGTTGTTGCTGAATGTCACACACAGCGACATCACTAGCAACGTCACAAAAGTTGTTCGTTAGCAGCGATGTTGCTAGCGATGTTGCTTAGTGTGACGGGGCCTTTAGTCACAAGATGGCTCCATGGGACCTGAAGACTCCGGAGGATAAATGTAACGCTAGGGGCAGGACTAGCATTCAAAGCAACACTCCAGCTCTGGCAAAAACCTCCGAAACCGCTGGAGTGCTGCTTTATACAACTGCAGACATAGGCGTTATCAGTGTGTGCTGCATTGGTGGTAGCTGACCTCATAAATCAGCCATATGTATACCTTCATGCAAAATATTTTACTTGCATGTTTTTGTTTTTGTTTGTTTTTTTATTTATTTACCATTGTAGCAGGACCTTTTTATTTAGCTCCGTGATTTTGCCAAATGTACAAATGGGTCAGAGTTTTTATGACTATTCTCTCTGCTCTTAACACAGGAACAGCGAGGTTTCTAAATGCTTTTCTTAAGCATTCATGTTAGTGAATAACATTCTACAAGCTATACGGGTCTGATTAGCAGAGAATATAGGCACTGAGGTATGGATGCTGCTGGAGGGCATAGGGGACCCGATAGGTTTCCTTTTTAATGTCCGTTATGATAAAAAGGTGTCAGAACTCTTAATGCATTTGGGGCTTGCTGTGTATTTCTATACACCACGAAAGTTAATGACCAAGCAGTGATATGAATAAATGCTATAAATATACATTGCTTATAACAAGTAGAAAACCTACCATACAGAGAAAAGCAAAATGTAAATCTGGACACTGACATAAGTTTCGCTCACAAGGTTGTTTTTTTGGGGTTTGTTTTTCCAAGCAGTCCTTGAAAAAGCTTGAGGCGAAACGTACATAGAGGTTCTGAGGTCCTGATTTTACATTTTTTTTTCACTGCATGTTGTTTTCTACTTTTTATATGCAATGTATATTTATAGTGTTTATTCATATCACTGTTTGAATATATTTTATACATACCGTATGTGCGGCTTGTTATATACGTATTTAAAATTTGCAGCTAATACAACACTCATTTGTATGCAGATGCCCTTTTCTGACACGTTTTCTTGTCAACGTCTATGCCTCCCACCCATTTTAATACATAGTTTTATTGATATGAAGTTAAGAATATGTCTTTAATATTAATATGATCTATTCTGTGGTCACTTTTGGTGGTGTATACTAATATTATTCATGTGAATACCCCTTCAGTAACTACTCACATGGTTAACTGTTGTGCATTGCCATGTATTGGAGAAAGTGCCTCTGCTGACTTGTAGCAAAGCAAAAACCCCAGCACCACCGTTTATAGACTCATGTCTACCATCTGATGGGTCTACAGTAGGCCGTGGAGGAATGGATGTTGGTGTCATTGTCGGATATAGTAGGTTTCTTCTGTGTTGTGTTGGGTGAGTGCATGTGTGTTCCTTACGTAGGGAAGAGATGGCACCCGGACGCACTATGGGGAAAAGGCAAGGAGGCTCAGGCATTGTGGTGATCTTGGCAATGTTCTGCCAAGAAATGTTGGATCCTTGCATTGTAAATTAGTCTGTTAAGCATTTAATGAGGTTGTATGCAGCAAAGTTGCTCCAATTTCACAGGGATCCTAATTAATGGTTGGTTTTGTTTCTATTTTCAGTCAAAAAGGTTCAAGTTCGAAAACCTGCACCAGGAGTTTCAGATGCTGTGCCGTCTCGGAAGAGGCCAACACCAGTCAATCTTGCCAGCGCAATTAAGAAAAGCTCCAGCATTGTGGCACAGCGGCCCTTCAAAGATAGGGCCGTGCATTTACTGGCTCTTAAACCATATAAGAAGCCTGAACTTATCCTGCGTCTGCAGAAGGACGGTCTCTCCTCGCAGGACAAGGATTCCCTGGATAGCCTCCTGCAACAGGTCAGCATAGAAGTCACCACTAATAATCCAGGGAGCCGTGCTCTTGTGTTGTCACACTGTACGCTGCTCTAGAATCATACTGCCAGTTTTCACAATATGTAGTTTGCTGCCTTCTCACTTTTTTCTATGATAAAGAAATCTTTATGCCCCTGATCATCAGTAGCATTTTGTTTCTTTTGTTAATATTTCCACTTGGAATAATGTAATGTGCACACGTTGCGTTTTTATTGGGTTTTTTGAACGAAATTCTGTTTCCAGCAAAGTGAATGGGAATCCAGAAGTGTCATGCACACATTGCTCTTTTGTGATTTGCAGATTTGGTGCAGCAAATAATCCGCAGCAGGTCAATTCTTTCAGCGTTTTTGCAGCATTTTTTCACACGTTAACTTCAATGAAGTTAGTAAAACAAAAACACTATAAAAACGCAGGTATAAAAATGATTGCGTTTCTGTAGCTTTTTGCATGTGTTTTTAGACCGATAATAAAAACCAATTTATTGACACAGGCCTTGTGTGGAATGGCCTGAGTGTTCCAAGGGCACATTCATATTATAACTGTTCTTCTGCATTGCTTCCAGGTGTATTGGGCTGTGGACACACAGGCATTTAGTCTGATGTGAGTGCATCTAATGCGTTATGCTAATGACATTCGGCTTCTGCTGTGCTGCAAGTGTAAGCAGAGTGTTGCCATACTGTAATGTGATCCTGCGATCGCAGCATCGCTGCAGAGGGAGGGCTTAATCACCCCATCTCCTCCATTTTCAGGTGTCATTCGAGTGCAGTGCCATATTTCTCTCGCACCCATAGACTTGTATGGTAAAAATTAATCGGAATCCACCAGCAGCATGCTGCTATTGTGTTTCATCAGTCCGACTAGGGATAAGGAAAGAATCACTCATGGAAGAAACTCCACAGAATAGGTGGAAAAACATTATAAAAAAAAACAAAAAAAAAAAAAACAAACCCATTCCACCCTATTCTGTTTTACTCATCGTGTGTCCTTAACCACCTATAACCATTATATGTTTAAGGCTATTTGATTTTGCACCCCGTTCTGCCCATTTGTCTGTACTGGCTTAGTTCTCCCATTGTGAGACTCCCATACTTTTACACCTTGGAGCCATTATTCCACACACCCGTTTTCCTTTCTCTTGTCTTCGTATATACATATTTACATATTTACCCTATGCATCACACTACCATCCATTATTTTTATGTGTATACCTTTCTATCTTATATTTGATTCAGACAACAACGTTTGGATATTGTGCCCTGGGTCTGTTTTTTGCGTCCTGCATATTTGCCGATTTTCTTTTTCAATGGTTTTAATATGTATATCCTTTTGAATTGATATAGGATTTTTACATTACTCATTAGTGATGAATTTTGTGTTTTTTTTTTTTTTTGCGGATCTATAGAGATAGATACTAGCATGACAAAGAGAGCGTGCTATAGACCTATATTAAAATTGCACCCTGTGGAGCTTATTGGACAGCTTTTTATGACTAAAACAACGTGAAGTCCACAAATTTTTGTAACTAGCAAAGGTAAAGCAGAAAGCTGTGAGCTGATCTAATCAGGCTGGGAAGGTCTATGGTGTTTGGGCCCTTCACAGCTTAAAAAAATACCAGCCCACAGCTGCACTAAAAATGGCACATCACATTAGATGTGTCAATTATTGCCCTTTGCCAATGCACCAGAGCAATCGGAAAGAGCTAGGGCAATCAGGGTAATGGTTTATGGGGTTGATGTCAGCTGTGTAGTGTCAGCTGGCATTGAGCCCTGGTGTTTGACAGACGCTTCTCCATTACCAATCTGTCAGTAAGTAAAAAGAAAAAAACATACACAAATTACTTTATTTACATAAACACTCCCTCCACTTTCCTTGTTTGTTCATTTTATTTAAAAAAAAAACAAACAAAACATGCTGGTCTGACGTTTTCCAGGAATTCTGGTGTAGTTCACAAATAGAAACATGAAAAAACGTAAAAAAAAAACAAACAAAATACTGTTCTACTATCACAAATTTATTATTAAGCAAAGTTCCCAGATCCGACGTAGTCCACGACTATCCTCGATTACATAGATTAAAGTCTATGGAACCTCAGAATTAGGCTCCATAGACCTTGAACAGCAGCCAGTCCCAGCTCATGCTGCACTCCTTTAGACCCGGTGACTGTAATAATCGGTGACTTCAGATGAGTCGGCACTCGTCACAGTCATCTGGTTGTGTGGAGTGCAGCGTGAGCCGCACTGGCTGCTACTTACACTATGAAGCCTATGAAGGTCCTTCATTTAATGTCATGGTTTATGTTGTAAACTAGGCTCTCCTTGTGGTACTAATTGTAGCTACTGCTTCCATATGTCTTCTCCATAGCTCTAGTTGGCTTTTCCTCCCTGAATGTGTATGAGGTGGGAGTGATCAGTTTAGTATGCAGGTGCGCAAAAATATACTATTATTAATATATATTGTGCATAAAAATGTTCCATGATGTTGTCAGTCATCAGACCCATGAAGCTGATTACCGGGCCTCTGCTTATGCTTTGTAGCTGGTCATCACTCCTGTTCATGCCGGGGATCTTATTTTTGTCATTTTTCTTGGTACTTTTATTAGAGGCACCCAATTCACATTGTGTTTCAGCAGTGCGCTCTGGGGTCAGAGGAACCTCGGGAAGGGGGGGGCACAGAATAGAAGGACAACATCTGCATATGTTCTACCGGTGACTACATGGGTTTCTCCGGTTTCCTTCAATATTCCATACAGTTAAAGTATTCAGATTGTGAGCCCCAATGGGGACAGTGATGATAATGTCTGTAAAGTGCTATAGAACTTAAGAACACTGTATAAAAAATGCATAATGAATAAATTAACATTTGCTGTCTAGGTTAAGGCATTTTATGGCCCTGATGGGGTTGTTTAAGGCTGCTTTCACACCTCCGGTTTCTGCAATGCGGCACAATACGGCACTTTGCAGGAAAATCGCAACCGTTTTTTTTTTTTGCTGCCGGTTGCGTTTTTTCTGCATAGACTTTAATTAGTGCCGCATTGTGCCGCATGGCCTTGCGTTCCATCCGGTTTTTGCCGCATGCGGCAAATTTAGCCGATGCGGCGGCTGGATGGAACGTTGCCTGGCACGTTTTTTTCGTGCGGCAAAAAAAACCGCATCGCGCCGCATTCGGCCGATGCCGCGCATTTTTCAATGCATGCCTATGGCGGCCGGATGCGGCGTGATACGGCAAAAACCATATTCGGCCGCCGCATGCGGTTTTTGCCACTGCGCATGCTCAGTAGCATGCCGCAAGCGGCAAAAACCGGATGGGCCGCAAGGGAAAAACTTATGCAAAGGATGCAGTGTTTTCACCGCATCCGTTGCATAGCTTGCACAGCCGGATTGAGCCGCAGAGCTCAAGCCGGATGTGTGAAAGCAGCCTAAGTCCTTTATGGTAAATAAGGCAGAACCCCCTTAAGTACATAGCAGAAACAGTGTGAACTGGACCGTATATAGTTTTCTGACATTCTGTATTTGATTGGCTTTTTTTAATGCAGTTTCCTGGGTATTAATTTCTTTTCTTTTACCTTGTTAGGTAGCGATTCTGAGTGCCAAAGACTGCACCTACACCTTAAAGGACTGTCTGTATAAGGAGGTGCAGAAGGACTGGCCTGGTTACTCTGAAGGAGACCAGCAGCTGCTAAAAAGGATCCTTGTCCGGTAATTCTAGCTTAAATTCCAGAGCAGTGCTTGGGCTCCAAGAGATATAAGGCCCTGTACGCACTCTGGGGGTTTTTTTTGCTGCGGATTTGCCGTGTTTTTTTGCTGCAGAAAAGTTGCAGAAAATGTTCATAACCTTGCTGTAGCCCTTCCCCAGCAAAACCTGAGAAAAACAAAATGCTGTGCCACACTGGGTTTTTTTACCTACAGGTTTTTGCTGCAGAATTTCTACAGCAAAAAGAAGTAGCATGTCACTTCTTTTTTGCAGGTACTTGCAGTTTTTGCCGCGATTTGGTCCCTGCGGTTACTTAGCATTATCCATGGCAAAATCACGGGTGCGGTCTTACTGCGGTTTTTGCCACGGGTGCAGTATTCCGCCAGAGGGTGCAAATTTTTCTTAAGAAAAAAATCATTTAACAGTGCACACAGGGCCGAAATGTATTTTATTTTTATTATTAGTTTTATTTTAATTTGTCTTTTCCATTTGGTATTTTACAGCCTCAATATATATTTGACAAATGTTTCAGGGGTGCTGGTTATGCAGCATGTTTTGTTACAGGGTTGCTGCAGTGTGCCTCAGAAAATGGTCTTAGTGAAAATCTGCAGCACCCCACTGTGTAGATGAAATGTTACATCTAGTGTTTGTATCTTTATATTCTGTTTCATTCTGCACAGTTTAGTCCTTGCTTGTATCTATATTTGTGTAGGCCACTTTTCTGATCATCCATAGCGGAATATACTGAACTACCCCAAATAGACACATGGAAGAGTCAGTAGAACATGTACAAGGCCTTTTGCCTCTTGTCCTTTTTTTGTCTCCTTTTTATCCACTTCGAGCCTCTTTTCTAGTTTAGTTTCTAGGCTATAGGCTGTTTGATTTAGAGAGTTCATGTGACTTTATTTGCATTTCAACTGTTTATTGCTGTGCTGGGGACTAAAGCATATCATGGATCACTCTACCTTCATACTGTCCCAGAGCCTTCAGGGACACCGCTGCTACAATCCTGACTGTGTACTGTATATTCTGGTTGGGATGTCCCATGTACTGTGTTTCTCCAAAAATAAGACCTACCCCGAAAATAAGACCTCGCAAAAGTTTTCAGCAAGGCTTAAATATGACATACCCCTAAATTAATAGTTCCAGTTCAATAATGAAGTGTCCATGCAGCTAAAAAAAGTTAATGAATACTGCAGGACACTGCATTATAGAAAGCAGACACCTACAAAAAAAGAGAAGACTGAAGACCCCGCGATCATACTCATCAGATGTCGACTCGGAATTCATCAAGGACCTGCAGTGGAACACACACACACACACACACACACACACACACACACACACACACACACACACACACACACACACACACACACACACACCCACCCCCCACATCCAGCGATATTGATTGTTTCTGGGTGGCATAAGGACCTGGGACGCTGTGCAGTGGAGTGCCAGGGCCTGTGGGCGGAGCGCATCATAGAGACGAGAGCAGAGAGTCCCCTGGTATCTGGAATCAAGTGGTATCACCAGACGTGGTGAGTGTGTGTGTACGCACATGATTGTATGTGCGATCTCATGAGTGTGTGTATGCAATCTGATGTGTGAGTGTCAGCCAGAAGGGGGGGGAGACGGCATGGAGCATACCTGCTGGGAGCACCCACCGGAGATCGCAGGAGGACCTAAGGGCCATGCAGACGCCCGGGGTCTGGTAAGTATGATGATTCAGGGAAGGTGGATCTGTATTTTTTTGAGGGGATAAACTTTCCCGCAGCTATGTCCCTGAGAATAAGCCCTCCCAAAAAATAAGCCGTAGCGCTTTTTTCGGGGCAAAAAAAAACCATTTGACAGTCTTATTTTTGGAGAAACAAGGGTATGCACAATATATGGCAGTGTTTTTGCAGTTATCAGCTAGTTGTATATTGGCAACCAGGAATGTCTTGTAATTTATGCTCCTGTATCAAAGGTTTATGAAATTCTGCGTTACCTGTTGCTGCTGTCTTTCTCAATGAGACTCAAGAAAATCCGATTGCATTCACCATCCGTAAAACACATCTCTGTTCAGAGTACATTGAAACGCCAGGCAGGACTGCACGGCCAGGACGCAGGGCGCACAGACAGCAGCCGTTTTGCGTGCTCCACGTGCTTCCATAGGTCTTCCCTGTAGAAGGCTGTGGAGCATGTAAAACGGCTGCCGTCTGTGCGCCCTGCGTCCTGGCCGTGCAGTCCTGCCTGGCGTTTCAATGTACTCTGAACAGAGATGTTTTACGGATGGTGATTTTCTATATTTTTCTTGAATGTCATATTTTTTTCTACATGTGTTCCATCACATCCTCCTTCCGAGTGCTTGGGTGGTGCCAGCGGTTTTTTATTTTGGGACTTTCTTAATGAGACTGTTGTTCCAGCTGTTGCCTATAGTGTTTCCTATAGTCGAAATTATTTTACATTTCTCCATAAGAAAAATATTGGCTTAATCTATTGAATAGATCTGATCTCTGGTGCCTGTCGTTTTTTGTTTACCGTAGTGGCAGTTTTTCTGTTTATGGGCTGCTTCTTGTTTTCTTAGGAAGCTCTGCCAGTCACAGAACACAGGATTAGGTGGAGACAGTGCTCCTCTGAGCGTCCCCAAAGACAATGTGACTCCCTCTACCCCCTTTCCTCAGGTAGGTGATACAATCTTTTATGCAAGTTAATAATATTTGGCAGATGGAACTCATGCATCTACTTTTCGTGTATATTTAGTACTTTGATTGTTTTCAATAGTTGACTCCTTATAAGCTTTAACATTTGTGTTTAAGCCTCCATTTCCAATTAATACACCTTTAAATGCTATTTGTGTCAGTGTTTAATTGTTGGTTACGCTTGCTCAGGTTAAATTTTCAGGTATGAAAACTGCCTCACAGTCAGACTGTTCTACTTGTCCATAGCAACCAATCAGAGCTCCGCTTTCAGTTTACCTCAGCATCTTCAATGCTGAAAGCTGTACTCTGGCTGCTACAGGCAACCAGAATGTTCTTACTGTGAGGCAATTCTCATAACTGAGGCCCCAGCTACTTCTGCATTTGTTGTTGACAGCCCCTGCTATAGTTAAAGCCTTTCAAACAACTCATCAGGCTGCCCCATCTTAGCGACTATATGGTTACTGCCCTTTTAGAGTTACTCTTTATGCCATTTTGTTTGAGCGTTGTTGTTTTAGGACACCCATTTTCTCCTTTTATTTCTGTAGAGCCTAAATTTGCGAGTCCAATTTTCTTGCAGAGGGGGAGATTTATAAGTTTTAATGTCTGCAGAATTTTTAGTCTGGTTTTAAAGGGAACCTATCACCAGATTTAGTGACTATAATCTGCGGTAACCACCAGTGGGCTCTTATATACAGCATTCTAACATGCTGTATATAAGAGCCCCAGCCACTGTGTAGCATGTAAAAATCACTTTATAATACTTACCTAAACGGTCGCTGCGATGGAGTTGGGTCAGATGGGTGTCTGTTCTCCGGTGCCTCCTCCTTCGGCCATCTTTGTCGTCCTTCTTCTGAAGCCGGGGTGCATGATGCAGAGACCTTCCCTGGCTGTGAGAGTTGGGACTCTGCTGTTATGCAAGCCAAGCTCATGGTGGCAATACTGCGGGCATAGCTCCTGGGTAAAGTGTAACCATTGTTTTAAATTATTTTTAATACATTGATAGTACACATGAAAATAAGCAACTTTGCAATGTATCCTCTCAGACAAATCTGCCTCTTTCTCTGCCAGAATTAATCAGTCATTATCAATATTCTCAATTCTGAGGTATAATCTGTATTCACTGAAGACTTTCCCTATTACTGAGATAGGAGATGGCAGGTGGTGCTGACGAGATTCTATGTGGATAAAAGGGGAGGGGCTAGATGCAGAGCTCTGCCCCTCCTCCTAGCTACCTGGAATCATCAGTAACGGAGAGAAGCAGCCATTGCCCTTGTACAGATAGGAGCTTTCTTTTTAGATGTGTATCTTTTCTAAAGCGTTGGCTTGTTGGGTGAAATGACTAAGGCCCCTTTCACACATCAGTTTTTTGCCATCAGTCACAATCCGGTTTTTTTTTTTACGTATCCGTGTCAGATTGTGTACAAACTGATGAGATGGATCCCTGTAAAAAACGCATCTGTCGTACATGATTTTTCTGGCCAAAGGTTATTTGCTGTTGAAAACCTATGAAAGAGAGATTTTTCTGACCAGCAGTGAATTTACACCACAGCTGAGCATGCTCAGTAACAAAAAACTGATCCATCACATTCCGTCATTTGACGGATGACGATGGATCCTGCGCCCATAGGCTTCCATTCTACCAAACGACAGACTGCTACAGATCCATTACTGTCCGGCGGATGAAATGTGAGGCCATCCGTCACAATCCGTTGCTGATATAAGTCAATGAGATAAAAACGGATGCAGCGCTGGATCCGTTTTTTTTTCAAAATTTGACAGATTGTGACTGAGGCCAAAAACGGATGTGTGAAAGGGGCCTAAGCCTGTGGATACAAGATGTGGGGCCGAGAACGATAATAAATTGTTCTGTGAGCACAGAATATTGCTGCATTATCTGAAGTGCATTAACAGGCTAGTAAATGACCACCTCCTGTAAATACTCCGTAGTCAGCACTGAGGAACAGGCCGTGTGCGCACATTGCGATTTTCTGCCTGTAGATGCAGATTTGCTGCAGGACATTTCTGCGCCAGATACTCGGCGTGTGCACATGGCCTTATTCAGGATGTCATTCACAAGCTCACATGGTAGACTGTGTGTGTGGTAAAGCTATATTCATAGCTCCCCTGCAGGATGTGAATCATGCCGGATTGGCCAGTCTGCCTCTGAATCATCTTCCTGTTGTGCCTGGCTCTTAAAGCAAGGGTTACTTACATGTTAATTCTGCCTGTTTTTAAGCACCAATCAGAATACTTTTAATCAGACCCTAAACCTGTCTATTTAAACTACTAAGGCTCTGTGCATAGCTGCAACATTTTTTTGCCATGTGACATGATTTGCAATAGTCTCCAAAGCAAATTTGAACAGAGTTTAGCCCCTTAAGGCTATTTGACATATATTTCTGTCATGAGCACAAGTCACTTAGTGCTCCATGATAGACATCCAGCTTCTGTACCATGTAATCAGCTGCAGGAGCCGGACTGACAGGCTGCTGTTGTAATTGCTAGGATGAGCGTTCTTATTGATCCTAGCAGTTTAAAGGAGTTGACCACTACTAGGACAATCGCTTCTTCTACTTCATGTTTTGACTCCGTTATAATAAAAATAGCTTTTACTTCTCTACTGTACCTGCTTGGGTCCAGCATTGTCTGCGCTTGCGTTCCTGGGTCTTTTGTGAAGTTGCTTACTTCACACGAGTTCCGCACCCATTCACCGGCTGCTTTTCGCTCTCCACCTTCGGACGCTTCATTAACCCCTTACCATTATTGGACGTACTGGGTACGTTTTAGCTGTCAGTGCCTTAATGACCAAGGATGTACTTAGTTCATCGTGGCGATTTTGTGGGCACTGCAGCTGTTGCACCGCTTTGGGTCAGGTTAACAACCTAAATGCTGCAGTTGCAGCATTTAGCTGACCGGGAGAGGGGCGCACTCCTCTCCGAAGTGATCAGGATCCCTGTGACACAATTACTGGAACATGATCACTGCCATGGTAATTCCTCGCCACCCAGCTACGGAAAGCCTCCACACCATGCCAGATGCATGGTGTTAGAGCCAAACTGTCAGTGCTGCAATGGCACTGACATATATAATCCACTGCAATGTTCATGCAATGGATTATGAGTGATCAGAGTAGTAAAAAGTAATGTCCCATTAAGGATCTAAAAAAAAAAAAAAAAAAAGGTAGAAAAAAATAAAGAAAAAAGTAAAGAAAATAAAAAGAAAAAATATTAATAAGGGAAAAAATATGGGCATATATTATAATTTAATGTAAAAAAAAACACATAAGGTACAATTATTTAATGTCGCTGCGTTCGGAGTGACCTGATCTATAAAACTGCACACTAGTTAGCCCCTTCGATGAACAGAGTTAACGTAAATACAAAAGCGTGTCAAAAACAATGCTTTTTCATCGCACCGCCAAAAAAAAGTGGAATGGAATGTGATTAAAAAGTCAAACGTAAATAAAAATGGTATAGGTAAAAACAACATTTTGTCCCCCCAAAAAGAAAGCCACAACACAGCTCAATCAGCTGAGAAATAAGTTATAGCTCTCAGAATATAGTAATGCAAAAACAACTATTTTTTCTATAACATTGTTTTTATGGTGTTATAGCAGCAAAACATAAAAAAATCCTATAAAAATGTGTCATTGCTGTAATCGTTCTGACCTGAAAAATAAGACTATGTGGGCACACGTTGCGTACTGTCCCTGCAGAAATTTCTGCAGCGATTTGAACAGCACATGTGCGCTTCAAATCGCTGCAGAAAGAGTCCGTAATGAAAAAAAAAAAGCCGATTCCATGTGCTCTGACTGCAGCCCCTCCCATAGACAGAGCGGGGGCTGCATGCAAAGCGCAGGAAAGAAGTGACATGTCACTTCTCAGAACGCACGCTTCGGGCAGCAGCTGAAGCGCTGCGCTCTAATACGCCACATGCGCACGGCTCCTGCACAATCTCCATAATTATGCTGGGGACGCAGGACGCATGCAATGTAGATTGCAGCGTAACTGCATTCAATTACACAACGTGCGCACATAGCCTAAAACGGTCTTATTACTTTTATAACATGAACAGCGTAAAAAAAAAAAAACAATTCCTGAATTGCTCATGATTCTGAATCCCAAAAAGCAGAATAGAAAGCAATAAAAAAAAAAAACATGTGGCCCAAAATAGTACCAATAAAAACTCTTCCAAGTCATCGTGCAAAAAAACAGGCCTTCACAGGACTTAGTCGGCAGAAAAATAAATGATAAAAAACTATAGCCTTAAATTTGGTAATGCAAAAAACCTTTTTGTAAAAAAAAAAAAGTTTTGAGTGATAGTAACCAAACCTAAAAAACAATATCAATCTGGTTCCACTGTAATCATACTGACCTGAGGAATAAAGGCGCCTAATCATTTATACGGCAAGGTGTACAGTGTAAAAACATTAATAAAGCCAATTCTTCAAGCGCTGTTAATTTGTCAATTCTGCCTCACAAAGATCGCAGTACAGCGTGGCTCATGTTTATCCTTCACTCTAAGCTCAGTCTCACCGGCAGTTCAGTGTAAATCTCTGAAAACGTGATTCAGGCAAAGAACCAAATAGATAATTCACTGTAATGAGACTGAGGGGCTTAATTTGAACTTCCATCTGACTGGTGGTCCTGCGGTGTCCATCTTTTTATGTGTCTTTTTAGGCTTGCACAAAAGTGCTGTCATCCAGTTTTTTTTTCACTTCCTGAAAAGGATACTGCTTAACAGAGGCCTAAGGCTACATGCGCACGCTGCTTCTTTTTCGTGTTCACAAACTGCAGCCAAAACTGCACCTTGTCAGAGAGAGCCTGGAAATGTCACAAAAAATGTAGGTGCTTTTTTGGTGCATTTTTGCTGCTTTTTTGGTGCGTTTTTGGCTGCAGTTTTGTCAACAATTGTTTCATGTATTTTTCAGTTCAACAAGCCCATAAAGCTTGTTGAATTGAAAAAAAAAAATTAGAAATAAATAAATAATTAAAAAAAACTGGCGTGCGGTCCCCCCAATTTTAATGCCAGCCAGATAAAGCCATACGTTATGGGGAGCCCCCCAGCCTAACAATATCAGCCAGCGGCCGCCCAGAATTGCCGCATACATTAGATGCGACAGTTCTGGGACTGTACCCGGCTCTTCCCCATTTGCTCTGGTGCGTTGGCAAATCGGGGTAATAAGGAGTTATTGGCAGCCCATAGCTGCTAATAAGTCCTAGATTAATCATGTCAGGCGTCTGAGACACCCTCCATGATTAATCTGTAAATTACAGTAAATAAACACACACACGCCGGAAAAATCCTTTATTAGAAATAAAAAACACAAACACATTCCCTCATCATCACCAATTTATTAACCCCGACAAACCCTCCATGTCCGGCGTAATCCAGCATGCTCCAGCGTCGCATCCAGCTCTGCTGCATGGAGGTGACCGGAGAAGCAGCAGACACCGCCGCTCCGGTCACCTCCATGCAGCTAATGAAGACAGCCGCGCGATCAGCTGAGCTGTCATCGAGGTTACCCGCGGCCACCGCTGAATCCAGCGGTGGCCGCGAGTAACCTCAGTGACAGCTCAGCTGATCGCGCTACAGCGTGGAGCCGGCAGGAGCGTGGAGCCGGCAGGAGCGTGGAGCCGGCAGGAGCGTGGAGCCCGGGACTTTCAGCGGCAGCGGCGGCGGTGGCAGTGAGAGGGGTCCATAATCTCCCCTGTGCGTGCACGCTGGGGACCGCGGTACTTTGGGGAACACGTGGAGGACGGGACTATCAGCGGCGGCGGCAGCAGCGAGAGGGGGATGGACATTGGCAGCTGAAAACATTGATTTTTCCCTCTCGCTGCCGCCGCTGCTGATAGTGCCGTCCTCCACATCATCTCCCCTGTGCGTGCACGCTGGGGACAGTGGTACTTCGGGGAACACGTGGAGGACGGGACTATCAGCGGCGGCAGCAGCGAGAGGGAAAAATCAATGTTTTCAGCTGACAATGTCCATCCCTCTCTCTGCCGCTGCTGCTGATAGTCCCGTCCTCCACATCATCTCCCCTGGGGACAGCGGTACTTCGGGGAACACATGGAGGACGGGACGGGACCACTTGCCTGACCTCACTTCCTGACAAATCACCTGCGTTTTTGCTAGCAAAAACGCAGGTAAAAGGCAGGTAAAATGCACCACTTGTGATTAGCATGCATTTTTCCTGCGTTTTTCATGCCCTCATTGTTTTCAATGGGTGACAAATGTTGACAAAAACGCAGGAAGAATGAACATGCTGCATTTTTTTTGTCACAAACTTTTGACAAAAAAAACTCTGACAAACTGCAATGTGCGCATGACAAATCTGACTTCTCAAAACTTTGCTGGGAAGTCAGATGTCAGAAAGTTCTGCTGACAAAACTGCAGCCAAAAAAGCAGGAAAAAAAGCAGCGTGCGCATGTAGCCTAACAGTTCAGAGTAACTCTGCTGCCTCATTAGTGAATGGATCCATTGGGGGTTTCACCTGAATCATGTATTTTGGAGATGTAGATGGAAACCCCAATGTAAGCAATCGGCATAGAGCTCGGGATAAATCTCAACTGATGCAAAATATTAAAATATTTTGTACCCAAATTGCTGCCAATAGCATTCAACTCAACCCACAAAAAGACAAGTCCCCACCAAGGTCTGTTATCTGTTGACAGAAATATAGGGGGCTTTCATATTACCGGTAGCACAAAGGCTATGGAAAAGTGCTATGGTTAACCCCTCAAAAAAGAAATCCAGAAAAATCTGCTCTCCCAAATCCGATACCCTCTCACTTCTGAGCCCCACAATGGACCTAAGCCACACTTGGCATACACGTTTGGAATTACTGTAGTGAGGAAAGTCTGCTTAATTCACTGAGTGCAGATCTCTGGAAGCACAAGCTGGTCACAATGTACTGGCACTACAAGGGCTTATTTGCTATTTGTAAATGATCTCTTCCAGGCTATGGGTAGAGTGCTGCCTGGAAGATAAGCTCTGAAAGTGGAATTATTTTATATAGGAGATGTCACCAGTATGAGACTAGTAACAGAACAGGAGAAATAGAACTTTGCCTTCTTGCAAACACATTTTTTGCAGCTCCCTGAGCTCTGCCTTGTCACACTATTGTAACCCTGTCTGCCTGTGAGCTGGAGGCTGAAGCGGAGAGGCACCTGCAGAAGTGTCACTTATAATCACATACAGCTCTGCAGTGAGAGCACAGAGCGGCCAGCACACTGGTAACACCACTTTTATTTAAAGTAATCCCTGGAGGCGGAGTCATCCTCCAGGCAGCGTCCGCCCCATAGCCTGGAAGAGCTCACTTACAGAAAGTGATAAAAGATGACTTATCCAAAAGGGGCATCTGATATGACACCTGTATGCCCATATTAATAGGTTAGATAGGTCAAATGTGGCCACAGATTCCCTTTTTAAAGTACCCTTGTGGAACTAATAAAAAATATTGAAATAAAAAAAAGTTTAGTAAATAATTACAAGGTTTAAAGTAACATAGCCTTATTGTGATAACATAAATATCCTATGTGCACACGTAGCAATGTGCTGATTTTTTTCTTGCAGATTTTAATCACTACAGCTTTAGAAACGCATCCCAGCAAAGTCTGAGGATCCTGATTTGCAGTGCATATATTGCTTCTTTTTTCCTTGAAAAGATTCCTTGAAAAAAGAATCAAGTAGCACGTCAATTTTCTGCTAAGTCCCATCTCAATAGATAAAGCATGAAAAAATGCATAAACGTGGCAAAAACAGTCCTTTTTTCCTGCCAAGAGATGCAGTTTCATGTGCAAAAAAAAAATCTGCAACATGTGCACATAGTCTTAGGCTATGTGCCCACAGGACAATATACCCGTGGATTTTGCCGCAGGTTTACCGCAGCTGCTCCCCGGAATCCGAGCTATCCATTTTTTCGGTATATCTGCGGAGTTGTTGCGGTAAACCTGCGGAAACAGTGCTGATTTTGTGCAGAATTCATGCGGAATTCCTGCCCTGTATCTTCATAGCAGAGGAGCGGCAATTCCGCAGATATTTCCGCATGAATAATTGACATGCAGTTACGTGCGGCTGCAGAAAATCCGCAGCATTTTCCACAGCAGCACATACCGCAGCATTGATACAGCACTCCCCAAATCCCATAGGATAACATGGGGAGTGTCTGTACTTGCTAGAACCTGCGGATTTATCTAGAAAATCCAGATAAATCTGCAGGTTTTTCTCGGCATAATCCGCGGGTACGTTGTCCTGTGTGCACATAGCCTAAGTTGCACTCAAGCAAGGCGGTGTGGGGGGGAGCTCAAGATGCATGTTATTGTGATAGTATATGTTATGTTCAGTGTGCACCAGTTCAGACCTTCAGGTTAGGAAGTGTCAGGTTTTATGTTATAAAAATTAACTGCTAAAACATTTTGGATTGCCTTAGTCATAGAAGTGAATAGTGGAATATTTTACACAGCAAAACCTGTTTTCTTGTTTTTTTGTTTTTTCTATTTCTCAACATTGCAAGTTAATAAGAGATATATATAAACTTATTACCTAACTGAAAATTCGCCCACTAATAAATCCAACTCATCGTGAAACAAATAAGGCTGTATGCAGCTACATTTGACAAAAAAATAAAAATACTGTGGCTCCTGGAATGTGACAATGGGGAAAAAATTGCTTTGACCTTAAGGCTCAAAATGGACGAGTCCTTAAGGGGTTAATAGACAATCATGAATGACTTTTCCTAGAAAAACTTGTTTCCCAACTATTACTCTGTCTAATTAGAGGGAAAACAAGCAGGTGGGGGGTACTTAAAGAAGCACTGACATTAACTTTTTACTGATTGTGTGTATATAGAGTGTGTGTGTGTTTGTGAGTGTGTTAATATCCACACCTACTGCTGCTCTCTCCGCTGCCCAGTGCCGGTCTTCTCCTCTACTCAGTGGCATCACCACAAATGAGACCTGCTGGCTCATTCTACACTCTTACCGTGAAAGCCTATGGAGACTTGTTCATTGACTTTACATTGTAAATGTCACTTCCTGGTCACGCAGAGCACAGTGTGACCCAGAGTATCTGTGCTGATAATCTCCTTAAGGCTAGGTTCACATTTCCGTTGTTTTGCATCAGTCACATGCGTTAACGCATGTGACTGATGCGTTGTACAATGGATGACAAAGAACAGAATTCATTGTCGGACTCCATTGTGTGGGGGGGCGAAGTTCAGGGTGGGTGGAGCCGAGCGGGGCCGTGGCGCTGAGGACGTCAGGGCTGGGGACAGGTGAGGGAGCGTGTGTGTCTGTGTGTGTGTACATATGCCGAGTGCGGGAGGGGGCGGAGCCGAGCGGGAAAGTGTCGGCCTCCCTGCACACGTATCCAGGGTAAATATCGAGTAACTAAAAGCAAAGCACTTTCCTTGGTTACCCGATATTTAAACTGGTTACCAGCGTACACCACTTAGCGCTGGCTCCCTGCACACGTAACCAGTGTAAATATCTGGTAACTAACCAAAGCGCATTACTTAGTAACCCGATGTGTATCCTGGTTACGGGTGCAGGGAGCCAGAGAGAGCATGCGCAGCGAAATCCTACGGATTGCGCTGCTCAAAAAACGTTACGGGCTGCGTTCCTTCCGCCCCGCGGTCAGTCGTTCCACGACTGATCAGTCGGGCCACGACTGATCAGTCGGGCGGAGGGTGCAACGCAGCATAATCAGTCAGAATCTGCTGCTCATACAAGTCAATGGGAACAACTGAATCCGCTAAACGGATTCCGTTGTTTACCAGAGCAGCGGATTGTGACTGATAAAATTTAACGGAAGTGTGAACCTAGCCTAAGACATCTTTTCTAACTAAAAGAAGAAGGTTTTGGTACCGTGTTAGCCAGTCTAAAAATGATTGATTTCTCTGTGAGAGAAACAAAATTAAAATTTCGTAGTTGATACCTTTTAATGGCTAACTAAAATAAAATAAGAGGATGTTACAAAGCAAGCTTTCGAGACATCTCCGGTACCATGCCTGATGAAGGGACCTGAGATGTCTCGAAAGCTTGCTTTGTAACATCCTCTTATTTTATTTTAGTTAGCCATTAAAAGGTATCACAACTATAACATTTTAATTTTGTTTCTGTCACTGAGAGAAATCAATCTTTTCTAACGTGACAGGCTTTGATCCCCCACTCCCATTGTGTGTATATACCATGTAGTATAATGTGTGTATCAATATTCAAATTGTCTCTCCAGGAACGGAGACAAACTCTAGCGCAGCGCCACCTATTGGAAGTAGCGATCCTAAAAGTCAGAAGTGGATTTTTAACAATCCTTTGCATATGACTTGGGATTTTATGCCAGATCAGAATCCCAATTTGCAGACATGGTGTTTCGGGGTGCTATCTATGTGTATCTATATGTAATTATATGTGTGATGGATATATCTCGTATGAAAGTAGTGATCTGAAAAAAAAACAAACTTGCCAACATTTAGCGACATGCACTTCATGCTCATGTTTTTCTTTATGCATGTGATAGGTTTTTTGCTTTGTAGAGCAGTGCCATCTAGTGGTGGCTA
This sequence comes from Anomaloglossus baeobatrachus, assembly GCF_048569485.1. Taxonomy (NCBI): domain Eukaryota; kingdom Metazoa; phylum Chordata; class Amphibia; order Anura; family Aromobatidae; genus Anomaloglossus; species Anomaloglossus baeobatrachus. The sequence goes on along the minus strand of NC_134353.1, from coordinate 413,502,158 downwards.
CAGATATCTTTCTACACAACCATAACAGTTTGTGTGAAGTGGTATTACTTGTACTTTAAATGACTTAATGGTTATTACGCTGTTTCTAGTAATTATGTAACCATCTTATTTTCTTAGTCTACATATACAACAGTAAATGACTGGTTGCTACTTTATTTTCTGTCTTCAGAAACGACCTCAGCAAAATCCAGAGTTCATTGACTTGTTAGCCAACAAGAAGCCACGTATTTCCCACTTTACGCACAGATCACAGCCTACCTTTAATGGAAAGCTCAGTTCTTCCAATGGAAAGGATTCACCAGCTCCTCCAACGTTGGATTCAGTCAGTTCAAGTTCTCACCTTCCACCACCCCATGAACCTCTTTCAGATTCCAGCACTGACACTCATCACAAAGACTGTGAGGGGGAAGAAGCCTCTGAGAGGCTGAGCTACCCTCTAAAGACAGACTGTCTCAATGAGGCCAAACAGAACTGTAACCCAACACGTACAAAGCCCAAAAAGAAATCCCGAAAGCACAAAGAGCGAGATCGAACCAAGGAGAAGGGGGCGGAATCAAAACAGAACTGCAGCTTGGGCAAAAGCACAGGCTTGATCAGTGGCTCTTCTCCAGTAATGCTTGGTAAGTGGAACATATCGAATATATGGGGTCATAATTCTAATATGCTACAATGGTACACTTCTAGCTCAGGGTGCTTGTGTACGAGCTATTCCTACAGATGTTGGGCACAGTACATGCTGAAGGGTAATGACAACTGGCAACCAGGGTGTTAAATGGGCAGAGAACTGTCCTGGGTCCGCATGCTAAAATAGGAATAATGGGAGATGAAAAACAATCCTAGTCCTACTGGCTGCATGGTATAGAAAAGTTAGAAACTATTTTATTTACAGTCTTGGGAAACTGAACACTCTATAACAATTTTGTAACATTTTTATAAATGGTCATAATACTCCGTACACATTAGACTATTAGCCAAATCCCTCTATATCAGAGGGTTCAGCTGACAGTATTGTGTATGGGAGCCCTGGACAATTAACGGTAGGGAAATATCGATCTGGCATCTTTTGATTTCAAGCGCACCATCAGATTTTCTCCTGGAGATAGTCGCCAGTTGTTTCATACAGAACACAATAGTGCTCAGCAGAACTAGCGCCTCTGCATATGAAGAGAGCTTTCCAAGTTGGCTGCCAGTCTAACTACAGCCATCAAATGTTAGGAATCTGAATTTTGGTGACCGTTCTCCTTTAGGCCTCCTTCACACATTTGTGTAAAAAATGCATCGTCCGTTTGACATCCGTATGGCTGTCTCCGTGTGACCGGTACCGGAAAAATATGTATGGTACTGAAATGAATGACTTTTTTTTTTTTCTTCTTCTTTTTTTTTTGATGTGCAAAGCCAGAAAAATGATAGCGAGTGCTTGTACAGCTATTTTAGTGGAGCTAAGAAATAATGTAAGAAAAAAAAAAAAATGTGGGTCTTCCCCTTAAACGTCATAACCAACAGAGGTAAACAAAAAAATTGCTGATAGGTATAGAAAATCAATTGTTTAGCAGCATATCCCCAATATATTAAATATAAAACTCAATTTTATTTAGTTCAAATTAAAAATACTACACATACGACTGTGATCAAAAAATATCCAAGTTGTGGGCAAACACAGACTAAAAATATCAATATAGCCCTGGTAACCTGAAGTAATAATTCCACCATTTATTAAGATTGATGTATTTTCGTTGATGCAATCCTGGTTACTGGGAAATTGCCTTCTCCTTTTAAACAATTACTGGGCTATATTGAAATTTTTTTGTATGTGTATGCATGTATGTTGTATGTTTTTTTGATCACTGTCCTATGTTTTGTGTAAGGGTAGTTTTTAATTTGAACTAAATTAAAATTGATAATATATTAAAAATGAAATTAGTATATATTGCTAAAAAGCACAGGTATAGCAGCAGATGTAGGCTGCTACCTTCAGCTGTCAGATCTACCTTGGCTGGTTTTGTAAAACTGATATTTTTAAAAAATTATTTGAAAAATTAATTTTTACGATGGCGTAGTGTTCGCCCATTATTCAAAACCATCCAAGGTACAGCAGACAACTGGAGGCTGATATTATTAGAGTGGGAAGGGCCATGGTTATTTGGCCCTTTCCAGCCTAAAAATAGCAGCCCGCAGCCGTCACAGAAGTGGCGCATCTATTAAATGTGCCAATTTAGGCACTGTACTCCGCCCTTCCCATTGCCCTGGTGTGCTGGCAAACAGGGAAATGTTTAGGGTTGATGCCAGCTGTGATTTGCAAGCTAGAATCAATCCCTGGTTTTAATGGGTGGGCATCTAGCAGACACCAATTGAAATAGGAGGTAGAGTTCCAGCACCTTCAGCGCAGAAATCCAAAATAGTTTTAAAACCTCACATTTATTTATTTTTGTAAAAATATCAAAAAATTAGATAAAAAGCGTGGTAGAAATGGTTATGCGTTTCAAGGCTCTTATTCATGTGTCATTGTCAGTGTAATGAGTCTCATTACATTTCCATTGCCAAGTTGTGCAAATGAGACAAGGCAGCATGTTTTTCATTACCCATATAAAGGCAGCATACAGTAGGTGCAGGGACCCTGACTCCAGCTGTCACTTAGGGGTCTTCATGCTGTTGTTTTGATTAAATGGCTTATTTATCTGCTGCATATCTACTGTTCTTCTCCATGAGTTTGTTATTCCAGTCCCCCACCCAACACGCAGTTTTTTGCAATGCACAGGGTAATAAAAAGCGGTCATCAGCAGTGTTCGAAGGAATTCTGGTTGGACTAGTAGAGCTCCAGATCAGTGATGTTATCAAAACTACAGCAAAACAAAAACTCCGTGACTAACACAGCGCTGGAATTGAGGTCTCTACCCTTTTATGCCATGCCAGATTCACAAACATGAACCTGGTAACTAATTTCCTTTATTTCTAGCTTCTCTAAAGGAAAATAGATAGATATTTTGTGCGGGAGAAAAATTTTCTAGTCATGCACATTTCCCATAAGACATCCAGTAAAGACAGAAGCAACACCTATTAAAGGGGTTGTCCGGGTATGTCACTCTTACTGCTGAGTTGTGACTTCTCGCAGCGCCAGCAGTGAGACAAGCTGTTCATATGACTGCAAGTACACACTTTGCATCCTTCCAGCCACATTCTGACCAGACATGTGCACACACAGTTCACTTGTATTGAGTGAGGCTGCACACATTTAGTCGGTATGTGGCTGAAAGTATGCAGATTGCATCCTTATGGTCACATGACCACCATCCACCTAACCTAACACTGGTGAATCCTCAGTGCACACTATCAGGATTCTACAGAGCCAGTCTGTAATCACATGGTGAATGGAGACTTTCATGCTAAACCTCGACAATCCTGGATTTTTTTGTGCACATGCTATTGAAAATTTTTTGACGAATATTAAAACTTTATTCCCCTAGATTTAAATGGGTCATTCAGTAATTCCAGTATTCCAACATCTACATCCGAGATGCCAGATTATGTTGTGTGAGTATATAAAGAGATTTGCATTGTATCGTTTTACATTTCTGTCGTCCAATCCTAAACTCTTGTTTGTTTTCTGTGCCTTCATAGGAAATATGCAGCACTCTCCTCATCGGAGCAGCGCCAGAGTTACAAGAATGACTTCAATGCAGAGTATAGTGAATACAGAGATTTACATGCAAGAATAGAGCGGATAACAAGCAAATTTACACAGCTAGACTCGCAGCTGAAACAGCTGTGCCAGGGCACTGAGGAGTACAAGGTAAAGATCAGTTGCCCACATGGCATGACTGCCAGCAGGACGTGCACATGAAAGTAAAGCTGCAACTAGAAATGTGCTGGTTCTCACTACAAGTCACTGTTATTGTGGGATCCTCAGTCCATCAGCTGCCTTCTCCTGATTTTAGTTTAGCTCTTGTATGCTGTGAATCCATAGATGAGATGCTTGTCGGAATGATGATGATCTCCGCATTGCTTCAGGGAACTAGTAAATAATATTCTAGGGGAATTGGTTAAAAAAATGCTCTAAGCCCAAGTTCACATTTTTACTAATCTGAGGCTGTAGGTACAAAAATGTCAGGAATTTCTGTAAAATCATTCCCTTGTGAACATAACCTACAATGTTTGTTTTGCTAGCTAGAGATCAGCAAAATACATATTACACATTGGGACATCTCCTGATTAATTAATATTTTCTTTTATTTTGTAGACCATCCACGATCAAATCTTACAAGAATATCGTAAAATTAAAAAAGTAAGCAGTCCTGCTAAATATGTCATAGATAACATATTGTAAATGACTTTTCACATGGCGAGGAGGAAAGGCTGAAGTCCTATTTTGGTTATATCTAGGATCTGACCAATTGCCACAAGCTTGTAATGTTTGCTGGTAACAATAGAAGGTATTGTAGAAGACGAGGGTGCTTCTGTCACTGTGATCAGGCACACCAAGTGAAAGTAGCTCTGTCACAGTCCTCCGGTTCTGGTTCATTTCTTTTCATCAGACCACAGTGCCTTGCAAAAGTATTCGGCCCCCTTGAATTTTTCAACCTTTTTCCACATTTCAGGCTTCAAACATAAAGATAATTTGTAATGTTATGGTGAAGAATCAACAACAAGTGGGACACAATTGTGAAGTTGAACGAAATTTTTCTTTGTCGCTCCATTGGGAGACCCAGACAAATGGGTGTATAGGCTATGCCTCCGGAGGCCGCACAAAGTATTACACTAAAAGTGTAAAGCCCCTCCCCTTCTGCCTATACACCCCCCCGTGCTCCCACGGGCTCCTCAGTTTTTATGCTTTGTGCGAAGGAGGCAGACCTGCACACATAGCTCCACAGATTAGTCAGCAGCAGCTGCTGACTATGTCGGATGGAAGAAAAGAGGGCCCTTAACAGGGCCCCCAGCATGCTCCCTTCTCACCCCACTCTTGTCGGCGGTGTTGTTAAGGTTGAGGTATCCATTGCGGGTACGGAGGCTGGAGCCCACATGCTGTTTTCCTTCCCCATCCCCCTCAGGGCTCTGGGTGAAGTGGGATCCTATCGGTCTCCAGGCACTGAGACCGTGCTTCATCCACAACTCCTGAGGAGCCTGCTGGATAGGAGCCGGGTATCGTTCAGGGACATGGCCCTGCTACTTTAAGGTACTCTGTGTCCCCGTGGGGACCGCGCACAGCAACACTCCTGCATTGCTGGGTGTGCTAGTGCACCGGGGACCGCGGCGCTGACCGCGTTTGTGCCATTATACACTGCAGCGTCGCTGAGTGTGTTTGTGTATGGGGACTACCGCGCTGACCGCCGCTGCCATTGTTTTTACTGAGGCGCGGCTGGGACTGTTAGTGCGCCGGGGACTCTGCGCCGGCCGCGCTTATACGGCGGCCGCGCTTATAACTCGAGTCTCCGGCTTTTGCGGCCTAGTCTCTTTTTCTTCCCGCCCTCAGCCCTGCCAGTCAGGGGAAGGGCGGGACGCTGTACAGCACGGCAGCACTGAGAGCTGGAGCATGCTTTGCATACTCCACCCCCCTCACTGTGCACAGTGAGGCACCAGCTCCCGCACTTTCTGGGTCACGCCCACGGCTCCCTCCTCTCCTCAGGACGCCGGCAGCCATGCCTGTCAGCTCCTAGGACGCTGCAGAGGGGAGACAAACGCTGGGAGACCCAGGCAGGGATTCTGGTGGCCACACAACCGCTTTAAGCGGGCGGTAAGCAGCACCTGAGGTGCTGGCCCCACTTGTGCAGAAGTGTGATTATAGTTTATATGTTTACAGGCTATACTTTACACTGTATGGTGCACAGTTGATTTCTGGCTATATACCCTGTGGTGTTGCTCAAAGGAGACAACAATATGGCGCCCACAAGAAGCAGGGGTGCCAAAACACAGGCTTACTATGCTGCCTGCGCCGCATGTACAACCTCGCTACCGGCAGGTTCCACTGACCCTCATTGTATGCACTGTTCGGCCCCTGTGGCACTTACTCAGCCGGAGCCTCTGCTAAGGGGGGCCCAGGGGGAACAACCAGCTAACACTGTCCAGGTGACAGGGACGGAGTTTGCAGTTTTCACTGACAGACTTTCTGAGACTATGGCTAAAATACTAGAAGCTTTGCAGTCCAGACCGGTATCTCAGACCATGGGCACTGTGGAATCACTGCCCCCTAGTCCCCCTCAGTTGGAACAACAATGTCTCCCCGGGGTGTTTCATAGATCCCAGGGTGAGGTCTCTGACACGGACCGCAGTCCCAGACCGCCTAAGCGAGCTCGCTTGGAAATCCCCTCGACCTCATCACATTGTTCAGGGTCTCCGAGAGATGACTCTCTGTATGATGAAGCGGAGGTAGCTTATCAGGATTCTGATCCTGAGGCCGCTCTCAACCTTGATACTCCTGATGGGGAGCCATAGTGAATGATCTTATTGCGTCCATAAATAAGATGTTGGATATTTCTCCCTCAGCTCCTCCAGTAGAGGAGTCAGCTTCTCAGCAGGAGAAGTTCCGTTTCAGGTTCCCCAAGCGTACAGCAGTATGTTTCTGGATCACTCCGACTTCAGAGACGCAGTCCAGAAACACCGAGTTTGTCCAGATAAGCGTTTTTCCAAGCGCCTTAAGGATACACGTTATCCCTTCCCCCCTGACGTGGTCAAGGGCTGGACTCAGTGTCCCAAGGTGGATCCTCCAATCTCCTGACTGGCGGCTAGATCCATAGTTGCAGTTGAAGATGGGGCTTCACTCAAGGATGCCACTGCCAGACAGATGGAGCTCTGGTTGAAATCCATCTATGAGGCTATCAGCGCGTCTTTCGCTCCAGCATTCGCAGCAGTATGGGCACTCCAAGCTATCTCAGCGGGTCAAGCCCAAATTGACACACTCACACGTACGTCTGCGCCGCAAGTGGCTTCCATAACCTCTCAAACGTCGGCATTTGCGTCCTACGCTATTAATGCTATCCTGGACTCTGCGAGCCGTACGGCGGTTGCAGCCGACAATTCGGTGGCATTACGCAGGGCCTTGTGGCTACGGGAATGGAAGGCAGATTCGATTGCCAAAAAGTGCTTAATCGGTTTGCCATTTTCTGGCGACCGTTTGTTTGGTGAGAGATTGGATGAAATCATAAAACAATCCAAGGGAAAGGAAACTTCCTTACCCCAGGCCAAACCAAAATTACCCCAACAGAGGAGGGGACAGTCGAGGTTTCGGTCCTTTCGGGGTACGGGCAGAGCCCAATTCTCCTCGTCCAAAAGGCCTCAGAAGGATCAGAGGAACTCCGATTCATGGCGGTCTAAGTCACGCCCTAAAAAGACCGCCGGAGGTGCCGCTACCAAGGCGGCTTCCTCATGACTTTCGGCCTCCTCACACCGCATCCTCGGTCGGTGGCAGGCTCTCCCGCTTTTGCGACACCTGGCTGCCACAGGTAAAAGATCGATGGGTGAGAGACATTCTGTCTCACGGTTACAGGTTAGAGTTTAGCTCTCGTCCTCCGACTCGATTCTTCAGAACATCTCCGCCTCCCGAGCGAGCAGATGCTCTTCTGCAGGCGTTGGACACTCTGAAGGTAGAAGGAGTGGTGATCCCTGTTCCTCTTCAGCAACAGGGTCACGGTTTTTACTCCAACCTGTTTGTGGTTCCAAAGAAGGACGGGTCTTTCCGTCCTGTCCTGGACCTAAAACTGCTCAACAAACACGTAAAGACCAGGCGGTTCCGGATGGAATCCCTCCGCTCCGTCATCGCCTCAATGTCCCAAGGAGATTTCCTTGCATCGATCGATATCAAAGATGCTTATCTTCACGTTCCGATTGCTCCAGAGCATCAGCGCTTCCTGCGCTTCGCCATAGGAGATGAACATCTCCAGTTCGTGGCACTGCCGTTCGGCCTGGCGACAGCCCCCCGGGTTTTCACCAAGGTCATGGCTACAGTAGTCGCGGTCCTCCACTGCCAGGGTCACTCGGTGATCCCTTATTTAGACGATCTGCTGGTCAAGGCTCCCTCCCAAGAGGCATGCCAGCACAGCCTCGACGCTACTCTGGAGACTCTCCAGAGTTTCGGGTGGATCATCAATTTTCCAAAGTCAAATCTGACACCGGCCCAATCGCTGACATATCTTGGCATGGAGTTTCATACCCTCTCAGCGATAGTGAAGCTTCCGCTGAACAAGCAGCGTTCACTACAGACGGGGGTGCAATCTCTCCTTCAAGGTCAGTCACACCCCTTGAGGCGCCTCATGCACTTCCTGGGGAAGATGGTGGCAGCAATGGAGGCAGTCCCTTTCGCGCAGTTTCACCTGCGTCCTCTTCAATGGGACATCCTACGCAAATGGGACAGGAAACCGACGTCCCTCGACAGGAACGTCTCCCTCTCTCAGGCAACCAAAGCTTCCCTTCGGTGGTGGCTTCTTCCCACTTCTTTATCGAAGGGGAAATCCTTCCTACCCCCATCCTGGGCGGTGGTCACGACGGACGCGAGTCTGTCAGGGTGGGGAGCAGTTTTTCTCCACCACAGGGCTCAGGGTACGTGGACTCGGCAAGAGTCCTCGCTTCAGATCAATGTTCTGGAGATCAGGGCAGTGTATCTGGCCCTAAAAGCGTTCCAGCAGTGGCTGGAAGGCAAGCAGATCCGAATTCAGTCGGACAGCTCCACAGCGGTGGCATACATCAACCACCAAGGCGGGACACGCAGTCGCCAAGCCTTCCAGGAAGTCCGGCGGATTCTACTGTGGGTGGAAGTCACAGCCTCCACCATATCAGCAGTTCACATCCCGGGCGTGGAAAACTGGGAAGCAGACTTTCTCAGTCGCCAGGGCATGGACGCAGGGGAATGGTCCCTTCACCTGGACGTGTTTCAGGAGATATGTTGCCGTTGGGGCATGCCGGACGTCAACCTAATGGCGTCCCGGCACAACAACAAGGTACCGACGTTCATAGCACGGTCTCAAGATCCCAGAGCTATGGCGGCAGACGCCTTAGTTCAGGATTGGTCGCAGTTTCAGCTCCCTTATGTGTTTCCTCCGCTGGCACTGTTGCCCAGAGTGTTACGCAAGATCAGGGCCGACTGCCGCCGCGTCATCCTCGTCGCTCCAGACTGGCCGAGGAGGTCGTGGTACCCGGATCGGTGGAATCTCACGGTCGGCCAACCGTGGGCACTACCAGACCGACCAGACTTGCTGTCTCAAGGGCCGTTTTTCCATCTGAATTCTGCGGCCCTCAACCTGACTGTGTGGCCATTGAGTCCTGGATCCTAGCGTCTTCAGGATTATCTCAAGAGGTCGTTGCCACTATGAGACAGGCTAGGAAACCAACATCCGCCAAGATCTACCACAGGACGTGGAAAATTTTCCTGTCGTGGTGCTCTGCTCAGGGTTTTTCTCCCTGGCCATTTGCCTTGCCCACTTTTCTGTCCTTCCTTCAATCTGGACTAGAAAAGGGTTTGTCGCTCGGCTCCCTTAAGGGACAAGTCTCAGCGCTCTGTGTTTTTCCAGAAGCGCCTAGCCAGACTTCCACAGGTACGCACGTTCCTGCAGGGGGTTTGTCACATCGTCCCTCCTTACAAGCGTCCGTTAGAACCCTGGGATCTGAACAGGGTGCTGATGGTTCTTCAGAAACCACCATTCGAGCCAATGAGAGATATTTCTCTCTCACGCCTTTCGCAGAAAGTGGTTTTCCTAGTAGCAGTCACTTCACTTCGGAGAGTGTCTGAGCTAGCAGCGTTGTCGTGCAAAGCCCCTTTCCTGGTGTTTCACCAGGACAAGGTGGTTCTGCGTCCGGTTCCGGAATTTCTCCCTAAGGTGGTATCCCCCTTTCATCTCAATCAGGATATATCCTTACCCTCTTTTTGTCCTCATCCAGTTCACCAATGTGAAAAGGATTTGCACTTGTTAGATCTGGTGAGAGCACTCAGACTCTACATTTCTCGTACGGCGCCCCTGCGCCGCTCGGATGCACTCTTTGTCCTTGTCGCTGGCCAGCGTAAAGGGTCACAGGCTTCCAAATCAACCCTGGCTCGGTGGATCAAGGAACCAATTCTCGAAGCTTACCGTTCTGCTGGGCTTCCGGTTCCCTCAGGGCTGAAGGCCCATTCTACCAGAGCCGTGGGTGCGTCCTGGGCTTTGAGGCACCAGGCTACGGCTCAGCAGGTGTGTCAGGCGGCTACCTGGTCGAGCCTGCACACTTTCACGAAACACTATCAGGTGCATACCTATGCTTCGGCGGATGCCAGCCTAGGTAGACGAGTCCTTCAGGCGGCGGTTGCCCACCTGTAGGAAGGGGCCGTTTTACGGCTCTATTACGAGGTATTATTTTACCCACCCAGGGACTGCTTTTGGACGTCCCATTTGTCTGGGTCTCCCAATGGAGCGACAAAGAAGAAGGGAATTTTGTTTACTTACCGTAAATTCCTTTTCTTCTAGCTCCAATTGGGAGACCCAGCACCCGCCCCTGTTTTTTTGTGTACACATGTTGTTCATGTTGAATGGTTTCAGTTCTCCGATATTCCTTCGGATTGAATTTACTTTAAACCAGTTTATAATTTTTTCCTCCTTCTTGCTTTTGCACCAAAACTGAGGAGCCCGTGGGAGCACGGGGGGTGTATAGGCAGAAGGGGAGGGGCTTTACACTTTTAGTGTAATACTTTGTGCGGCCTCCGGAGGCATAGCCTATACACCCATTTGTCTGGGTCTCCCAATTGGAGCTAGAAGAAAAGGAATTTACGGTAAGTAAACAAAATTCCCTTCATTGCTTATTTTAAACTTTTTTAAACAAAAACAAACTGAAAAGTGGGGTTTGCAATATTATTCGTCCCCTTTACTTTTAGTGCAGCAAACTCACTCCAGAAGTTCATTGAGGATCTCTGAATGATCCAATGTTGTCCTAAATGAACCATGATAAGCCACCTGTGTGTAATCAAGGCTCCGTATAAATGCACCTGCTCTGTGATAGTCTGTGTTCTGTTTAAAGCACAGAAAGTATCATGAAGACCAAGGAACACAACAGGCAGGTCCATGGTACTGTTGTGCAGAAAATTAAAGCCGGATTTGGTTACAAAAAAATTTCCAAAACTTTAAACATCCCAAGGAGCACTATGCAAGCAATTGTATTGAAATGGAAGGCGTATCCTACCACTGCAAATCTACCAAGACCCGGCCGTCTATCCAAACTTTCATCTCAAACAAGAAGACGACTGATCAGAGATGCAGTCAAGAGGCCCATGATCACTCTGGATGAACTGCAGAGATGTACAGCTGAGGTGGGAGAGTCTGTCCATAGGACAACAATCAGTCGTACACTGCACAAATCTGGCCTTTATGGGAGAGTGGCAAGAAGAAAGCCATTTCTCAAAGATATCTATAAAAAGTGTTGTTTAAACTTTGCCAAAAGCCACCAGAGAAACGCACCAAACATGTGGAAGAAGGTGCTCTGGTCAGATTGTACCCAAATAGTTCCATTTTGGTTTCATGTCAAACGATATGTTTGGCGTTAAAGCAACACAGCTCATCACCCTGAACACACCATCCCCACTGTCAAACATGGTGGTGGCAGCATCATGGATTGGGCCTGCTTTTATTCAGCAGGGACAGGGAAGATGGATAAAATTGATGGGAAGATGGATGGAGCCAAATATAGGACCATTCTTGAAGAAAACCTGTTGGAGTCTGCAAAAGACCTGAGACTGGAATGGAGATTTGTCTTCCAACAAGACAATGATCCCAAACATAAAGCAAAATCTACAATGGAATGGTTCACAAATAAACTAATCCAGGTGTTAGAATGGCCAAGTCACAGTCCAGACCTGAATCCAGTCGAGAATCTATGGAAAGAGCTGAAAACTGCTGCTCACAAACGCTCTCCATCCAACCTCACTCTGCTCCAGCTATTTGCAAAGGAAGAATGGGCAAGAATTTCAGTCTCTCGATGTGCAAAACTGATAGAGACATACCCCAAGCGACTTGCAGCTGTAATCGCAGCAAAAGGTGGCGCTACAAAATATTAAATTAAAGGGGCCAAATAATATTGCACGCCCTATTTTTTCCCATTATTTATTTTTTATAAAAGTTTTTAAAATAAGCAATACATTTTGTTCAACTTCACAATTGTGTCCCACTTGTTTTTGATTCTTCACCATAACATTAAAATCTTCATCTTTGTTTGAAGCCTGAAATATGGGAAAAGGTTGAAAAATTCAAGGAGGCCGAATACTATTGAAAGGCAGGCTGAAGGTGTTTCACTTTTGTCTACGTTTGACGTGTCCGATCATTTCATACTGTTCAGCAGGATGTATATTCTGCTGGAAGATAATTCAATCATTTTTGCCTGTGTCAAAATTGTATTGTCTTCTTCAAGTAGAGTAGTCTTACTGAGAGGCCCTTGTTTAGTAGAGGTTCCTTCAGTCTATATAATGCCCAGTCCTCGCAGACTTTCCTTTCTCCAGCCATCGTTGTTACCGATGATAGTGTTCGTATATTCTGTGGCTCTCTAGCTGGTGTACGTAGATTATGAAGACTTGCTGGGAGTTGCAGATCTGCACGGGGCAACGTCAGGTGATTCCATAATGACTGATACACAATAAGTCCTTTTGCATGTAGACTGCAAACCACAGATTAAATGTATTTTTCTGTAAGGCAGAGAGGTGAATTGATGAACACAGTGGGGCATATTTATTAAGCTAAGTGCAACAAAATTCTGGCTTCATGGGTGCCAAAACTCTTATGACGTGCACAATGTTTCTAATGTGTTTTAGATACTTTTTATGACGACCAATAAAAGTCTTTAGCTAGAGTTAAGCAAGTACCTAACTATTCATACTCTCTATACTCACAACGAGTACTGTCTATACTGGCGTATTCATTCTGAACAGTGTGTGCAATGCAAGTCAATGGGGAAAAACTTGCAATCTAACTAGTAACCCGAATGCCATACTATTTGTGTGAGTAACGAATAGTGCAAAATTCTGGTTGCTCGTTACATTGCGAATTTTCCCCATTGACTTGTATTGCACACGCTATTCTGAACGAATACGCCAGTATAGACAGTACTTGTTGTGAGTATAGCGATTATGAATAGTTAGGTACTCGCTCAACTCTAGATGTAGCATAATGTGTAAATGCACCAGAGTTTTGACATACATTTTTAACACAAAATAAGCAGTTTCATAAATGATGTACACTTAGACTAAATATTCATTAAACCTCTCCAGCGTTTTTATTTTATTTTATTTTGTTCAATTTCACCGCTGAGTGATGCTTTAAATCAAAGTCCTCTCCCCTTTCATATACTCGCCTTCCGACTTCATCTGTTTCCAACATACCTCCTCGTATCCGCATTATATGATTTAATGGAGTAAGTTGGAGGTCACAAATCAATACAACTCTATGAGAGCCTCGTTCAGGCTCTGAAAGACTTGCATTGAGAGCTTGTGATGTAACTTCTTACACCCAGCCAGTCACAAGTTACAGCTTCAAAATAGCACCGCGGACCGGAGCGACTCTGAAAAAAGATGAAAGTGCCGGAGAGTAAGTGTACAGGGACTTGGGTTTAATGCACTACTCCAGCAATGAAAAAAACAAATACTGGAGTGGTGCTTTAAAATCACAGTTACATCAGTCAGCATGAGCTACTTTGATAAATAACTAGCATTTTAAGACTGTGCAGTCCAAGTTTTGCTTTGTCTGAAAATGTTGTGATAAATCTGCCCTATAATGTTACAGAAGTTCTTGTAGTTCATTGTTCTTACAACTGTTTCTTCTCTTTCAGTCAAATCCAAAATACAGTGAGGAGAAGAACAGATGTGAATACCTTCATAATAAACTGGCTCACATAAAGAAACTAATTTCACAGTATGACCAACAGTCATGCCATTAATGCCCACATCCAGGTAGCAGTATCTGTGCACCTGGGCATGTGAATATTTTTTTTTTTTTTTGTGCTGGTGCTACCCCTTTCTCCAGGCGCCAGCACCAGTGAAAGTATTTGCCGTAAGGCGTATTCAGCCTTTTGATTTGAGTTCATGCAAGTTTGTCTTGCGAAGCCAAGTAGTGGAAGCTGCACGTGTCTGAGGCACTTTCTCTATAAATGCAGTTTCAGTACAATTTACAAATATACATATATATATACAGTATATATATCTATTTTTTTTTTCCTTTTCTCACTGGCCTCCTTTCATTTTCTTTGTCTCTTTTTAATATTGGTTGGACTAATGAGAAATATACAAATGCCAAAAGAAGATATGCTATTTTTATTTCACAAATTATTGCTGGAATCCAATAATAAATTAATTAATACTGTTAAATGTTTGCTGAGACTTCAAAGTGTGGTTTTAATAAGTCCTATACACAACATTGTAAGGGTTAAACATTTTTGCTGCTTGATTCAATATCTTAATGACTTAGGGCTGACTTCACAGTGTAAAGAGATCCTATGCCACATGGAATTGCTCCCTAAGTCTAGCCCATTAATTTCCATGTGAATTGTCAATTTTCATAGAATTCACTTGTAAATGAAAATGTTAACAATTTGCTTTTTAATTTGCCAGAATGGCCAATGACATCACGTTGTATAGCACAGCCTATAAGGAAACAGTATCACAACCACTATAAAAACTAAAGGTAATTCAGAAGCCATTTTAGGGTGTTACTCGCTTTACCGTGTTTCCCCGAAAATAAGAGTCTTATATTAATTTTTATTCCCAAAGATGCACTAGGTCTTATTTTCAGGGGATGTCTTATTTTTCCATGAAGAAGAATTCATATTTATTGTTGAACAAAAAAAATGAACATTTTTTTATTTACTGTACAGTAGTTTTCATCACAAACCAGCATAAACAGACAAACTGAATCCTATCAAGAATTTATTGGTACTGCCATTATTTCCATGTACAACATGCCCTGGTGTTCTGTTCGGCAGCCATGCTTCAAAACAAAAACTTTGCTAGGTCTTACTTTCAGGGGAGGCCTTATATTTAGCAATTCAGCAAAACCTCTACTAGGTCTTATTTTTAGGGGATGTCTTATTTTAGGGGAAACAGGGTAGAGAGGACTTGAAAGTGCACAGCTCAGAGTTGGGGAAAGAAAAGGCTAATACATTGGACAACCACTTCAGACAGTGTGTGGTGTAAAACTTCAGAACTGAAGATGGGACATGGAAATAGTAGTCTATGTATAAGGCTGGGGCCACACTGGGACTAATGCGATCCTCACATGACACTCTGCTCACGCTAGCAGCACAGCAGAGCCGAGTGTCATGCAAGTGTCACTGCGACTGAGGTCCGATCATGCGAGGAGGGGCGGGCCAATGCTGAGGAGGGGAGGGCCAGCACAGAAGGAGAGGGAGGGATTTATCTCCCTCTCTCTTCCGTTGCCGGCTATTGCCATTCTTGCACTGCACTCACAGTACACTGGTGTACCGCGAGTGCAGTGCGTTCTTTCTCTCGCCCCATATACCTGAATGGGTGCGAAAGAAAGCGTCTCGCATTAGTCGCAGCATGCTGCGATTGTTTTCTCAGTCCGAGTGGGTCCGAGAAAATAATTGCTCATGGGTGCTGGGACATAGGTTAATATTGGTCTGAGTGGAATGCGATGTTTTATCACATTCCACTCGGTCCGATTTTCATGCCGTGTGGCTTAGGCCTAATACATAGTTTCAATTGACATGGAAGATAGAGCGAGACAGGAAAGGCGTCTGCAGCAGGAGACTCCATGTGAATGATCATTGATGTAAAAGTGCATCTCCATAAATTAGAATATTATCAAAAGGTTAATTTATTTCAGTAATTCAATAGAAAAAGGGAAACCCATGTACTATACAGTGTGTTCACCCATATCCTGTCCACCGCCATTAACTTGAGAACGGCGGCAGCTATAGGCATAGAAGTGGTGTCGATTCGTATTGAATTGATGATTCCCTACAACTTTGTAATTCACTTTTTTTTTTCTCTATCTCGTTCCGTTTTCAAGATAAAAATGCTAACTCCGTTGTTTTCCACCAGGTGGCGCTATTGGTGGTTTCATTGCGTAGCGCATGGCTACTTTACTATACCTAGACACCACTTCTATGCCTATAGCTGCCGCCATTCTCAAATTAATGGCGGTGGACAAGATATGAGTGGACACACTGTATAGTCATTACACACAGTGATCTATTTCAAGTGTTTATTTCCATTAATGTTGATTATTATGGCTTGCATCCAATGGAAACCCAAAAAGGATGATCCAAAAATGTAATGTAGCCAAGAATAATCCCAATAAAAACATAAACTCATCCTGCAAGCCCTCACATGACTGACTGCACAAATCTAGAATAATTATAGTTCTCAAAATCTTTTTTTTTTATGTTTTTACAAAAAAATTTTTTGAATCACTATATCTGGTATAGCTAAAATCGTAACAACCTGAAAAATAAAGCAGTCTAATCACTTTTTCCACATGGTGAATGGAGTAAAAAATAAAGCCAATTTCTTAACTTGCTGTTGATTTATTCATTTATCATCCCAAATATCCCAGTAAAGGCCACGTTACATGCAACGACGTATCTAACGATATATCGCCGAGGTCACAGATTCTGTGACGCACATCCGGCCTCGTTAGCGACGTTGTTGCGTGTGACACCAACGAACGGCCGTTAACGATGGAAAATATTCACCAAATCGCCCATTGTTGACACGTCGTTCATTTTCAAAAAATCGTTGGTTGTTGAGGACGCAGGTTGTTCGTCGTTCCTGCAGCAGCACACATCGCTATGTGTGACACCGCAGGAACGAGGAACAACACCGTACCTGCGACCGCCCACAATGAGGAAGGAAGGAGGTGGGCGGGATATTCCACCCGCTCATCTTCGCCCCTCCGCTTCTATTGGGCGGCCGCTGTGACGCCGAACGAACCTCCCCCTTAAAAAGGAGGTGGTTCGCCGGCCACAGCAACATCGCTAGTCAGGTAAGTCCGTGTGATTTGGGCCTGACTATGTTGTGCGCCACAGGCAGCGATTTCCCCGTGACACACAACCGACGGGGGCGAGTGCTTCCAATGTCGCTGCGTATAAAGCCCCCTTAAGGCATAGCTTTATCTTGCGCTGTCGACTGAGCACTTACACTGGACTTTTCATATAAATCTCTGAAATGCGTGATTCAGATGAAACCCCTGACAGAATATTCCCTATAATGAGGTAGAGGGAGTAACCTTGGACTATCTGCTTATGATTCTTCGGTGTCCATCTTTTCAGTGGTGCATATAAGGAGCAGTCAACCTGTTTTGTGCACTTCTGAAAAGTACACAACTGAACAGAGGCCAAACAGAGTCCAGAGTAAAGCTGGGTTTACACACTACAACATCTCCAAACGACATTGCTGTAACGTCACCGGTTTTGTGACGCAATAGCGATGTTGTTTGCGATGTTGCAGTGTGTGAAACTTATCAGCGACCCGGCCCCTGCTGTGAAGTTGTAATCGTTACAAATCGTTCAGGACCATTCCTAGGTCCTTTGTTTCCCGCTGTGCAGCATGAAGTTTCAGTGTGTGAAGACTTTGCAGCGACTTTGTTAGCAACTTCCCTTTCAAAAGGCTGCTTATCAACGTCCCCAACAACCAGCTAAGTCGCTCTGCAGGTCCGGATCGCTGTTGAGTTGTTGGCCAGGTTTGCATGTTTGACAGCTCACCAGCGACTTAGCAGAGACTTAGGGAGGTCGCTGTTACGTCACAAAACCGGTGACGTTACAGCGATGTCCTTTGCGATGTTGCAGTGTGTAAACCCAGCTTTACTCTGCTGGCTCCTTTATAGTGAATGTGTCCCTTGGGGGTGTCATCTGAATCCTGTAATTTGTAGATTTAGATGAAAACTGTGATGCACGTTCTCAGCATAGAGCACAAGATAAATGTGATCCAAAATGTTCCCTATATAAGCTGCAACTCGCACTACAAAAAAGTTCCTCGTTTGGGTCCATTTGTCAATGAAAATCTAGGTGGTTTCATGGTGCAGGTAACACAAAAGCTCTGGAAAGGTGCTATAGCTTCCCACAAGAGAAATCCAGCAAAACCTGTGCTCCCAAATCCAAATGCCCCCATTCTTCTGAGCCCCACAGTGTGCCTAAACCACATTTATTGTCCCTGTTTAACAGTACTGCTTTTTGGAGAGCCCACTTAATTTACAGGCTATGTGTCTCTTCAAGCAAAAGCTGTACACAATATTCGGGCATCCCAATGGCAGATCTGCAATTTTCACTCAGGAACATCCATTACTGCTTGTTTTTGGAAAACGCTCATGGAGTTGTAATCGTCTATTAATTTCCAGAATGGGGGTCACTTGAGGTGGTTTCTGCTTTTATGACACTTAGGGGCTCTGTATATGGAGTCTGAGACTTATACTAGAAAAATCTCTGCTATGACATTCAAATAGCGCTCCTTCCCTCCTGAGTCTTGCCGAGTGGCTAAGCAGTACTGTACAGCCATATTTAGCATAAATTGTGACAAATTCTTGTGCTATTTTTACCCATTTTTCCATGTAAAATTTGAGGCAAAAAATGTACCGTAATTTATTTTGTTCATCATCGCCCAATGGTATAACATTTTGTGAAGTACATGTATTGTTAATTTGCTCACTGCACCCCTAGATGAATTTATTTTGGGGTCTAGTTTGTAAAATTGCATGACTTCTGAGGGTTTCTGCTGTTCTAGCACCTCAGGGGCTCTGCCATTGTGCCATGTAATACTCAAACATGCCAGAAAAATCTGAACTCCTTCCCTTCTGTGCTTTGCACTGTGCCTCAAAAGTAGTTTTCAACTACATATGCTGTATTGTACTCAGGAGAAATTGCACAACAAATTGTACTGTTCGTTTTCTCCTATTATACTATTGAAAATTAAAAACTTGAGGCCAAAGCAACGTTTTATTGGAAAACATCATTTTACATTTATTCAGCCCACTGTATACAATTCTGGGAATTACTTGAGCGTTAAAAATGCTCACTACACTCCTAAATTTCGTGAGAGGGGTAGTTTCCAAATGGGGTCCCTTGTGGGGAAGTTTCCACTGTTTAGGCACATCAGGAGCTCTGCAAATTACACGTCCAAAGTAGACTTGTCGCAAAATGTTTTTTTTATTAACAAATTAGTCTTGGGGTACTTTCACACTTGCGTTCAGCGCAGTCCGTCACTATGGAGAATAGCGCAGTCCGTTAACGCACTGCGCTATTCTCCATAGACTTGTATGGACGACGCACTGTAACGCAATTGTCAGTGTTGCATCCGCTGCACGATGCAGCGTCGTTATTTTGACGCTGTGCCGGGCGGGAGGAACGCAGCATGTAACTTTTTTTTTTTTTTTGAGCAGTGCAATCCGTAGGATTTCACTACGCATGCTCTCTCTGGCTCCCTGCACCCGTAACCAAGGTAAATATCGGGTAACCAAGCAAAGTGCTTTGCCGATATTTACCCTCGCTACGTGTGCAGGGAGCCCCACACTTCCCCGCTTGGCTCCGCCCCCTCCCGCACTCCACATGTATGTACAGTTAGGTCCAGAAATATTTGGACAGTGACACAATTTTCGCAAGTTGGGCTCTGCATGCCACCACATTGGATTTGAAATGAAACCTCTACAACAGAATTCAAGTGCAGATTGTAACGTTTAATTTGAAGGTTTGAACAAAAATATCTGATAGAAATTGTAGGAATTGTACACATTTCTTTACAAACACTCCACATTTTAGGAGGTCAAAAGTAATTGGACAAATAAACCAAACCCAAACAAAATATTTTTATTTTCAATATTTTGTTGCGAATCCTTTGGAGTCAATCACTGCCTTGAGTCTGGAACCCATGGACATCACCAAACGCTGGGTTTCCTCCTTCTTAATGCTTTGCCAGGCCTTTACAGCCGCAGCCTTCAGGTCTTGCTTGTTTGTGGGTCTTTCCGTCTTAAGTCTGGATTTGAGCAAGTGAAATGCATGCTCAATTGGGTTAAGATCTGGTGATTGACTTGGCCATTGCAGAATGTTTCACTTTTTTGCACTCATGAACTCCTGGGTAGCTTTGGCTGTATGCTTGGGGTCATTGTCCATCTGTACTATGAAGCGCCGTCCGATCAACTTTGCGGCATTTGGCTGAATCTGGGCTGAAAGTATATCCGGTACACTTCAGAATTCATCCGGCTACTCTTGTCTGCTGTTATGTCATCAATAAACACAAGTGACCCAGTGCCATTGAAAGCCATGCATGCCCATGCCATCACGTTGCCTCCACCATGTTTTACAGAGGATGTGGTGTGCCTTGGATCATGTGCCGTTCCCTTTCTTCTCCAAACTTTTTTCTTCCCATCATTCTGGTACAGGTTGATCTTTGTCTCATCTGTCCATAGAATACTTTTCCAGAACTGAGCTGGCTTCATGAGGTGTTTTTCAGCAAATTTAACTCTGGCCTGTCTATTTTTGGAATTGATGAATGGTTTGCATCTAGATGTGAACCCTTTGTATTTACTTTCATGGAGTCTTCTCTTTACTGTTGACTTAGAGACAGATACACCTACTTCACTGAGAGTGTTCTGGACTTCAGTTGATGTTGTGAACGGGTTCTTCTTCACCAAAGAAAGTATGCGGCGATCATCCACCACTGTTGAGATCCGTGGACGCCCAGGCCTTTTTGAGTTCCCAAGCTCACCAGTCAATTCCTTTTTTCTCAGAATGTACCCGACTGTTGATTTTGCTACTCCAAGCATGTCTGCTATCTCTCTGATGGATTTTTTCTTTTTTTTCAGCCTCAGGATGTTCTGCTTCACCTCAATTGAGAGTTCCTTAGACCGCATGTTGTCTGGTCACAGCAACAGCTTCCAAATGCAAAACCACACACCTGTAATCAACCCCAGACCTTTTAACTACTTCATTGATTACAGGTTAACGAGGGAGACGCCTTCAGAGTTAATTGCAGCCCTTAGAGTCCCTTGTCCAATTACTTTTGGTCCCTTGAAAAAGAGGAGGCTATGCATTACAGAGCTATGATTCCTAAACCCTTTCTCAGATTTGGATGTGAAAACTCTCAAAGTGCACACTCCCAGCTGCAATATAAGCCCATATTATATATATAATTGTATTTCTGAACATGTTTTTGTAAACAGCTAAAATAACAAAACTTGTGTCACTGTCCAAATATTTCTGGCCCTGACTGTATATATATATACACACACACACACACACACACACACACCTTTCCTCAGCCATGGCCCACTCCGCACTCCGCCCCCCCGCACACATTCTCGGAGGCCGAACGATCAGCTGATCGACCGGCCGCCGGCATGAGAGTGCTCAGCTGAGCGCCCGGCAGCCGGCTATTGAGAGCGATCAGCTGATCGTTCACAATAGTCTACAGTTTTACCGGCAGCAAAGAAGGAAAAAAAAAAAAAAAGCTTTCCGTTGTTTTGTACGATCCGTTGCATCCGTCACACAATGCAATGCAACGGATACCGTTCAACACAAGTGTGAAACTAGTCTTATAGAACTATCTGGTTTAGAGGCATAAAAATTCAAAGTTCAAAAATTGCTAAATTTTTATAATTTTTTTTCTTTTTTCATAAACGCAAATAATATTTACCATTAACATGGCATAAAACGTCTCATGGAAAAAAAACAATCTTCGAATCACTGGGATCCGTCAAAGCGTTTTAAAGTTATTAACTCAAGTTATACTGGTCAGAATTGGAAAAATTGGCCCAAGTCAGGAAGGCAAAAACAGCTATAGCACGAAAGTGTTAGAAATAAATATACATTATTTCTTTCTACATGCACACTCGTATAGATGTAAATTTGATTAGTAAAACAACAAACCTTTTGTTTTGCGATATTTTCACAATGCACTTAACCACTTAGTGATCCAGCTAACTGATATATTTTTTTAATTATTTTCTTTTTAATGAGGAAGGCATATTTTTTTTTTTTTTTTTTTTTTTTTTTTAATCTGACCAGTGTCACTTTATGCAGTAATAACTCTACAGCACTTCATTGTATTCTCGTCATTTTGAGTTTTTCTTTCTTTTTAGTCATGCATTGTATTTGTTAGTGGTAAATTTAGGTGTATATTTTTTGTTTATTTTTATTTGTACTTTGATCAAAACTCTGATATTTTCACAAATAAATATATACATATAGTTACACTACAGTTCAAAGGTGTAGTGCCACTTAGGTATTTCCTTATTTTTGAAAGAAAAGCACTTTTTTTTCTTTCTTCTTTCAATGAAGCTAACATTAAATTAAACAAATATTTACTACATTAACAATGTATAAAGTATGACTATTCTAGCTGCAAATCTCTGGTTTTTAATGCAATATTTACAAAGGTGTGTCGAGGCACATTTCTAACAACCACCACTCCAGTGTTCTAATGGTACATTGTGTTTGCTAACTGTGTTAGAAGGCTAATGGATATTTAGAAATCCCTTGAAAGCCCTTGTGCAAGTATGTTGGCACTGCTGAAATCACTTTTGCTGATTAGAGAAGCTATAAAATTGACCTTCCTATGAGCTAGTTAAGAATGTTGAGCATTATATTTGTTCCATTAAACTCAAAATGTTTAGAAAGAGAACTTTTATGTGAAGCTTAACAGTCTATCCTTGCTCTTAGAAATGAAGGATATTCCATGCGAGAAATTGCAAAGAAGAAGGGAATTTTGTTACTTACCGTAAATTCCTTTTCTTCTAGCTCTTATTGGGAGACCCAGACGATTGGGGTATAGCTACTGCCCTCTGGAGGCCACACAAAGCACTACACTAAAAGTGCAAGGCCCCTCCCCCTCTGGCTATACCCCCCCCGTGGTATCACGGGTTCTCCAGTTTTAGTGCCAAAGCAAGAAGGAGGAAGCCAATAACTGGTTTAAACAAATTAACTCCGAATAACATCGGAGAACTGAAAAACCGTTCAACATGAACAACATGTGTACCCGCAAAACAACAAAAAAACATCCCGAAGGACAACAGGGCGGGTGCTGGGTCTCCCAATAAGAGCTAGAAGAAAAGGAATTTACGGTAAGTAACAAAATTCCCTTCTTCTTCAGCGCTCTATTGGGAGACCCAGACGATTGGGACGTCCAAAAGCTGTCCCTGGGTGGGTAAATAAATACCTCATGTTAGAGCTGCAAAACAGCCCTCCCCTATGGGGGTGTCACTGCCGCCTGCAGGACTCTTCTACCTAAGCTGGCATCCGCCGAAGCATAGGTATGCACCTGATAATGCTTGGTGAAAGTGTGCAGACTGGACCAGGTAGCTGCCTGGCACACCTGTTGAGCCGAAGCCTGGTGACGTAATGCCCAGGACGCACCCACGGCTCTGGTTGAGTGGGCTTTTAGCCCTGAAGGAACCGGAAGCCCCGCAGAACGGTAGGCTTCAAGAATTGGTTCTTTGATCCATCGAGCCAGGGTGGCTTTAGAAGCCTGCAACCCCTTGCGCGGACCAGCGACAAGGACAAAAAGTGCATCGGAACGGCGTATGGGCGCCGTGCGGGAAATGTAGATTCTGAGTGCTCTCACCAGATCTAGCAAACGTAAGTCCTTTTCATACCGGTGAACCGGATGAGGGCAAAAAGAAGGCAAGGAAATATCCTGATTAAGATGAAAAGAGGATACGACCTTAGGAAGAAACTCCGGAATGGGGCGCAGCACAACCTTGTCCTGGTGGAACACCAGGAAGGGAGCCTTGGATGACAGAGCTGCCAGCTCAGACACTCGCCGAAGCGATGTGATGGCAACAAGAAACGCCACTTTCTGCGACAGCCGAGAAAAGGAAACTTCCTTCAGAGGCTCGAAGGGCGGCTTCTGGAGAGCAACTAGTACCCTGTTCAGATCCCATGGATCTAACGGTCGCTTGTACGGGGGCACAATATGACAGACCCCCTGCAGGAACGTGCGCACCTTAGGAAGACGTGCTAGACGCTTCTGAAAAAACACGGATAGTGCCGAAACTTGCCCTTTAAGGGAGCTGAGCGACAAGCCCTTTTCTAACCCCGATTGCAGGAAAGAAAGAAACTTGGGTAATGCAAATGGCCAGGGAGACACTCCCTGGGCCGAGCACCAGGATAAGAAAATCTTCCACGTTCTGTGGTAGATCTTAGCAGAATTCGACTTTCTAGCTTGTCTCATTGTGGCAATCACTCCTTGAGATAATCCTGCAGATGCTAGGATCCAGGACTCAATGGCCACACAGTCAGGTTCAGGGCCGCAGAATTCTGATGGAAAAACGGCCCTTGGGACAGTAAGTCTGGTCGGTCTGGCAGTGACCACGGTCGACCGATCGTGAGATGCCACAGATCCGGATACTACGACCTCCTCGGCCAGTTTGGAGCGACGAGTATGATGCGGCTGCACTCGGATCTGATCTTGCGTAGCACTCTGGGCAAGAGCGCCAGAGGCGGAAACACGTAAGGGAGCTGAAACTGCGACCAATCTTGAACCAAGGCGTCTGCCGCCAGAGCTCTTTGATCGCGCGACCTCGCCATGAATGCCGGGACCTTGTTGTTGTGCCGGGATGCCATTAGGTCGACGTCCGGCACTCCCCAGCGGCGACAGATTTCCTGAAACACGTCCGGGTGAAGGGACCATTCCCCTGCGTCCATGCCCTGGCGACTGAGGAAGTCTGCTTCCCAGTTTTCTACGCCTGGGATGTGAACCGCGGATATGGTGGATGCTCTGTCCTCCACCCACATTAGAATGCGCCGGACTTCTTGGAAGGCTTGCCGACTGCGCGTCCCTCCTTGGTGGTTGATGTATGCCACCGCTGTGGAGTTGTCCGATTGGATTCGGATCTGCTTTCCTTCCAGCCACTGCTGGAAGGCCAGTAGGGCAAGATACACTGCTCTGATTTCCAGAACATTGATCTGAAGGGTGGACTCCTGCGGAGTCCACGTCCCCTGAGCCCTGTGGTGGAGAAACACTGCTCCCCACCCCGACAGACTCGCATCTGTCGTAACTACTGCCCAGGATGGGGGCAGGAAGGATCTTCCCTGAGATAATGAGGTGGGAAGGAGCCACCATTGTAGAGAGTCCTTGGCCGTCTGGGAAAGCGAGACTTTCCTGTCCAGGGACGTTGACTTCCCGTCCCATTGGCGGAGAATGTCCCATTGAAGTGGGCGCAGATGAAACTGCGCAAAGGGAACTGCTTCCATGGCTGCCACCATCTTCCCTAGGAAATGCATGAGGCGCCGCAAGGGATGCAACTGGCCCTGCAGAAGAGATTGCACCCCTGTCTGTAGTGACCGCTGCTTGTCCAGCGGAAGCTTCACTATCGCTGCTAGAGTATGAAACTCCATGCCAAGATACGTTAGTGACTGAGTCGGTGATAGGATCGACTTTGGAAAGTTGATGATCCATCCGAAAGACTGTAGAGTCTCCAGCGTAGCATTCAGGCTGTGCTGACATGCCTCCTGAGAGGGAGCTTTGACCAATAAGTCGTCTAGGTAAGGGATCACCGAGTGTCCCTGAGAGTGCAAGACTGCTACCACCGCCGCCATGACCTTGGTGAAGACCCGTGGGGCTGTCGCCAGACCAAATGGAAGAGCTACGAACTGAAAATGGTCGTCTCCTATCACAAAACGTAGAAAACGTTGATGTTCTGTAGCAATTGGCACGTGGAGATAAGCATCTTTGATGTCTATTGAGGCAAGGAAGTCTCCTCTGGACATTGAGGCAATGACAGAGCGGAGGGTTTCCATCCGGAACCTCCTGGCGTGCACATGTTTGTTGAGCCGTTTTAGGTCCAGAACAGGACGGAACGAGCCGTCCTTTTTTGGAACCACAAAGAGATTGGAGTAAAACCCTTGCCCTTGTTCCTGAGGAGGGACTGGGATAACCACTCCTTCCGCTTTTAGGGAATCCACCGCCTGCAGCAGAGCATCTGCTCGGTCTGGATGTGGGGAGGTTCTGAAGAACCGAGCTGGAGGACGAGAATTGAACTCGATTCTGTACCCGCGAGACAAAATGTCCGTCACCCACCGGTCTTTGACCTGTGACATCCAAATGCCGGAAAAGCGGGAGAGCCTGCCCCCGACCGGCGATGCGGAGGGGGGGGGCTGGAAGTCATGAGGTAGCCGCTTTGGAAGCGGTACCTCCATTTGCTTTCTTGGGGCGTGTGTGAGTCCGCCACGAATCTGAGTTTCTTTGCGTCCTCTGAGTCCCTTTGGACGAGGTAAATGGTGTCTTGCCCGAACCTCGAAAGGACTGAAACCTCTGCTGCCACTTTTTCTGCTGAGGTTTGGATGTTCTGGGTTGTGGTAAAGAGGAGTCTTTACCCTTGGACTGCTTAATGATGTCAGCCAATGGCTCGCCAAACAGTCTATCTCTAGACAAAGGCAAACTGGTTAAACATTTTTTGGAACCAGCATCTGCTTTCCAGTCCTTTAACCACAAGGCTCTGCGCAAAACTACCGAATTGGCGGACGCCATTGAGGTGCGACTGGTAGATTCTAGGACCGCATTGATAGCGTAAGACGCAAACGCCGACATCTGCGTGGTAAGGTGCGCCACTTGCGGCACTGCTGGATGCATGATAGCATCCACTTTTGCTAAGCCAGCTGAAATAGCCTGGAGTGCCCATACGGCTGCGAATGCCGGAGCAAACGACGCGCCTATAGCTTCATAGACAGATTTTAACCAAAGGTCCATCTGTCTGTCATTGGCATCTTTAAGTGAAGCGCCATCCTCCACTGCAACTATGGATCTAGCTGCAAGTTTGGAAATCGGGGGGTCTACCTTTGGACACTGTGTCCAGCGCTTGACCACCTCAGGGGAGAAAGGGAAACGCGTATCTTTAGATCGTTTAGAGAAACGCCTTTCTGGGTGAGCGTCGTGCTTCTGGATTGATTCTCTGAAGTCAGAGTGATCTAACAAAGCACTCAATTTACGCTTGGGATAAAGGAAACGAAACTTTTCCTGCTCCGCAGCCGCCTCTTCTGCTGAAGGGGCTGGGGGAGAAATATCCAACAGCCTATTGATGGCTGAGATAAGGTCGTTTACCATGGCATCCCCATCCGGGGTATCCAGGTTGAGAGGGGTTCCAGGAGTGGATTCCTGATCACTCTCATCAGACACATCACAGGGAGACTGATTGCGCTGAGACCCTGAGCAGTGTGAAGACGTCGAGGGTCTTTCCCAGCGAGCTCGCTTAGGGTGGCTGGGGCCATCATCTGAGTCATAATCCTCGGCCTGTGAAGCCGGGGACCCCCCTGTGGGCTGGATACATTCCAAGTAAGGGGGACCTGAGGACAGAGGCCTCGCCGTGCCCAGAGACTGAGCCCCATGCATAGATTGCAAGGTCTCAAGGATTTTTGCCATAGATACAGACATATTATCTGCAAAAACTGCAAAGTCTGTCCCTGTCACCGGGGCAGAACTTACAAGCGTCTCAGCCTGGGTCGCTACCTCTCCTGACTCCGGCTGGCGAAGCAGCACCGGGTCGGAGCATTGCACACAATGGGGGTCATCGGAGCCTGCTGGTAGATTAGCCCCACATGCAGCACACGCAGTATACACAGCCCTTTTTGCCTTGGCCGCCTTGCGTTTTGAGGATGACATGTTGCTGCTTCCACAGAGCGATCTGGGATATGCAGCCAGAAGCGCACCTCACAGTGCAAGTAATACAATAACTATATATCTGTACCCAGTACACTGATACACAGTGAGGCACTAGAGGGACCAGCACAGAAAAATCGCTTACCGCCCGCTTAAAAAGCGGGTGTGTGGTCGCCAGATAGCCCCTAGTCCAGGTCTCCCAGAGCCTTGCGTCCTTCCTCCAGCCAGGCATGCATGTAATGGCTGCCGGCGTCTCGAGAGAGGAAGGGGGGCGGGCCCTGGGCGTTCCTGGCCAAGAGCGGGAAGCCTGCTTCCCTCTGTGCCAAGTGAGAGGGCTGGAGCATGTAA